>NC_142623.1:32050210-32353241 GCF_059453375.1 Lepisosteus platostomus
GTGTGTCTCAGTGAGGGGGTCAGTGAGTGTGAGTGTGTCTCGGTGAGGGGGTCAGTGAGTGTGAGTGTGTCTCGGTGAGGGGGTCAGTGAGTGTGAGTGTGTCTCAGTGAGGGGGTCAGTGGGTGTGAGTGTATCTCAGTGAGGGGGTCAGTGGGTGTGAGTGTGTCTCAGTGAGGGGGTCAGTGGGTGTGAGTGTGTCTCAGTGAGGGGGTCAGTGGGTGTGAGTGTGTCTCGGTGAGGGGGTCAGTGAGAGTGTCAGGAGCCAGGAGACACACTGGTGTCCTCTCTCCCTCTTTGGCTCTGGGGAATACCAGCCCGGCCCCCCTCTGAGCAAGACCTTCCCTTCACTCGCGCCTGCTGTCTGCCGGCCTCTTCCTGCTCAGGATACAGACTCCGCGCTTTGGCAGCAGTGCCCCCATTCCCAGCTCCCATGATTCCAGATCACTGCCGGTGTTTTGTTCTGACGGATGAAAGGAGCTTTCACTGCCCTCTGCTTTGCTCATTAGCCGCGCGATCCAGGAAATGGAAGGAGATGCCCGCTGACGTCCACACGCTTCTTGTCGCTGTGCTTCCAGACTCAGGTTCTGCCAAACGTATTGAAGGCCGCAGAAGGAGGAAGCACAGACCACATCGCTCCCTTGCACACCGGCTGGCTCGTCCACGCACTCCTGGACTGGCCCTGGGTCGAAACTTAAACTACAGGATCCGAAAGGATTTACAACCTTACAGCCACAAGACCCTCGTCGAGACGTGCACCGCAAACACGAACAGGAAACGCTGAACTGCAAGCGGCTCCGTTTGTGGGCGACTGAGACAATTATGGTGGCACATCCTTTACCTCTTCTGCTAGGGCAATGTGGGGGAGCCATTTAAAAGGCAAACAGAGTGTTAAGATATACAGGCGAAAGCACAGACTTTAAATCAATTTCTGTTAGGATTGTTTAATGCACTGCTAATAAAGTCTCAGTTCGAGTCTTGGGTATGATTTGGGTCACCAGATTCTAGAAAAGGCTTTGCCCCTCTGGAATCAGTCCAGAGAAGAACGGCTAGATGCTTCCTGGGCATGAAGGGGGTGTCCCACACTGAGCGGGTGAGGGAACTGAATCTCTCAAGTCTCGACCTGGGAGGACCTGATACAAATATTCCAAGGACGCTGACACAGCCAACCCTAGCGACTTCTTCGGAATCAAGAGAGGAATCAACCAGGGGACACAAGACTGACCTTCAGACACCCCACATCACAAGGTCAGTGAGGCCCGGAGTCCCAGGTGAGATTAAGGGTCTGCAGAGTGTGGCTGTATACAGTATGTGCCCGAAGCAGCAGTGAGTGTGTCTCACTGTGCCCTCCCAGCGGCCCAGAGCTCGACCCCGAGCTGTGAAGACATTCCTGTTGGGGATTCCCTCCTCTCTCAGGACTGCCGGAGAGGACATGTGTGATGCTGGCACACTCACTACAGCAGCTCGCAGTGTATTGAGCCTCACTGAGCCAACGGCTGTGAGCCCAGGATCTGAGTGCCTGCAGTGCACACACTCGTTTATACACACACGCTCGCACGTGCACACAAACACTCACACACACTCACGTAAACACCTGTACGCACACACACATACACACGTAAAAGCATGCACATTCAAGTACACATTTGCATGCACACACCTACACACAAACAAGCACACACACTCAAGTACACATGCAAGCACACACGCACACAACTACACACAAACATGCACACATCCTCCTCTGAGCTGCAGCCTACATCTGCAGCAGGATTTGTTGCGAGGTGTTTCAGAAGACAGGGGGAGATAATTGACCAAAAACAGCCACTTGAAACCCCTGGTTTGACATTTTTAAAGCACTTTGTTTAAAAAAAGCATTCAAAGGAAATCTGCATGCATCCATTGTGTTCAGCTTCGAGTGCCTGGACTCTAAAAAGCTAAATCCCACACTTCACACACCCACACTTGCACCGAACCGCTGTCGGACACAAGAGCAGACGATCTCTCTCACACACACGCGCGCACGCGCACACACACAGACCCGCAAACCAACAGGTTTGTGTCGCCCTGTTGCACGCACACCTGTTGCAAGGACAGTGCAGAAGTGCAGTCATTCCGAATCAAGTTATGCAAGTGCTTCATGGGTGCATAGGAGGTCAAAGGTCAAAGGTCAGCCCTACCCAGGCAGCACACTCCTTGAGACAACACATTCCTAAACATTCCTAAACATCTGTGCACTGGAAACACCGACTGTTGGCAGTGATTGTGTGTATACATATGTGCATGTACATACAGGATTTTCATCCTTGCTTTATCATGCTAATCTCCCAGACTTCTAGAAGCCAGCAGAAAAAAATAAACACCTCCCAGCACAGCGCTGCCATTCCTCCACAGAGCTCCTGTCATTCCTGAAATCCCTTGCTTGTTTAAAAAAAAAAAAGTCAGGGTCTGCTTGCCAGAGCCGGGCAGAGAGCCAGGAGGGTACGGCAGGAAGATCCATACATAGCCAGCAGGAAGTGGAGTGTCAGGCACAGGAAGTGCCTTGTATGGGCAGAGCGCTTCCTGGCTGGGCTGGGAGAAAGACATTTCCTCTCCTGGTTGGCTCCCGGGGAGGAGGATCACATGACGGTGACTGCCAGGCTGCCGGAGGACCGCAGATCAGCCCAGCACTGAGCCAGGCGCCCCCCCAAGCCCGGAGCCCATTCCCAGGCCGTAGAGCAGGGTTGGGTCCGAGCGCATCGCAGGCACAGTTCGCTCGTGTTTCCTTAGGAGGAGAATATAGGGAAAAAAGCCTAAATTCCAGGGAAAGACAGGGAGAGGGCTGCTTGAGAAACTTTATGTATGTTCTGCTAGGACGTTCGCTACTGTGCGATATTCCCAGATAAATCTTCACACAGTGGCAGGATGTTTCCCAAAAGGAAGAAGAGGTCTCCTTACGTTCGAGTGTACAGGCCCTGCAGGGTGGCCTGACACTCCCGGGTGCCTGTGATGTCAGAACCAGTGGCCCGTGGAAGGTTGTGGGTTCGAATCCTTGGCGAGACCCTACCTGTTAGGACCTGTTGCACCCTTGAGCAACACACAGTACTTTATCCAAACTGCTCCAGTACAACACCCAGCTATGTAAATATAAGATGTCTGGGATAAAAAACTTCACCCAGATGAATTAGCAGTTAATTACTCTTGTGACTTTGTACAGTTTAACATTCCCAGGTTTTGTTAGAAAGGCTTAAGCAAGAGACAATGAGCCTGATTCAGGGCCCCTTGTCTCCCTGCAGGTGATGTGTATGATGAACATCACCATGGCCATCAGCCCAGGCTGGAACAACACCTTTATTGTGCTGTGGTTGGACGGTGGGAGCAGTTTCTCTCTCCTCCCCTGATCTGTGTGTCGTGGGGCTGCAGGAGGACTGAACCCCACTCAGGTCTTGTACAGTTTCTCTCTCCTCCCCTGATCTGTGTGTCGTGGGGCTGCAGGAGGACTGAACCCCACTCTGGTCTTGTACAGTTTCTCTCTCCTCCCCTGATTTGTATGTCGTGGGGCTGCAGGTGTAGAACAGTGTCACCCAGGTGGTTCTGTACTTCAGAGGGAATTAAGTCGGTCCCCTACTGTGTGTTGCAAGTACTAAAATATTAGCAGTACTGTTTTAAACCTTGCCTTTTGATGCCAAGAGCAATATCATAGTGCTGTACAAAGCCATGTGGATTTAGAATATTAGGGGCTGTTGCTGTTGGTGTGAACAATGTGGCCGTGTGCGCTCTCTCACAGTGCCTCCTTTGTGTCCCAGAGACATGCCTTGTCACCCCGAGACCCCAGGGCAGGACGGGACTGGGCAGACAGCACTCGTCCACACACAGCTCGTGTGACATTGCTGGAATTCTGTCCGGCTGGCGCTGGGTGGCTGAAACACGCCTGGCATCTGGCACTGGGCTGGCACTTGGCAGCTGCTGAGTCTGCCACCTCTGACTCTGCCCGAACATCGAGACGTCATACTGTTACTATAAGAGACTGCGCACAATCTTTCCCTCTCTATGCAGCTGAAGAAGGACTTCTGCTGGGAATCCCCTGAAACAAAGGAATTTAAAAATAATTCAGACATGGAAAGTGCACATTTCACTGTTTCATAAACTGCAGTTCAAACACCCCTGAAAATTGTAGCCCCTATTGTAACAGGACTGTTCTACTACACTGGGACTGTAGCCCCTATTGTAACAGGACTGTTCTACTGCACTGGGACTGTAGCCTCTATTGTAACAGGACTATTCTACTGTACTGGGACTGTAGCCTCTATTGTAATGGGACTGTTCTACTGTACTGGGACTGTAGCTCCTATTGTAACAGGACTGTTTTACTGTACTGGGACTGTAGCCCTTATTGTAACAGGACTGATCTACAGCACTGGGACTGTAGCCTCTATTGTAACAGGACTGTTCTGCACTGGGACTGTTGCCTCTATTGTACCAGGACTGTTCTACTGAACTGGGACTGTAGCTCCTATTGTAACAGGACTGTTCTACTGTACTGGGACTGTTGCCTCTATTGTAACAGGACTGTTCTACTGAACTGGGACTGTAGCTCCTATTGTAGCAGGATTGTTTTACTGCACCGAGACTGTAGTTCCTATTGTAACAGTAACAATTCACTTTAATGTCAGTTTAGCTCCTTATTGTAGCAATACTGTTTAACTGTTACTGTAACCCCCTGCTGAAACATGACTCTCCTAATGACCCCTAACTATAAACCCTTCTGCTGAAAGCAGAGAGAGGAAGCAGCAGAGAACAAGGCGAGTGAGAGAGCGCGAGGGTTTGGCCAGATTCCCAGTGTGACGTTTTACTTTTCCTGTCACTTGCAGGGCCCGTCAGTGATCCGCAGGCCGGGATTAAATTGCATCCAGCTGCTGTGAGCCAGAGCCAGAGACCCAGGGAGCAGATTCTCTCCCTGTGACTGGAAACACTTGGAGATTAATTCCTCAGCTCCAGTAATCCCTCCAGCCATGCAGCAGGCTGGGAACAATCCAGGGCATGCCAGCAGACTCCCAAAACAGACTGCGCTGCATCCCAAGGGAATCAAACCCTGCCTTCACAAACCCGCCCTGATACAGACGCCCCTACAGAGACACAAGTGCACACAACAGTCACCCGTTTATATACACACATGCTGCACACACACACAAGATTTGTTGAGCTTTTAGACAGCTTACCACAGTCTCTTCTCTCCGGCAGAACTGAACAAAGAATGCTGTTGGAGGACATGATGTTGTCTTTAGATAAGATAAGGCCATTTACAATTTCTTGTATTAAGAATTTGTCTTTCACATACCCCAACTTCCTCTCCATGAGACACACAGACAGGGAGAGAAGCTTGGGGTCAGAGTGCAGGGTCAGCCACAGCGCCCCTGGAGCAGTTGGGGTTAAGCACCTTGCTCAGGGGCCCAACAGAGTAGGATTCCTCTGCCAGCCGCAGGATGTGAACTGGTAGCCTCCTGGCCACAGGGGCAGATTCTTAGCCACAGAGCCACCACTCGGCCCAGGGTGGAGGTGTCCTTAGAGTGCATAGTGCTTAGCATTGCTGCCTCACAGAGCTGGGGCCCTGGTTTCAATTCTTGGGGTGCTCTGTGCGTCACGTTTGAATGTTCTCTCTTCCTGTATGTTTGCATGCGTTTCCCCCTATAGTCCAATCACAAGCTGGTAGGTTAATTGATCTCTGGGAAGATAATGGCGCTGATGTGAGTGTGTGCATGTCTGTATCTGTGTTTGTGTGCCTTACGGTGGACTGGGATGTACCCCACTTTGCGCCTTGTACCTCTCCAGTTTTCACTCTGATTCTGCCACGGCTATTACATCATCACCAGGTGAGGCCCCGTTTGAAAACAGTGTTTACTGGGGAGACAGCGTCATTAGAAATAATGCTGTGTTATTCCAAGAACTGCAGGCTTTGTCTGGCTGCCCACAGCTGAAACAACACCAGGTGATGTCAGATCGGCAGCGCTAATGAAGAAATACAGCCTGTGAGAATTACACTCGTCAACATGGGTATTGGCCACAGGTACAGAAAAATTATGAGTAATGCGCTCTTTGGTTCTTGAATGCAATTACCGAATGCTTCACTCACATTTGGAAAAAATACCGCCTGGTGTATTTTTAGCCCGGGAGAACAGTGCTTCAGTGACAGCCTTGGGAACTGGTGTCGGCAGTCTGCTCTGGGAGGTGGTGGTGGGGGTGTGATGGCACGGGCCCTGGGCGCAGAGAGATTCGGCAGCCTGAGCTCTGAGGACCAATCAGGGTGCAGGATACTGTGAAGAGTAACTGTGAGGAGCCCCAGTCTCAGTTCTGAGGACCAATCAGGATGCAGGATACTGGTCCTCACTTCACTGTACTGTGAGGAGCCCCAGTCTCATCTCTGAGGACCAATCAGGATGCAGGATACAGCAAGGAGGAGAGTTTATCCTATTGGATAGTGTGTGACAAGGGCTCTAGGGGGCGCTTGTGTCTTTGGTGCAGTGGGCCCTGCACTGGTGCGGGCCGGGTGTGCTGGAGTGGGCTCCTAGACCGCACGTCGAGCACTTTCAGTGCCAGATCGAGGCCTGAATGCCCGGCTAAAAACCATGTCCCAGAGGCGACGCCTCTGTAAATGTTATGGGACTCTCTCTCAGCGCAGGGAGCCAGGTCAAGCGTCTCACACTGCAGGTCCGCACTTGGCTGTGGAGCCGGTCCTGAGAATCCGCAGTCTGCCGAGTTCGGACGCTACGCCGCTAAATCAGAATCCCACCTAAAAGATGGGCGCCTGTTCCAACGGGTTCTCTTTCCTGACCCCTGCACAGCCGCGGAAATCTCTCGCACCAGCAACTGTCCAGCCAGGCTCCCAGGTAAACAAGAAAAGAACCAGAAACTCAGACAGGCTCTGGAATTTTCCCAGCACTGGAATAGACCACAGCAGCAGTAACATTTTACAGCTTTGTTTTTTTAAAGGGGGGGCGATTTAAACGACACGCTCAGCGGGTAGCGCCATTAAAATCCGCGATGAGCGAGAAGCTGTCTCCCTGCGTGAAAAAAAAACTCCCGCGGTAGCTGTGCGTTTTCACGTCTCATTGCCTCACTTTTCAGTCCTGCAAGGGCCTCGAGTTGTCCCAGCGCGCAGCTGGAAAGGGGCTGATTCAGAGAGAGCGCGAAGCAGGTAGCCTCCGGTCCCACGCTCCTGCGCTCGCTCGCTCTTTCCCGGCTGACATCACTGACAGTTGGCTCCGGGATGTCAGGAGGCCCTAAAAATAGCCCGGGCCTGATTTCACACAGCTGTGGGGAGGCCGGGGGGGAGAGAGAGGCAGCGGCCGGCCGCTCAGACGCGCGTACCGGGCTCGCCGCCGCTTCGCCCGGCTTCGCGGCCCGCGGGGTCAGGCAGAGCTTTGGGCTTTCGACAGGTTGCTTCCAGAAACGTCCACGGCGGGGCTGCCGTCGGTCCTCTGGCGGCTTGGGACGGTGCTGTTGGGAACGTAGCTCAGACAATTCGTCGACCCGCGTCCTTATTTTTCTTGCTCTGTTTTTGACTTAATGTACGTTGTGTATCTCTGGGAGACGTGTATACGGTGTGTTGTGTTTGTATAATTGCTGATGTGATACCTCCCAGCTGTGGGGTTGGGGTTTAAAAAATAAACTGTTGAGGGTTTCAGCCGTGCTGTTATCTGACCCGTGCCCATCTGTCTGTGCAAAATCAGTCCTAAATCAGGTAGCAGACACGTGAAATCCTGCCCCCGCTCGTGGCTCGGATAAAATTCCACAGCTGGGGAACCGCGGAGCTGCTCCAGCTGCTGCTCAGCGGGATTCGGGAATCCGGTCGGTCACGCGTGAGAGAAGCGACTTTCCTAGAGGACACCACAGCGCGTCCTGATCGGTGACAACACCTTCCCTTCCCTCCCGTCCAAAGCATAAAGCGAACTGGGGGGGGACTGGGCCGAGGTGCTGAAGCTTTTGGTGAACAACTGGAACAGTTTTTGTTTGTCCCCGGTACGTTATACCTGACACGACGTATCACGATTGTAACGCACACGGGCTCCAGACCAGCGCGGTGACGTCACCCCCTTCCCTGTGAATAGCAGGGACCGCAGCCGCTGGGCTGATGGGAGATTTCCCTTCGGCTCAACAGGCTGGGTCCCTGTTGAGAGACGCTGAAGGCCTGGGTTCGAGTCCCTGACGGTGGGGGGCCGACCTGATGCGGCAGTGGCGAGGGCGCCCACGCGAACCCTGTAGTGTTACACGACTATGGTTCATTGACCGATTGTCGACCTGTTGTCTTTGTTTTCAGTCTGAAGGAATAACACTCAACCCCACTGCCGATCCTGACCCTGTTCACCCCAGGACTCAAGAGGTCACTATCCTCTTCCGGTGCCTTCTGTCCAGGGAAACCCAAGGCCTCCTTCCAGAACTGTCTCCTATCTAACAGGACCCTGGCTTCTCTCCCTCCACCCCATGCACATTAACACAGAAACGCCAGTTCAATTCCAGAAACAGGGTTTAACCCCCCCTCCAGTGGGCTGTGTACATTGTACTATGTATTGCCTTGTAATTTGCACGATCAGCACTTTGCACAATGTGTATCCTTTCTACAGTGTCTATATCGGTGTCCTGCCTGTATCTGCACCACGGACCAGGAGGAACGATATTTCGTCCCACTGTATACTTGTATGTGGCTGGAACGACAAATAAACGTGAACTTGAACAATGTCTCTGCTCCTTCTGCTCCTCTATCTAAATAAAGAGCCAGTGGCAGTATTCCTGTAATCACAGTAAGACCCACGTGCGACAGGAGGCCCTGGTGTTTCCTTTTAGGTAACAGACCCCAAAACGTTTTGGAGTTCAGTGGAGTTTTTTGGGGGAATCGATTTCTCACTCTTCTTACTTCCCTGCCTGAGAATGAAATAGCCCCTCCCGCACACTCTGGATATGTGATCCCCGGTCAACATCTCCTAACAGCTGCGCTGAGGGATTGGGAAGCACACCGTTCGGTCCGGCAGCCTCGAGTTTCCACCCCGTTCTGGTGCCATTCTAGCCTGAGAGCGAAATTATCCTTGACAGCATTACAGCTTCCGGTCCTGGAAGACGGGCGAGAGAGCAGAGGGGGACTGGGGCTCAGGCGTTTCCTGTTGAACTGCTGTCCTCTCGATATTTGCTCCAGATGTTCGACGGGAGCCCATGAGGAGAGAGAGAGAGAGAGAGAGAGAGAGAGCGCTTGCTCCGTCTGCGATTGGCCGGCGATGACATCACCGCTGCGGAAATCCGGGCGCTGCTCTCCAGCAGGTTGGGAACGGCGTGGATCGTGCTCTGGAATGAGAGTTCCCATGGACGACACCCACAGTCCCCACAGCAGGCTGACCCTGCCTGGAAAGAAAAAAAAAATCCTGTGTTTTTCTTTTTCTGCTTTGTTTATGTGCCTCCTCACTTGCAGGCTAGTCCATCAGGATCTGAATCGATGGGCTTCCCAGATCCTATTATCCCGGTTCCCATCGCTGACAAGTTCCAAAACTGAATCCTGCGCTCCAGACTGTACTATCAGGTCATGTTGCTGAACTTCATCATTTTCCCTCAGAAAAAAGCGGCAGATCAGGGATCTGTGAAATACGTCATCCGCTCAGCGTCTCCTTCAGCAGTTAGAAAGCAGGAAAACAACTAAGCTAAGAACAGAGAGATCAGAGATAACCTGAGAACTGAGCTGCAAGGAGAAACTCAGACCTCTGTATCAATTGCTGATTCAGTTTGGGAGAAATAAGCACACGAACAGGAGATCTGTTCACACCTGCAGCGCGGGGACTGATCTTCCCTGCTGAAGAGACGTCAGGCTGCAACACATTTATCGCTGCTCTGTTTTGGAACATTTTTCTGAACAAAAAACAGTGGACTTGAATGATGTGCTCTTAAGTGATCAGCAGCACCCGATTATGAGGAAGCACTGGCTGTATATCAATGAAATCCCAGGCCTGAATATCAGACACACTTTTAATTGCACAACAGGAGTAAGAATGTTTGCACGATCAGTGCCCACTAGTGCCACTCTTGTATCACACATGCTGGCAGGAATGGGCAAGGTGAACAGACAAGATACTTCCCTGGGGTCAGATGAATGTCCGACCCTGACAGGACAAAGAAGCCGAGTCTCTTTGGGCTGGAACAGGGAAGACTAGAATCCAAGCGCTCACAATCACCGACTCTGACACAGTTGACCCAGTGGATGTCAGTTGAGCCACCAGAACAGAAACAGGGAACCAGAGGACCTCAGTGCAAACTACAGGGAAGAGCGTCAACACCTGGAACAGGAGGCACTTCTGTACACAAAGGGTGGGGGGAGTGTGGAGCAAGCCGCCCAGCCACGTTGTCGAAGCTGATGCCCTGGATGACATCCTCAGAAGACGTAGCTACCAGCAAAAACACACGCGGGAACATTTCCCGTCAACGTATGCTCTCGTGCCAGGAGACATTTGGAGCGCAGTGTGGCCACATTGGCCTTCTTGTCAGCTCATCACCTGGGTGACAGTCAGGACGGAGAGCCAGGCACTAGACCTGCTATGTCAGGGTGTGACGAAGGCCCGTTTCTCACCTTCACATTGTATCTGCAGTGTCCACTCACCAGTACAGGTTCATCCTCCTCCTCCTCCTCCTCATCCTCATCATCATCATCAGAGCACACGTAGAGAACAGAACATTTTTGGTGCACACTTCTTCACTCTTGTCATTGCTGTTGAGCTGTCGTTATTAATTGTGCATCGGATGTTGTCGTTTGTCCCTTTGCTTTTGGGATCGTTGTTTCTTATGTGTTGCCTGTTGTTGTGGGTCCACCCTGAGTCTCATTGCTCTGCCTGTCTCATGTCTGTCTCTCCATTCTGTGTCCAGTTATAGACCCCGAACAGATTCTTCCCTGTCCCCCAGGGGTGGCCAGAGCTGAGCTTTGGGTTTTTAACCAGCCTCTCTAGGTGTACCATCCTTGCTGTTCAACCGCCTGGGGCTCTTAAAAGCCTGATTGGCAGTTGGAACTACTACCTGTTGTCTGTTTTCACTTTCTTTTAGAAATATTTTTTCCTGTACTGGAGCACTTAGTAAATCCACACTTGCCCTGCACCTCGTCTTGGTCTCCAGTGCGGTTTTCCTGAGTCCTGTGACCACTGCTAGACTTACCCCGACCCCTTGGAAATCCTGTTGGAAAAGCACCTTCCTATTTTAAAAGAGTGAGGAAGAACTCATGAAAGAAGGCCTTTTCAAAAACAATCTCAGTTCAGATTGTGCTGTGTGCTCCAGGGTTTTTGGGACTCTTGCATTGTAAAGAGATTCTTGCTGGTTTCCTGTACTCGGGAATGTCTCCGGACGGTCCCAGGGAAAGCCTGGGATTTTCCTTCGTGAACGTGTCACTGTGCTCAGCCGTCCGCTCTGCCTCATGCCCTTGGTCACCCCTCCTCTCTCAGGGGACCCCCCTCCCCCGAGCGCACACACACTGACACACGCACAGACACACACTCACGCACACAGACATGCATAGACAACGTTCACGCACAAAGGCACAGATACACACTCACACGCATGCATAGACACACATACACGTTCTGCCCTGAAGCAGTGTCCCAGAGCAGAGCTGGGGACTGGTCTCTTCCAACGTCCTGGAGTGGGGCTGGGGACTGGTCTCTCCTGGTGTCCCGGAGCGGGTTGGGGACTGGTGTCTACTGGACTAGTGTCCTAGAGTGGGGCAGGGGGCTGGTCTGTACTGGACTGGTCTCTCCTGGGCTGGTGTCCCGGAGTGGGGCAAGTCTGCTTTCAGTCCCGGGAGTGTTTTTGAGGATGACGCCCTTACCAACAGAGAGAGAATTTGTCATTCCGTCTGCTTTAGCAGTGGTGCAGGAAATTCACAATGATGGGAGGGAGAGAGACACGTTCACCAGAGTGGCAGGGTCTGCATTTTCACTCCTAGAGCAGGTGAGCAAGGCTGAGGTGTCGCACGGGGCTCGCAGAGTGTGAGGCGATGGGAGATATTTTAAGGCCTTGTGATCTCCTATACCACGGTAAAGGTGCAGTAAATCACGATAAAGCACGGAACAGTGTACAGCTGAGTAGTTTTGACAAGGCAACGGAAAGACTGTGTCAGAAAAGAGCAAACAAAAAACACTACTCATTGACCCCGTGTGAAAGTTTCATACGAGCAGCGCGCAAACACATCTCTTCATCCCGTCCGCCTGCCTGTGTCCCCAGGGACGCCCGTTCTGCCTGTCCCGCCTGCCTGCTGCCCGACCGGGCGCTAGTAAGCGAGCCGGGACAGCCCGGGCCGGGCAAGTGCGGACACGCAGGTTTCGCCCGCGCCGCGCGGGGCTCGTTCAGCCGAAACTCAGCCGCTCCGCCGGAGCACGGAGAGAGAGAGAGAAAGAGAGACGGGACTGTTTCAGCGTCACGCAGGCCGTCAGTTCCCCGAATGACAACGGAAGGAAAACGGGCGAAAATAAATCAAAACGAAAGTGTGGGGCCGGTAGAAAATGTTTCACACCAGACTCAGCTATTTCATTTGTGTTTGTTTTCATGGGCGGCACTTTGACCCTGATGCTTCACAGGTGCTGGGTCTGAATCTGTCTGTGTGGAGTCTGCATGCTCTGTCTATCCGACGTCACGCGTACAGCGTGTAATTCAGCCTGACAGTGGATACTGGTTACTGGACGGGTATCGTGCGTTTGTAACCCCCATCTCTGAACTGGCTTCATCACTCTGTTCTCCTCCCCACTGAGAGCTGGTGTGTAGTGAGCACACTGGTGCACTCTGGCTGCTGTGTCTTTCATCCAGGTGGGGCTACACACTGGTGGTGGTGGAGGGGAGGAGTCCCTATTACCTGTAGTGTATTGTTCAGAAAAGCGCTATGTAAGTGTAAGGAATTATTCATTATTATTAATTTGGGAATGCATGGGGACTGTGCCTGCTCAGTCACCACCGGGTAGCTTCTTCTTATTATTATTATTCGCGTTTGTGAGCTACTCGTTGAAACAGTTAGCCTGGGGTCTGGGGAGATGAGCGCACCTGTTGTTCTCGTGCTCTCCGACAGCTCCGCGCTCCTGCCGGAAGTCCGCAGGCACGCGACGCCGGCTGCGGGGAGGCGGTCTGGTCCAAGAGGCTGGGCTGCAGGGCTCCCGCAGGGGGCGTGACGGTATTTTTTTTGTTGTTGTTGTTGTTACTTTCTTTTGCCAAATCCCATTGATGACAGAGCCATGAGCCATGGTGTGGAGAGGGCTTGATGGGCGAACTCTAAACTCGGAAACCGCGCGGCTGCGGTGGGGAAGAAGCAGTCTCAACCCGTGTCTATACTCTACACGACATACAACCAGCAGATCTCGGTCATCTCTAAAACAACTCGGGAACGACCCAGCCCAGCGTCTCGAAATCGATCATTTCTGAGCTGGTTCTTTTATTCACATTTGTGTTCGGGTGAATGGGTCATTAATAAAAAAGAAACCTCATTTCCTACGACAGCCCGGGTACCCGTTTGTAACGAGAGCGGGTGGGGAGGAGCCGACTTCAGTGGAACCTCAAGGTGTAACCTGTCAAATGAACACAACAGGTATGTGTCGGTCCAGAAATGCCTCCTGCCTCCTCTCATTTGCTGCACCTTTACACACGGTCTGTGACTTGTCCTGACTTGTGCACACCACCCACTGAGCTCGCTGGCTTGCTGCGTCTGGTTCAATAAAGGTGTATTAGTAGTATTAATGGCTGAAGAGGCACCCGGAATTTCTCTAGCTAGCCTGCAAAACAGCCCACAGCTTATCTTTGCCTTATCTGACAGACAGGACTTGGGGTCGACCCCACTATGTCCCTGAAAGCAGGAGGCATCAGTCATCAGCCTCTATACTTACAGGAATCCCACCCCAGTCTCCTTAGAGTAGGGGGGGTCTCCCACCCTGAAGTGCCGCCCCATCTGATTAGTGTTAAAGGCACCCTAAATCAGAGAGCCCCACCCTAGCTAGTCTGATAAGTCACCCTAAATCAGAGAGCCCCACGCCCTGCTAGTCTGATAGGTCACCCTAAATCAGGGAGCCCCACGCCCTGCTAGTCTGATAGGTCACCCTAAATCAGGGAGCCCCACGCCCTGCTAGTCTGATAGGTCACCCTAAATCAGAGAGCCCCACGCCCTGCTAGTCTGATAGGTCACCCTAAATCAGGGAGCCCCACGCCCAGCTAGTCTGATAGGTCACCCTAAATCAGAGAGCCCCACCCTAGCTAGTCTGATAAGTCACCCTAAATCAGAGAGTCCCACGCCCAGCTAGTCTGATAGGTCACCCTAAATCAGGGAGCCCCACGCCCTGCTAGTCTGATAGGTCACCCTAAATCAGAGAGCCCCACGCCCTGCTAGTCTGATAGGTCACCCTAAATCAGAGAGCCCCACGCCCAGCTAGTCTGATAGGTCACCCTAAATCAGGGAGCCCCACCTTAGCTAGTCTGATAGGTCACCCTAAATCAGAGAGTCCCACCCCAGCTAGTCTGATAGGTCACCCTAAATCAGGGAGCCCCACGCCCTGCTAGTCTGGTAGGTCACCCTAAATCAGAGACCCACCCCAGCTAGACTAAAAGCTCACCCTAAATCAGGGAGCCCCACCCCAGCTAGTCTGATAGGCCACCCTAAATCAGAGAGCCCCACCCTAGCTAGTCTGATAGGTCACACCCAAATCAGGGAGACCCCCCCCCCAGCTAGTCTGATAGGTCACCCTAAATCAGAGAGACCCACCCCAGCTAGTCTGATAGCTCATCCCAAAGGCAGCTGTAAACGGGGGGCCGCTAGCACAGTGATCGCGAGTGGGTAGCGAGTTAAAAACGTATTAAACACCAGAGCACCGGACCGGAACCAAGCAGCGCGCTCTCCCTCGCCCTCCTGTCCTGTAGGATGTACCTGTATAACATTATTTGTTGTTGTTTCAATTTTGGAGCTCTGTATGATTCACACCAAGATAAAAAAAACGCTCCAGTTGTTTTTTTAAAAAAAATATTTGATACCCCCCACACCAAGAAATAATAAAACAAAAGAGGGGAAAAACCGAATGGTTCATTGCGGGTTCTTAAAAGTAAGTTGCCGAAGGGCATGGCTCTCGAGCAGCAATTAGACGCAGCGACGTTTCTTGTGCCTGACTGATGTACGAGCCCGTGACAGATGTGCGTATTAAAACCAGAAGCCCTTTCATCACCTCGGAGAAGGCAGATTCAGGCCTGGAGAACAGCTCCACGCAAAAGACTGGGAGTCAAAAGACGCAAAAGATCTCGAGCCCCGAACATAACGTCGACGGTCATTTCCAAAGAAGTAACGGGGAACGCCTTGGCTTGACCCCGGCTCGCGGCGGCGCTCTGCCAGCGCGAGGGGGTTACCGCAGGAGCGCAGCTTTGCTGCGGTCTACAGGCCGGCTGGGGTCTCAGATAAAAGCGCCAGTTAAAGTCACTGGAGGGGCGCAGTGAATGATGTGGTTATCAAACGGCATATTTCAAAAACAGGATCTAAAAAGGCCTGCGGGCAGAGAACAAATAAGGCGCGTTCAGATGAGGATGAAAAGAAACTGTAAATAGATTTCAGATCAGAATGGAGGGCCTCATTAGCATCGCAGTCAACGTCCGCCGTGAAATGCTGTCGGTCGCCGTAAAACGATGGCTTTCTTTTTCTTTCTCTTTTCATTTTTACTAACCCCCATAAAAGAATACGAGAACAAACACCGTTTTATTTTTTTACAGAGCGCAGATTCTTGAAGTCGGAGCCCAGAGGTTTCGCGAGGTGGCTCCGCTGTGAATTGGGGGGCTCAGACTACTGTTGTGAGGGGGTCCCGGTTTTCAAAGCCGCAGCTCGCCTCTGAGCCCGCCTTTGATATTTTTAAAATCCTCCCCTTTGCTCCCGTGGAAGTGGAAGAGGAGCGCGGCCGGCCCTCACATCACCCCTCGGGTCAAACCTCTGCCCTCCGCAACGTTTTTTTAGGGGGGGACTTGTTTAGGGGGTGCTCTCCCTTAATCGTAGTCTTTACCACAGCATGAAACCCTCTTCTCTAAACGCGGGCTGTGGAGAATCTGCTCAACTCAGAACTGTGTCTGAGAGGCAGCTCGTCCGGACGGCTCCCTTTAACCCTGATAAAACAAATCGCGCAGGGGGAAAGCAGCCCTGTGTTGCGCGAACGCGCAAAGAAATGAGGTCTAATTTTGTTGGAAGTATACCGAGATTAACAGGAGCAAGGAAAATCAAAGTCGTATTCAGTCTACGCAGAGTCTAGCCCCGCTGCGCCTGCTACCGGAGAGTACAGAGCAGCCTATCAGAGGGGGGTGCCTCGCTACCGGAAGAGCCCCCCGCGCGAGCCGGCAGGTCCGGGTAAATCAGGCGCACCTGCAGCACGGCGAAGACTAAGACGTTTCCAAAGTCGGCATCCTTACAGATCTATGGAAACGAATTCGTATATATATTAGTAATTTTGCGGAATTATAACACACCTCTTCCGCAAACAACAACAGGTATATTTGGGTTACAAAATCTATAACAAGACGTACATGAACAGCAGGCAAAATGACAAATTAGGTGTAATAATAGCATTACACAGCGAACGGATACGTGAAGGTTATTGTGAAACTCGAGCGTAAACATACTGGATTCGGGGAAACCGCGGAAAGGTTTGAGTCCTTTTCGTAATCTGGTTCAGCATCTCACGCTGCTCATTTCGAAACTAACTCCAGATCAGCCACCCGCCTTCTGCGGAACCTGAGTTTCCAGGTACGTATTAAGCAGTGATTCACAACTGATTATGTTCATGTTTTGTTTCTGCACTGCACAAGATGTAATCAATATTCCTGCTGCTCAGTTAATTGTTTCTGATAATGAGGCCAAAGCCATTCTCTGTTGTAGCTCAGCACAGCAAAGTGTCCACGGGGCTTCTGAAATTCCCCAGAATGTCCCCCAGTGAGTCGATAACCGTTCTCTGAAATGTAGCTAGTATTGGGCAGGGACATTATGGAAGTCCCTATATTCTGTATATAGCTGTATACTATACAGCATGTGTCTGTCACTGTACTACTCGGAGTCAAGTCCTGTGTGGATTTTGCCAGTGAAGATCAAAGTGTACCGTGTATGTAACTCATGCTCAGCTCCATGTGTAAAGAGAGAGGCAGCGGGAAGCGTGACCGGGTGGAATAGTGAGATGAGTTGTCCAGTTCCCTGTCTCAAAGCGGCAATTTGGCGTAGCCGATCAAACCTACCCAACATGTCTTTTGGCACACTTTGGAAAACCTACTTGTGCATTGGGACAAACATGCAAACTTCACACAGAATATCACCCAGGGTGGAATTGAACCTCAGAGGTGTGAGGTAGTAGTAAGAAAATTCCAACGCTATGTTGCCTGAGCACATACATCATATCTGTGTTTTGATCCCATTTTTTCTTAAAAAACATCTTTTATCTGCATTGAAAGCAACTACAAATTGGGACTAAAACTCACATAAACTGGCATCTGTCCTTAGTAACTCTAGGGACATAGGAGGCATGGATACCTTTCAATTTTTATTTTAGATTGAAACACAAGATTGTGTTATTCTTCTGCTTATCCACTAGGGAAAGCACACTTTGGGAAACCCACTTGTTCATTGATAGGAACATGCAAGCTCCACACAGAATATCACCAAGGGTGGAATAAAGTGTACTTAAGTACTCACTAGGCTTCAGTAGCTCCAGTGTGTCTGCATCTGCACCTTACTCCTGTCCTTGGCCAGCTGCACTGGCTCCTTGTCAAATTTAGAGTTGACTTTATGGTTCTCCTGCTGACATGGATCTCTGAATGGCCCAGCTCTACGTTCCTTTAGGCTTTATTTCATTAAATGTGACCCAGCTCTTGTAGCACAGGGGAGCACTGCTGCCTCGCAGTCCTGGGCTCAATTCCAGACCTGGGGTGCTATCTGTGTGGAGGTTGCATTGCTCTACCGATGTTTAAATGGATTTCCTTACGGGTGCTCCAGTTTCCTCCCAGTTGAAGGACATACTGGTAGTTTAATTGGCTTCTTGGGAAAAGTGGCCCTGTGTGTGTGTGTGTGTGTGTGTGTGTGTGTGTGTGTGTGTGTGTGTGTGTGTGTGTGTGTGTGTGTCTGTATGGCCCTGTGATGAACTGTTGTCCCAGTTCAGGGTGTGTCCTGCCTTGAGCCCATTGCTTGCTGGGATAGGCGCCAGCTCCCCCACGGCCCTGTGCTGGATAGAGCAGTCAGAAACTGGATGGATGGGCCCAGCTCCTCCTGTGACACGTGCTGATCCAGGCCTTTCTGAGTGAAGACCAGGCGAGAGAGTCTCCTGTCAGGCACCCCCTCGCTACAGTCCACTTGAGACGGCTGACGTCTGGAAAAGTCACTTCAGGACCTGTCTTTCCACTTCAGCTTTGAACGTACAGCTGACTTGTACTCTTAATTTTACTCAGTCGGTTTGCTGGGCTTTTCGTTTTCCTCTTTCTCATGTGTTCTGTGACGTGTAATAATGCACTGGTGCTGCTGTGCACTGTATGCTGTGTCGGAAAGCACTCTTAAATACAGTCCTGTTGCTGTTACGGTTATCACGACTATTCCGAAAGACACAGCCATCAGGGACAAAGACACGCACACACCCTTTGTGGTTTCTCAACTACCAGAAGGTTGTAATCTGACAGGTCTGGTGAGAACCGCAACAACGCAGTGATTTATCGCATTTCTTTTGCAACAGAGCTGAAAATGGCATTTCATCAGCGTGAAAGTATTTTTTCACTCAATTTCATTGGAAAACCGACACACATGCTCGCACACGTATATATTAAAAAAGGCAAACAAATGCTTTAAAAAATGCAGCAGACAGGATGAGAAAACAGGACTTTTCTTGTCTTTTGAGGCAACTTTGCAGGAGATCACTGCGGACGTTTAGACTGGAAAGGGCAGGGATCCCAGGTATAAGAAAGTAGTGCTTCTGGTAATAAAGCAAATTAATAAATAAATTCATGGCTCCATTGAAGTGCTAGGGGTAACCTAGCTGTTTTCTAATTATTTTTAATTAGTTTAAGACAACATCAAATGATTCTCACAATGTGTTTTCGCCTGTGTGTGGCAGAGCTGTAGATGCATAAATTCAGATGGTAATGTGGACTCCTTGTTATCTGAAAATGGGACATCCTTCGCTGGCAGTTATGCTGGGTTTTTTTTTTCGGATCTGTGTTGTTGTGCACCGTTCTGATTCCTGGTTTCAGGCAGACGGATGGCGCTTGGAGACGCCTCCTTGGATCCCCCTGGGGAGCAGACAGCAGCGTTCCTGTGCTCAGGCGCTCAAGTTGAGGGCTCGCATTTGCCTTGCAAATCTCCCGTTTCTTGAGCAATTTGAAAAGTCAATCTGGGATCAGGGGACCAATTAATTGAATTCTTTTCCCCCCCTCTTCTCAGAGTGCAAGAAACAAGTGTGTGGAGTGTGCATACAAGTATGGACGGCCTCACCGAAAGTCAGGATCCCTTCGTTCAGGGCTGTCCCATCCTGCACTTGGAGGGCCTGTGTGTAGGAGGTGGGAGAAGCTGTTCCATCGGTCCAGTGAGTCAGTGACCAACTGGTTCAGGGCACACTGCCCCTCCAGGGCCGGGACCGGACTGCCCTGTCCCAGGCACAGCCCACCTCAAGGACCAGGACTGGACAGCCCACTTCTAGACATACCGCCCCTTCGGGACAAGGAGGCTCCAAGCCTCCAGTAGTGTCTTTGACTACTATAAAATCTTCAACTGTTGAGAGATAGCAGTGGTTGAGAACAGACCCGTTTTTCATTGAGCTTGACTCTTTTATCCACACTGATGAGATCCCACTGATCTCTAAAAACCTGATCACAACAGCTCAAGGTGAACTAAACTGTGATTATTTAACAAGTCAGATTATTACTTCTAACTACTGTCTTGTTCGGAAAACTCTTGAGGTGACGGAACAGGACCAGTCTCTCCAATGTAATTACAGCCCCATAGCCTCACTGAACGACCTCCGACAGTGCCTGTGGCCAGTCAGCGCGGGCAGAGAGACGCGTCCTGACCGCTGATCGTGTCCCCACTCTTGGAGTGAGTGAGTGAACAGATCTGATCGCTATTTCTAAACCAAAAAACCCGCCTGGTTTCCATGGCGCAGCAGTGAACCCCCATGCACACTGGGGAAGATCAGATGTTTCTGTTCATACGAGAGACAAGTCATGCTTCTTGCCTGGTCATCATGTGCTCGCCAGCGTCTAGCTAGTACACCAGAGAAGGGCCATACCTTGTGGTGGTGATCAGCTGGTCCCCCAGTGAGCTCAGGAGTCTCGACCGGACATCCGACTGGCGTTGTTTCAGAATAGATCTGCAGAGTATACACATACTGTACCTACATGTGCCACAATTTGTGCGCAGCGCTATATATGTGTTTTTCATGCGTCGCAGTAGATGCATATATTGTTTTTCCCCTTTATGTGAAAGACATCAGTAAAATAAAGTATGCGCTCTACATTTTTGGAAAACTTCAAACAGGCCGTGTGGCAAATTACAAAATCCAACCAAACAGGAGGAGCGAGAAGAAAGAAGAAGAAGAAAAAAAAAAGCTTTGGAACTTTTTCTCTAATGAGGCCTTTCCGCTGGCGGAAAAAAAAAAAACTCACTTCGATATCATTTGATCTTTTTCCACAAAAGAGAGATTAGTTGCAGCAGATCGTTATTATCATTTTACATTAGTATTCATGTACCAGGGAGAAGCACGCAGGCTTGAACAAAGAGCAGTGCGAGTTTGGGGGTAGGAACCTCTTGTGGCGCGAGCTGCAGGAGCTCCAGGGTCCTCCTGTCGGTTTCTCGCGGTTTGATCACACGTGACAGGTTTCACACGCCCCCCCCCCCGTCCTCCGGGGACAGAGTCCTCCGCGGCGTCTTCATTAATGCCTTCGCGCGCCGTCTTTTCCAGATAATGCGCGCGTCCCCCTGCCTGCGTTATCCCAAGCTAACGGTAATTGTCTGGTGGAGGAAATAATGTGCGCTAAATGGGTGTAAACTGGTTTGCATTGTAAATGTGCTCACAAAAATACTCCCATGTTTCACACCCAGTCATACGGAATAATGCATTTTTGATCAAATCTATGTTTGATGTATAAGCATATGTGTGATCGGATATAAAATGTACAGAAATGAGTCAGCTATTTTACTCCAAGTAAAATGGATAGTTTCATCTTTAAAAATGGAGAAGCTGTGGCTGAAGGACCTGAGGCAGTACCTGGGCAAGACAGGCACAGTTTTGGCATGAAAAATCAAGAAAGAAAATGTAATGTTGTTGTTGGGGGTGATGCCCAGGCCTCTTTTAAGAAACGTCAGGATGAGATCCTCGAGTCAAGGTAGGAGGCACTTCTTTCCACAAAGAGTGGCGGGTGTGTGGAACAGGCTGCCCCGCCATGTCATTGATGCCAATACCCTACCCTGGCTACTTTCTCAATTGGGAGGTTATATAAGAACAGAAGTTGCAAGAGTGCGAAGGCCTCTCAGCCCATCCAGCCCAGCCTGATGGAGATAAGATCCTTGGATCAATATGCTACTATCTGCTGAATGGGGCTGAATGACCTCCTTAAACATGTAACTGTTCCTTTGTTCTTGTATGCTCACTGTCCCAATCAGGGGAGAATGAGACACTAGGAGATTGTCCTCCCACACCCCTGCAAGCAGAGCCGTCCTTCATTAGAGTAGTAGCCAGCTCCTGAGAGTCTGCCAGGAGAGTCAGCCCTGATAGGAGGGGCCTCACGTCTCTCGATGACATCACACAGGGTCACACGCGCTATCTGGAACCATGCCAACACCTCCAGATGGGGGGTCCCAGTCACGATTGGCTGGTGACAGGGCTAGAAACTGGCAACATACAGCTCGCAGTCCTCTCACCCTGAGCTTCGAGGTCAGGCCCTTACCACCACTCTGCAGCCCCCGTTCCTCCATTCACTTGAAACACAAAGGTCAATGCTTGGTCTCCTTCTTCCAAAACGCTGTGAAGGACGTCTAAAGATCACTGCGTGATGAAAAAGTGGGGAAATGAAATCTATCCAGGCATCAGTCCAGTCCCTCTCTTTTAATTCCTGTGAAGCACTAAAGCAAACAGCTGAGAAACAAATGGAAGAACAGAGCCGGCCAAAACCAAGAGTTGCGATTCGTTTTTCAAGAAATAAAAATCGCGGTAATTCTACCTCTTCAGGAGACAAATAGACAAACTGTTACAGCCCCTGCTGTTGCGAATCCATTTAGGACTTCACTAATCTTTCCCCGGGCTCCACGTGGGCTTGGTAAAAGGCATTAACTCTCCTTGATCAGCACAGTGGACGGCCCCCCGTGTGCTGTCACATGGGAACACGCACTGTATATGACACCAGCACGCCCGACACACCAGCCAACAGCACAGAGCCTAGAGGATGTCTGCGCACCCTTTCCACCTTACAGGCTCTCAACAAGACGCCTTCTGTCAGAATCCATCTTCCCTGTGCTTACTCATTACAACAGATGACCTGCAAGCACAAAACGCCTGCTCAAGCTTGCTGAAAAGCCATTAGGAACGAAACTCTCGAAAGGTTGGTTGGATTAGTCTCCACACCCCCGAAATTAATGCTCGATGGAACCTCTTTTGCCTGAATTACAGCCAGGATTCTGTTTGGGTAGTTCTGTACCACGCCTGGATGTGGCAGCGTTGGCCCACTCCTCCTCGCGGAGCTCTTGGAGCTCCGTCAGGATTGCGATGGGGGCAGTGATGGACTGCGCTGTTCAAGCCAGCCGCAGATCCCCAGTAGGTTTGGGATCAGGGGTCCGACTGGGCCGCCCGAGCCGAGCTCGTGCGTTACACTCTGCAGGGACAAACGGGGAAGGAGAACTCGAGGAAATCAGGCCTTTCATCTTCTCGTGCTGTAGCACAGCTCCCCCTGAAGGGCGGTGTGGTGGTGAGAGGTTGAAAGGTTGAACTAGGTGTGTTGCGCTGGTCTGTCTAGGCAGAAGTGTGGCCGGAATTCCAGCACAAAATTCCCCTCATCCACCACTGTGAGTGCGTGCGGACCTCCTACACCGTGTTTGACACCTGCACCCCCGCCCAGGACATAGAAGAGAGCGGACAGGAGGTGCTCCCGAGCCCCTTCCCATGTGGATTTGTGGAAAAGTGCAGGGACTGTGGCAGGGGTCCTGATGCCCTCCGAGCCGGACCTTGGGACCGGGCCCAGGCCCGAGCCACGGACCGGCTCCTTCTGCACACGGGCTTGTCCACACGGAGAGGAGCAGGAAATCCCACCGGCCGGCTAGCGTCTCGGACCACTGGGGACGCACTCGCACGGGCGTGATGGAGAGAGGTTGCTTTCGCGGCCTTGCGATGCCAGTATTAATACGGACGGATTCTGACAGGCTCCTTTCATTCCGTTAATCTGGAAATAGAAATGTTATCCAATCCAAGAGGATTAGGAAGCCACAGCGCTTCCGCACTGACCAATGAAAAAAAAGAGGGATTTTCTCCAACCAGGGTGAAGGCTGATTGGATCAGCCTCTTAATCTCAGCTCAGTTTGATTCTCTTTTTTGTTACAAGCATTCCAGGGCCACAGAGTTCCTGGATAACAGGACCAGCCTTCTGCAGAGGGAGGGCTGGAGTG
This sequence comes from Lepisosteus platostomus, assembly GCF_059453375.1. NCBI lineage: Eukaryota > Metazoa > Chordata > Actinopteri > Semionotiformes > Lepisosteidae > Lepisosteus > Lepisosteus platostomus. The sequence goes on from NC_142623.1 coordinate 32,073,819, forward strand.
ACAGAGTCCAGCTCCTGTTTATTGTGCTTTCTAAGCCCCTGCGGGTTTTTGATCCAACCGATCAGCTTTTAATAATGCGTTCTGCCTTGTTGGCTGCTTTGAGCTGAATGTGAAAAGCTCACATGTGCAGTGTACTGAAACTCACATTAGCCGTGGAAATTATTCACCGTGCTTCATCCATTATATGAAAGCCTCTTATTTTTTTTATTATTAATACATCCGTATGATGCATTTATCCTACAGTAAGCAACATACATTTGAGCTCATTTATACTGCTGGGCTATTTACTGGAGCTCTCTGAGCGCAGAGCCTTGCTCAGGGTTACAACAGCGGTGTCCCAAGCAGGATTTGAATGCCCAGCCGTCCAGCTGTGTCTCCAGAGCTCTGAACGCTACTCCACGCTGCCGCCTCCTGATGGCTGCTGAGGGTAACAGCAACCAGGGGTCCCTGGAAGCAGATAGACCCCTGGTTTGTGGCAGGACATGTACATACTGTACCAGCGTGTCTTTGAGAGGCAGGAAGATAACCGAACACTAGCGCAAACCCAGGGAGAACATGCAAACTCCCCCTACGAACCTGCCATTGTCTAGAATGGACCCTGGACCTAAGAGATAAGAAGCAGCAGTGCTAACTGCTACACCACCAGATACAAATAAAACATTTTTCCAGGACATTTCTTGCCAACAAGTCAAAAGCCTGGGTGGTTAGGGGAGGCACTGTGGTATAGTCTCTGCCTGCTGCAGTGAGACATGGCATTGTCCATCATGCAAGAGCTCTGTGGCCTGTGGGGCTTGGGGTGCATGTGCTGGAGGCTTGGGGTGCACGTTCTGCAAGCCTGGGGGTGCATTTACTTGAGGAGGCTCAGGGTGCATGTGTACAGAGTACAGAGGTTTGGTAGTTAATAGCTAATTGATCTCAGGATCTCATCCACCTGTGGCTTGAAGGAAGCCAGGGTATCGGCTTCAACCACATGGCTGGGCAGTTTGTTCCACACTCCCGCCACCCTTTGTGTAGAGATGTCCTTTTGTTCAAGCTTCACTGTGTATCTACTGGTAGCGGGAGTGCTTAGGAAATGAGGATGCTTCTAGATTTTGGGATGCAGCAGGAACAGTTGTTTAAAGGAAGAAAATATTACTCACTGATGATGGAGATGCACAGCCAAGGGAGAAAAACATGCAAATTGCTCAAGATCCAGCTGTTGAGGCTCACATGACTGTGACTTTCTGCCTCCTGAGGGTCAGACATGCGCGGGGCTCTGGAGAAGAGCCCTGTCTCTCTGCCGCACTGCTTTACTCTTTCCGCCTGCCAAAGCACAGGAGGGTCCAGCTGAGCTGGCCGGTGGAATTCCTCACGGCGCCGGGCCAGTGTGTTGATGGAAGTGGCACCGATTGGGAAGATGGCAGCTTCAAGAAACACCTCGAACAACCGCAGGGCCAAGCGTCAAGTACACAGTGCGAGGGGGTAATCAAGACGCCCCCCCACACAGGTGGGGTCTCTCCGCTCCGGCTGCGGGCGCCTGCGGCCCGTCCGTGTGCGAGCTCTCCCCTGCCGCCCGGTCTCCCGGTTCGGTTCCCGGTTCCTCTTGGCTTGGGTTTGGCGCGGGCCTGGCTGGCCGTGCCACAGTCTGTGCCCACATGGGGCGCGAAGCCCTGCCAGCAGCCTGGTGTGGGCAGTCACGTGCCGTGGGGTGGCTCCACGGTGCTCTTGTGGGGCTTGACTGCGATGGGGCAGGATCTACCCAGGTGACGTGAGACACTTTGACTCGATCGCTGTTCTTACTTCACCATGGCCTCACGTGCCTAAGGCACATGGCATGGGTCCTAACCCTCCTTCTAGCAAAAGGCCAGCGTGCTGAGTGATCTTCTCTTGTGTGTGTGCGTGTGCGGGCGTTCTGTTATTCTGTTATTCTTATGAGCAATAATAAGAGACGAAAGAGCAAATAGATATCGAGCCAGATTCGCGCCCATTAACACCAACAGAGTCCAGATTATTTTTGGCAGCAGTGGAAATGTTTGGAAGAGACAGTGTTGGCTGTACCTTGGCTGGGGAGAGTCGAGTTCTGGAGGTCTTGGATTCGGATACCAGGAGGAAGAGGATGAAACCGGGAGCAGTGACTTGGGGAGCCGTGCCGTGACCAGCGACTGGACAGCTACACCAGCAAGCCTGATGTCCACTCCTGGTCCTGCAGGGCTGACGTCTTATCCCCAACAGCTAGAGACGGGGGCAATACTGACCAGCCGAGTGAACGACAGCCCTGACGCAATTTGCCTCAGAGTGAATGCTGGGAGACACGGCGCCCCCTTCAGGACCAGGAGCAGATATCGACGTAACAGATAACACCGGGTCTGCTGAAGGGAAGGTTTATATGATAAGACATCTGGTCGATACCCGGCTAACGGGAAACCCCGGAGTTCAGGGATGATGAGCTGTGAACACAGAAAGCCAGATTTCGGAGGACTGGTAATGAGTCTCAGCAGCATGGTGACTGCTGCGTGTTTCCAGTGATCACTGTGAATCTGAGCTCAGGCCATGGATAGGCATGTAATAAGGCGTGGCCTGGGATATTTCACACTTTAACTGTGTTTAGGCGCGAACACCAAACACTTGCTGTTTAGGATGGTCAGCTGAGCACCCATGGGTGTCCATGGTGTGTAGAAGAACAAGCTGCCCAGCCAAGTTGTTGGAACCAAACATCTGAATGTCCCTCACTTATTTATAGCTCTCCTTATGTCACGGTTATAGTCCCCCCTCCTTAAGGGTGCTCCAGCCCTTTCACTTTAGACTTAATTCTGTGCACCTGATCCCTTTTGCCAGCCCACCTTAAAAGCCAGGCGCTGACGCTCATCCTGGCTCTGCGTCTGGTTTCGGCACCGTGCGAGTCCGGGACCTGGAAGCGCCTGGTCCCGTTAAGGTTTTAATCTCTGTTCCCGTTCCCTGTCCGCCGGTTCCGACCCGGTTCATGGTTTTAATTCCTTGTTTGGATGGATCACCTGGCTATGGACTTATTCTTGTGTTTTGGATTCCCTCTATGGATTGTTTTTGGATTGTTTGCCTCGGCCACGCCTCCCCCGTGCACCAGCGCACTTTGGACACGCCCCCCTGTTTTCAGCCCCGTATCCCTGCATGACCTTTTCCTAGTGTTTCCCCACTTCTTCGGATTGTGTCGTCCGCATAGGGTCCGGAAAGAACTGTTCGTTACACCTTATGTTCCTCTATTGACAGAATAGGGCTTCAGACAGCGACAGACGAATACAAACTCACAGGAGAAATCAAGACATATATTTATAATTTTATTTCATTTATAGTTCTTCTCTGTAAGGATATCTTGTACACCAAATATCCCATTGGCAGTAAAGCGCATTCCATGTGTTTTTAGAAGCCAGAAACAGTCACTTGGTTTAACAAAACACAATTACAAAATAAAAATACCACAAAATAATGAACTGCATGTAAATCACATACAAGAAATCCATGCCTACTCAGTAGGTAACTACAACATTCCAACTCCTGAATATATAGATATTTACATTTCAGTTACAAAAATATACTTTGGAGACTTTTTTTGCTTACATTCTAAAGAAATGAAGCTGTGCCCTCAAGTCTTTCATCAGTCTTCCCTTAAAATCCCTCTTACATTCGGTATAAAAATATCCCTTTCACCTTAAGGCTATAGAGATGCAAAGCATCCAGTCACACAAACAGATGTGTCAAAACATCCACGAGGCTTCACAAAAGGCACCGATAAACGTGGTTTTTGTTTTTTCTAGATTTTTTGTTTTCCAACAGAACTTTTTGCGACATGGGAAAAAGAGAGCGAGAGAAAGTACCAGTGGGTGATATTTACAAAATAAGAGAAACGGACATCACTCTTACACATGCTTTGAATACGTAAGTGCTTTTTTTTTTTTTCCCCGTTAAACAAATTTCAAAACTGGTCACAGCATTTCCACTACAGAAGAGAGAGAGAGAGAGAGAGAAAAATATTTATAAAATATGGCCCTTGCTAACTTCAAATGATACAATGTAAATATGCAAATCAATTTTCACATCAAGAGTACCAAAGAATGAGGAACGGAACATGGCACATACAGGATACGTTATGCGTATGTATATCGTCCGAGTCTGTGCTGCCTGGCCGGCGCGCTGGCCGGGCAGCGAGAGGAGGGGGGCCGGGACCCCCCCAGGCCATAAAAACCGTGACGAGGCACGAGTCTCTTCCACTCTTTTCCTGGGAATCTTGGGGGGAGGGGGGGGGGACAGGGGGCGAGCCGGCGGGGCTGTGCATCAGTTTAAAATCCCTGTCGGGAACCTGTTGCTCTCCCAAGTCTCGTTTTGTCTTTGCGTTTTTTTTTGTTTTGGGGGTGCTCTCGTGTGCGTCCTCTTAGAGGAGTCCTCGGCACTTTTCTCAAGCCCCCCCCCCGAACCCCCCTCTTTCCCTCTTTCGGGGTACCTTAAGAGTTCGAGAGCGAAGGGGGCGCAGGGGGTTGGGGGCGACGACGAGGCCGGTCCTTCTGATCGTGCGGGAGGCCAGACGAGCGCCCCCCCCCCCCCGGGGACCCCGGGGGCCCCCCCCCTCAGCAGATCTCGATCGTCCGTGGCGACAGCGTGGCCTGCATGTCCGACAGGGGCGTGGCCACCGGGGAGCTGTAGATGCTGGCGGCCGCCTGCGTCTGGAAGGCGCCCGAGACGGAGGGGTACGTGGTGGCGACGGCGGGCGAGGGGTAGGAGGCGTGCGCGGGCGAGGAGTAGCAGGAGGGCACCGGGGAGGGGAAGGAGGACACGGGCGAGGGGTAGGACGTGATGGGCGAGGGGTAGCTGGCCGCCGAGGGGGGCGTGGCCGCCGACGCCGCCGCCGCCGCCTTCTCCGCCTTCTTGTCCTTCTGCCGCAGGTGGATCTTGGTGTGCCTCTTGCGCTCGTCGCTGCGGGCGAACTTGCGGCCGCAGATCTCGCAGGCGAAGGGCTTCTCCCCGGTGTGCGTGCGGATGTGCGTGGTCAGGTGGTCGCTGCGGCTGAAGTTGCGCATGCAGATGCGGCACTGGAAGGGCTTCTGGCCGGTGTGGATGCGGATGTGGCGGGTGAGCTCGTCGGAGCGCGAGAAGCGCCGGTCGCAGGTCTCCACGGGGCAGGCGTAGGGGCGCTCGTGGGGCGGGGTCTTGCTGGGCCGGTTGGGGTACTTCCGCATGCGGCTGGGCTTGATCAGCTGGGAGGGGTAGGCGCTCTTGAGGTCCTGGGAGCCCGTCTGGGTGGCGAAGGCCTTGATGGTGGAGAGGGGCGTGAGCGAGGGCTGCTGGGAGGAGGCGGAGGAGGAGGAGGAGGAGGAGGTGACGCAGGACGAGGAGGAGGGGCTCTGGAAGGGCTTCTGGTCGGGCGGCACCAGGCTGATCTCGCCCTGCTGCTGGGGGAACAGGTAGTCGGGGATCATGGGCACAGGGAAGCTGGCGGGGCAGGCCTTGGAGCCGGGGTAGGCGGGGGGCGGGTACTGCAGCCCCCCGCCCGAGGGGCTGGGGAAGGGCTGGGCCTGCTCGGGGAAGACGTCGGGGCTGGCGCTGGAGTAGGTGGGCGCCGCCGAGTAGATGGGGTTGGGCTCGCTGGGCTGCACCGAGCAGCTCAGGGGGGGGCTGTGGGAGGCGGCGGAGGCCTGGGTGGGGCCGGAGGAGGACAGGGACGGGGCGGAGGTGCTGGGGGGGTTGGCGATGCCCACCAGGCCGCTGACCAGGCTGAACAGGGGCTCGGCCCACAGGCTGTTGCTGCAGTTGGCCGCGGGCTCCAGGGTGAAGCGGCCGGTGTAGGAGATGGGTGGCAGCCGCTGGCCGGGGTAGCTCTGCTCCGGCAGGTGCTTGTCGCAGCTCAGGGAGATCTCGGACAGCGTGTCTGCAGGAGCAACAACAACACAGAGACTCGTCACACGGCTGTCACACGGCTGCTGCTCTGCTCTGCTCTGCTCTGCGCCCCCGGGCAGCGCGTGGGAGCGGAGCGCGCTGGGGTCCCCCGCACGCTCCAGCGGGCTGCCTCGTGCAGCGGGAGCGCCCGGCACCCGCGCGCGCCGCGCTGACAGCAGGTGCTGACGCACGGGCGGAGAATCCCCCCGCGCGCGCCGCCCTCGCTGCTGCTCCGAGCCTCCGCGCTCGGCTTCTACCGCGAGCGCCGGGCGCCCCATCGCAGCGAGAGGAAGATGCATTCATTTCGAAGCCGTTTTACACGTCTGATGCTGTGCATCAGCCTGTGTGCAAATATACGTTCTCTTATTCTGTGGGGTTTTTCCATTTGTTTCTATGCACTGTGCAGCGCTGAAGCCCCCGACTGGACACGGTTCCGTTGCTAAACGAAATTCTATTACATCTCTATACGAAACAGCCACGTTTCCGAGCCCGTCTCTATTGCACCTGACAGTTGCCGAGCGAGCCGCTCGGAGCACACCGCTGCGTGCCCGCGCGCGGACAGGACAGAGCTCGAGCGCTTACCTCCAGTCAGGTGGTCGTACTGGTCCCCGGTTTCCCCCGCGCCGAACCCCGCTCCCTCGGGAGCGGAGGGGGTGAGGAACGGAGTCCCCGCGGAGCTGAGCAGCATCATCTCCTCCAGCTTGGGGTAATTATCCATGGGCGAGTGCGGGAAGTTGATGGGGTCCGAGATCTGCAGGGCGGGCAGGAGCATCTCCGTCTTGGTCGCGGCCATGGTCGGCGGGCGGGCGGGCGCGCGCACAGGTGAGGGGACCACCGACGGCTCCTCGGGGGCTCTGGCGAGAAGAGGCAGGAGCGGAGCCACAGTCTTCTCGGGTCTCCTTCTCGGCTTTCACGTTCTAGCACAGCACATCCAGTTTTGATGGTTGTTTTGTTTTGGTTTTTGGTTTTGTTGTTTAAAAATTAATTACAACGGTGAAAACTGGCACTTTTCTCGTTCATTCCAAAACGCGTTCGAAATGTTGCAAAATGTTGCCTTTTTTTTTTTCCTTGACAACTGACGAGGAAAATTCAATAGCTCCGGCTAATATTGGTTATTTCCCCTTTTTTTGGTTGTTTTTGGACTTGTTCTGATTTGTTTTATTGTTATTTCTCTCAGAGAGAAACAGGGAGCAATATCGCTCTGTGTGCCTGTCCTGTTTCGCTCTGTACTGGCAGTGAATCGAGAGCTGTTCCTCTATTTAGAGAATCCCCACTCCTTTTTATATCCTCCTGGCGTGACGTAGATGTCCATATATGGACAGGAGGAAGCCCATATTTAGCACTGCAGTGGAGGACACATGACGTTTGCCTGGGGAGGAAAGGCGGCTCGGAGAGAATGCGAAACAGATCCCCGTGCAATAAATCGAAAGCAAAAGGCCGATCATTGCCCACCGCGAGCAGAATCACGGCACCCCGGGGCCGAGACTCCCACCATTAAAAAAGGAAGAGCTGTTTGTCTTCGTCCCCGGCGCACCCGAAGTTCGGCTTGGATTTCCCGTCTGTGCTCAGCAGCTGAGCGCTTGCCGGAAGCCCCGGCTCCGCCATGCCATATAAGGTCGTGTCTACATATGGACTCATTCCGGTGGGTTTCCACTTCCTTGCCCTTATTTGGAGTTTCCTGGGGGTAGTGCTGAGCGCTGTCTGGCACAGAACGCGAGGCGATTGAAGTCCAGCACAGAGCGCTGCCACTGTGTTATTCTCTCACGTTAGGTGCCAGAAAACGCAGAACACAGCTTCTTTCCAAAAACAGCACCAGCAGCGTACAGTCCGCTGCTCGAAGCCGCGTGCTTTCGGAATAAGGAAATAATGCACAGTTGACACGAACGCCCAGACATATGGCGTAGCATTACGGGTTCGCCAGTAAAGTTCTGTGTGCACGAAAACTCTGGACACCTGAATCGAGTCAAAGACAGTAACACCGAATTATTAAGGATTGTTGTTCTCCCACATCCTGGGAGATGTGTGCAAGACGCGTTCAATACATTGTTCATAACGAAAGGGGTAGCTTGCGTACGCAAACTCCATTAATAATAATAATAATAATTATTATTATTATTATTATTATTATTATTATTATTATTATTATTATTATAGCACATAGCCCAGCACTTGTTGCAACGATCCACCTTAAGGCAGGCGAGGCTGTATTTGAGAAGCTACCACTGCGGTTTTCTCGCTCCTGCTTCCCCAAGGCGGAAAAGGGTCAGAAACTTCTGAACGGCGTTGTGAGCTTTTTTCGCTGACGAGTCGAATTGTGCCGATAAACGTCTGAGTGTGGGGGGGGGTGCATTTTTTCGATCGGTTTATTCGCGGAGGGAGAGAGGGAGAGAGGGAGACGGGATGGATTCTCCCCCTGATGGCTGTGCGAGGCAGAGAGTGTTTTGCATGAAAATCTCTCCGTGGGGACTGCTGACATAACCAGGACTCTGCGGCAGGAATTGCGGGGGAGCAGCTACGGGGCTGTCTGGCTGCTCCGACACCCACAGGGGCCAGCCTGGGAATGCCCGTGAGAGCGCAGAGCGCTGGGCTGGGCTGGGCTGGGGTCTGGTGCCGGGGGACCCGGCGCGTGTACGTACAGCACACACACACACACGAGCTGCAGCTGAGCACGAGCCTCGGGGGAGGGGAACAGGTACGATGACTCGCGTGCGCGTACACACACACACACAATTCCGAACTGCAAGCGCGGGTCTGTCCAAAACACACTGTCCGGTGTCTGGGGGTGCCTGGGCTAATTCATCTTATCCCGCGGTGTGTGTATGAATGACTGAGCTCGCCGCTGCAGACGCGCTCTTGTCTCGAACCCTGACCTCCACAGACTTCGACCAGCGTTGCACCACATCCAAGACTGAACATCGCATTTCTTGCTGTGACCTCACATCTCCAGTACAGTAGGCTGCTATAAGTTGTTTGGTGGCTCCAGAATTCGAGTAGCGCAGGAAACGCGTTTTACCCCTTTTTTGGGGGGTTCGTGGTCGTGTGCACCGGGCGCCCCAGGTGCTGCCCGGACCCGGAGAAACGTGCAGTGTGGTGTCTCGACACTCCGCGGCCGCCGCCAGCGCAGAGAGCTGTAGCTGTAGGGCGCCTGATCTTTGTTTACTCCGGTTGGCTGCAGGGATTTTCAGGCCTGAGACTTTGGAACCAAACAGATAAGCCTCCCCGCCCTTTTCGCGTCCAGAGCAGATGGGCAACTGCAGTCAGTTCATTCTAAATCCTACACACAACCTTCAGAATTATTTGCGCGTGTACACTGTGCTTTTCGTTCCCAAAGCCTCCCAGAGGAAGAGCTTCACAAACAGGAGGGGACCCACTTCAACACCACTGAACAGCAGAACCACCTGGGTGACACTGTTCTGCACCTGCAGCCCCACGACACACAGATCAGGGGAGGAGAGAGAAACTGTACAAGACCAGAGTGGGGTTCAGTCCTCCTGCAGCCCCACGACACACAGATCAGGGAAGGAGAGAGAAACTGTACAAGACCAGAGTGGGGTTCAGTCCTCCTGCAGCCCCACGACACACAGATCAAGGAAGGAGAGAGAAACTGTACAAGACTCGTACAAACAGCCCTGGGATCTATAAAGCCCAAGCAGTGAGGACCTGAGTGAAACATAACTCATTCCTAGGTCATACTCATATATTAATGGTGGAGGAATCCATATTAATGGCAGTAATGCACACATTGAAGTGTATACACGTCGGGAAATGGGAATGCAGGGCACAGAGGGGCAGATCGATTAGGTGTCTTCATTTAGAATGTTTTACGGCAGGGAGGACATGGCCCGGGGCGGCCTCGTGCACGGTCCGTCTGGCTGTGTCGTCATCGCGCTCGGCTCCAGTTCGCTGCTGCTGGTTTCCTCGCAGGTGGAGCGAGCGGGGGAGGGGAGGGTGTTTGCGAATTGCAGGGGTATCCCAGTTTCGGTGAGAGATCGGGATTCTCTCAGCCCCGATCGACGTCTGACACAGACCCTATTTTTAAAATACTGCAGTGTGCAGGCAGGAGGGGAAGGAGGGGTGATGCGGTGGAGAAGGGGGCGATCTCGGCTCTGTCAGCCGCTGAACGCTGGGAATCTCTGGGCTTCTCTGTAAATAAACCTCTTGACTCCGTCGCTGGTTTTTAAAAAAAAAAACGATCTCCGCTGCTTGCCGCATTGCTGTGTGCGTGCATGCATGTATATCTTTGTATACGCTTTCAAAGCGTGTGGGTCCGCGAGCCGTTAATTTAAAATACCGGCAACGAGTCAAATAACCGGCGATCGATGGTCAGTAAACTTCCTCTCTGGAAATCTCCTCTGCCAGCGCGCCTAACTCGCTCCTTCTGGAGACCAGCCAGGTAGAAGCCACCGACGCAGTGAGATCGCACTGAGCATGCTCCCGAGCCGCGCTCGAGCTCCCCGCCTGCACTGAAGGTCTTTCCCCGCATTCCTCCTCGCGCGGGATGTGGGTCGAGGGAACCCGGGAAGCCGCCGGGCAGGCATGCGCGCTGCGGGCGCGGCGGGACGCCGCTGGTCAGCGGACAGGTCGGGCGGGGCGGCCCCTTCTCGTGCTTCCGCGGCAGCGCGTGCCTCTTGGTGACGTCGACTCGGGGATTACTGACCAGCGGCGCGGGGTGAGCACCAGCCGTGCGCCCCGGGCGTCTACGTTCCTCTCCGGCTCGCTTCCACGCACTACCTGAAATGACCGCTTTTGTAATAATGGGCGGAGTTGTAATTCTCTCTGTCTCCGGATTAGCTCATTATCCCACCCAGCCAGCGTCGCACTGTGCGGTTTGCTCTCTCCAATAGAGGTTGTGCAATGTGCCTGACAGGTAGGGTCTTGCCTTGCCCCCAAAACGCCCAAAATCTCCCCCCCCCCCCAATTATTTGCATTGTTGCTTTGGAAATGTCCTTCCCGATTCCCGATCGGACGTCACGCGGTGTTCAGACGCGCAGGAAGGAGCGAGCGCGCAGGTCAAAGGGCATCTTTTAATGCGGCGCATCTCGGGAAGGGGCAATTCTGGCCCATTTGAAATCCGGTCGGGAAGTTAGATCCACACCCCTACAACTCTTTGTGTACAGGGCAAGGGAACCAATTCACTCTTTCTACTTGGGCAAGAGTGGGGCCCCCTGTTTCTCAGCGGCCAGGCCTGCAGGCGCGCCCGATGTCTTTGTCATGGGCCGTGGCTCCTCTAGGGCGTTACCCCACACGCAAGCTGGGGTGTTCCTTCAGTCCTTCAGTCCTCCAGGCAGCTGCCCCCCGGCGGTTCACCTAATGTGGGGGAGCGAACAGGGGGTGGGGTGGGGGGATAAAGGCACGTCATCCAGTGCTGATGGGCTGGGGGCCCTGGCGGATTCCACAAGGAAAGAGGAGGTTTGAGTCGTTCTTTGAGAACTAAGCAAGCGGTCAAAATGGAGCGGGTTTAACCAATGTGTTTAACCAAACAAAAAAAACCTCTTGCCCTTGCTGGGAGACCTCCTGCTCCTGGCTGGAGATTTCGCCTCCCGTATGGAAGTTCTGTGTGTCAATGCAGTTGCTGCTGTTTTCTTTCTCCTGCACGGCAAAACTGGGCACTGCACCAGGAAGCTCTAAAGCACGCTCTCCGGGCGTTGAGAGCTGACTTCGGCAGGGGAGCTCCGAGCCAGTGACGTGACGGACAGGGGAAGCCCTTCTCCGCTACACTCAAAAAACCGGGCGACTTTTTTTCGCGTTTATCGGCGGCGCGGGTGATTTCAACTGCCAGTGGAAACTCAGAAGCACACAAACAGACGCAAAGGGCCCCCGGTGCGCTGATGTAATAAGGATGATGGAGGGATTCACCCACAGTGAAAGTCAGACCTGACACAACCCACAGGCAGAGCGAGCTCGTGTTTGTAATCAGTCCCACCTACGCTGAGCCGTTGCAGACAATAACACTGGCGTTCTCCATCACCTACACGCCCCCCTCTTTCTCCCGTTAATATTTAATCAGGTCTCATTTCGCACTTGTGGAGAACAACATTCCTCACTCCCACACGGCCCTGGAACACTCTGCTGTGTGGAATTGATTACAGCACATTCTCACCGGCTTATTTCTGCTCTGTAGATCTGTTTCGACCGGTGTCTGTCGGCGTGCAGCTCAGGTGTTCTGGTTGCGGTACCTGTTTGTGCCTCTCTTTCTTACGTCCTGCTGGGCGGTGCCGACAGAGGGGCTTTGGGATGCTGGAGGGGAAGGTGGGGGTGGGAAAAGGGGCACCCCGAGGCAGAGGCTGGAGCCCCAAGACCACAGGCTCCTGCTGAGCACCAACAGTCCCTACAGCCCTGCAGAGAATCTATCGAATCAGCCTTTCTGGGTCTAATAACAGTGTGGGCTCAGACAGGCGGCTGGTATGTAGAGTCTAATAACGCAGTCAAAAGCATTAGAAAGAGAGAATAAGGAAAAACAGCTCCATGGGTCAAGGGATGTCCCACTCGGACAGGCTGAAGGAACCTAATCTCTTTAGTCTCGAACAGAGACGACTACGAGGGGACCTGATACAAGCGTTCACAATCCTCAAAGACACTGACACACTCAACCCCGAGGACTTCTTCACAACCAGGAGAGAACCACGAACCAGACGACACCTGTGGAAACCAGGGGGAAGAGCACCTAACACTGAGAACAGGAGGCATTTCTTTACACAAAGGGTGGCGGGAGTGGGGAACGCGCTGCCAGTCATGTTGGTGACCTCAGTACTCAGGCTTCTTTCAAGAAGCGGCTGGATGGGATCTTCAGCTCAATTAGCCCGCTAAGGACCAAATAAGCGAATAAGCCGAGTGGTCTCCTCCCATTTGCAATCTTACCGATGTCATTGTGGTCACACGTCACTCCAACATTTCGGACCACAGGGATTTCCAGTGCTCTGCTGGGTGGTCTTCCTGAGAATGAGGGTGCTTTGGTTTTGCTGGGGTTCCTGGCTGGGGTCAACCAGACTTTGCTGGAGCTTAGACCAACCAGGGGATGAATAGAGTCCACCTTTTCAATGCACAAGCACACGGGACCCCCAGTCCGTAGGGGAAGGTGTCAGGAAGCCTGAACACTGTGCATCACACGGTGATCCCAGCAGACTGAGCCCTGTCTGCTCAGGCAGGTGCTCTTGCTGTTGCTGATGAAAATGATGATGTTGATGATAATGAAGAAGATGCTGACGGTGATGTTATATGAGGATGGTGATGGAGAACATAATGAGGACGATTGTGAAGATGATGATGGGGATGATGATGATGATGATGAGGATGAAGATGATGATGGGGATGATGATGATGGAGATCATGAGGATGAAGATGATGATGGGGATGATGGTGATGATGATGATGATCACGATGATGGAGATCATGAGGATGAAGATGATGATGGTGATGATGATGATGATCACGATGATGGAGATCATGAGGATGAAGATGATGATGGGGATGATGATCTCACAAGAGACCTTCTGTAAACTGATGCTGGTTGGAGCCAGTGGCTTTCCTGCCAGAGGAGAATCGAATGAAAAGGAATGGGTGAATCTACTTTTTGTATCTTCATGCCACCTGCTGATACCCAAGAGCCTTTCAAACACACTCCAGGCTCTTTCACTTTCAGCTGCTCTGCAGGGTCAGTTTCCAGTTTCCCCACCTTCCCTTTGACCACGTTGCTTCTGCTCCATATTGACCTCACAGTGGTCCTTCTCTGTCTGGTCCTGGAGGAACACTGTGTCCTCTGGGTTTGGGTTGGAGAGCTCTATGGAAAAACAATGGCATCTTCAGTATTTTTACATACCTCCTTTTTCTTACTTTGTTTTTTTTGCTCTGTTAACTCATATGCCATCCAAGTTTGCACAGACTCCGGGCAAGTGGTCAGTAAGGAGGATCAGCTGATCTGACCATCTGATCAGTGGAATCTGTGTTTAAAATGAGAAAAATATACCTGACGATGTGATTCTGCTTAGCTAGCATGTTGATTTATTTCACTTTAGACACGTAACGCGTAACAGGCCAGACCTGTTTCAAAGTGTCCAGTTGATCTGGGGCCAGCTGGCAACACTGCCAGAGAAGCAGATGAAATAAAAAGTAAAGGAGGAAGCAGATCAATTAAGTTATCAATCAGCACCGGGGAGGTAGAGCTCCGTTGGAACACTCTAAACCCGCAGAGACTGTGCTCTTTCAGGACCACAGGAATCCCTGCTCCACACACCCACAGAGCTGAAGACCAGTCTGTGTACCGGAGCCCACAGATCTGTCAGCTCAGCGCAGACAGGCTGCAGTCTCAGTGGAAGATCAGCACAGACTGGTGCTTCTGCATAAGGAGGGGAATCACTGTGCGAAAAGAGCAGCACAGGGCGGAATGACTCAGACTTGCGCTGCAGGTATATGAGCGTTCAAGAGAGACCATCGCTCACCACTTTTTGCTCTGCTGTCGATTCAATTGATCTCCGTCTCTCAACGTCTTTTCCCTTGAAATCACCCTGTAAGAGTCTGTGTTCTTAAAAGACACTGGCCTCCGCGTGAACAGCTCTGTGAAAGAAGCTGACACTGATCTATGTGAAAGTGTGCTGACCTCTGAAAGCAGGACACCACAGGGTGGACAGTATGAGGCTGGCCAGCTCACTCAATTACCTCCGTCCTCCGGCATGACAGATGGTGTTTGCCCAGCCTTGCGCACAGATACGAGGAAGCAGCAGAGGAGACAGGGCACCCTGCGAGTGCGTATGGGCAGGTAAGCGCTGGCTTTCACCTCCGCGATTCCCAGAGGGAGAGCTGGGGGAGCTGATAGCGGCCCGGCGCTTTTCGGTCGGTCTGCTCTGAAGCAACAGCAACAGCAGGTCTCATTTCGATCACTCCTGAGCCTTTGTGAGCCCTTTGCAATAAAGAGAGTGTGTGTGTGGAAACAAAACAATGTTTGGTGAAAGATATTGTGTCACGTCACCTCGCACAGCGTTTTCACAACACCTCTATCTTAATACCTCATCACACCCCTCTGACATCGGCTTGGCGTACGGGATCCGACAATATTGCATCTTGTGTGCCTGCCAGGTGGGGAGCAGGCTGGGAGCCTGGCAGAGACGTCCCTGGACAGAGTTACTCCTTGTGCAGAGTCACCCACTTGTGCAGAATCACTCCCTCGTGCAGAGTCACCCCTGGGCAGAGTCACCCCTCATGCAGAATCACCCCCTTGTGCAGAGTCGCCCCCTTGTGCAGAGTCACCCCTGGGCAGAGTCACCCCCTCGGGCAGAGTCACCCCCTCGTGCAGAGTCTCCCCCTGGGCAGAGTCGCCCCCTCGTGCAGAGTCGCCCCCTCGTGCAGACATGGTGTCCCCGGTGCGGTGAGGCATTCCCTCGCCCACGTAGGCCCTCGTTTTGTTTTCTCCGGCACACGGTGAGGTGTCCCCGCCGCCCCCGAGCTGTTTCGTCTCTGCTGATCGCTTTCATCCCCACCTGCGCAAAGTCCCGCTGGGTCCTCTGACACATCCGAAGAGCGGGAGGTTTCCAAAACAGCCCCGCCCTGGCAGAGAGAGAGAGAGAGGAGGGGTGGTGAAGTACAGGGAATCGGGAACGGCCGGCGGAGAGCCAGCCCACGCCCCGAGCCGCAGAGCGTGGGACTGCCCTCTCTCTGACTCACCGCACGTGCACAGCAAAACACCGCAGTGCGCTCCAGTTCACCGGTGCCGTTTGCAATCTGTAACTGGTAAAATCGAAATCAAATCTCACCGTTTTCGGTTACTTAATTTGGCTACTTAATGTGTAGCAGCACAACATAGTCGAGTGCTGTAACTTTCTTTTAAACAGGCTGCCTATCATCTGTCATCAATACCTGCCTGTCTGTATGTCTGCCTATATCTCTTGTCTGTCATCTGTCTGTGCCTGTCTGTCTACCCATATCCATTATCTATCATCCATCTGGTCCTGTTTGCCCACAGCTGTTATCTGTTGTCTATCTTCTATCATCTATATCTGCCTGTCATTTATGTCTGTGTGTATGTCATCTGTCTACCTGTATCTGTCTGTCTGTATCTGTCTGTTGTAGCGGCGAGGCTTAATAATAAGGCAGAATTAAGTGTTTCTGAGCTTCCCAAATGAGGCCCCATTTCTCTGTTCATCTCTGTGGTGCAGCCACAGAGAGACCATTAGTGCAGGGTGATTTAAGGTCCTAGGACAGCTCCCAAAGGGGGATGCACTTAGCTAAGTCTGGCTATCATGATCAATGGTCATCCATTGGCGCCTCTCTGTCTAGGGAGTGCCAGATGGACATCTGGACTGCATTCCTAGGTGTCAGGAGTAAGTGACTCATATCTCACCTTGATCAACCAATCAGGGACTGGTAGGGCCGAGTAACCCACGTGGGACTCTGATGCCCATGGAACTTTCAGCCAATCAACAAGCTGAAGTTCCTCCAGGTAAAAACAGGCAACACAAAGATTCAAGTAAGATTCAGGAGAATTCTGTGGACTGTTCTAAAGGGAATTCAAAGGAGAATTCCAGGGCAGGACGGCCCAGGAGCAGAAGGCTCCCAAGGGCAGGACATTCTCGCAGCGCGCCTCCTGACCATCCTGAGACTCAGCCCGGACAACCACGGAACGGCCAGTGTGTCCAAGTGCCAGAACTTTCCTTTGTTCTAAGAGTCTAGAGCGGAGGTTGCCAGAGAGTAACCAGAGGATCCACCCGAGGTTAGCAACAGCAGCAGGCCTCGTGAACAGGTCAGAACTGTGGACAGCTGAATCACTATTCAGAACTAGCGCTTCATCAGGAACGAACCGGTCCTCTTCCTGACTTGCTGGGATCCACAGTCATCTTTTCTCCTGTGCACAAACTTTGCTAGTTAAAGCCAACACTAACTAGCCGGTCAGTGAGCATCGGCAGCGCACCGTCGCAAGCCGCACAGCACAGCCTGGCACCGAGCCAGAGAGCGCAGATTGGACAGCAACAGCCTGCAACTGTTTCTTTGTGCCCGCAGGAGATCTGAATCCCCAGAGATTGGATGAGTATTCAACTTCACTGCATTACAGCTCGAGAATTCAATTGTTATCCCAACCAGTTGATGTCAATTTAATTCCTAAGAGTTATGTACTTGTTTTGAGTATCTAATGTTGAAGTTATAACCAAGTTCATTTACGAAACGGTCTTAATGAATGATATACTGAACGTATGTCCTCTTGATATGTGTAACACTTCGTAACTGATTGAATATATATCTTTTGTGTTCTGATAACCCTCTCGATAAGATCTGTTAGGTTTATATGCATATTCTATGTATTAATAAATGTATCCTCGTGTATTAGTACCTGTGTGTGTGCGTTGTTTGAGTTATGTCGCATGGTTGGATTCTAAAGCCATCAAAAGAATCAACTTTGTGATTTACTGCTACAATTAATAATTGTCTCAGTAAATGCCCAAACCCTACAGAACTGGTGCCTTCAGAGAGCCACTACATTACATTTTGGCTATGGCAACGTTACATATTTGGCGTCCCTGAGCCGGTTTTCACTACATATTTGGCTTCCCTGAACGGCTATATGAATCACTACACTATCAAAGTCTGTTATCTATCTGTGCCTGTCTGTCTACCCGTATCTGTTATCTATCTATGTCTGTCTATATTTGTTATCTACATCTACTGGCTATGTCTGTCTGTATCTGTTATCTCTCTATATCTATTGGCTGTGTCTGTATCTGTTATCTATCTATATCTATTGGCTATGTCTGTCTGTATCTGTTATCTATCTATATCTATTGGCTATGTCTATCTGTAATCTGTTATCTGTCTATATCTATTGGCTATGTCTGTATCTGTTTTCTCTCTATATCTATTGGCTATGTCTGTATCTGTTATCTATCTATATCTATTGGCTATGTCTGTCTGTAATCTGTTATCTGTCTATATCTATTGGCTATGTCTGTATCTGTTATCTATCTATATCTATTGGCTATGTCCGTCTGTATCTGTTATCTATCTATATCTATTGGCTATGTCTATCTGTAATCTGTTATCTGTCTATATCTATTGGCTATGTCTGTCTGTCTGTGTTTCCTTGTCTGTCTGTATCATCTACCTCCCCCTTCTCTGAAGCAGTCGGATGGTTCATCACTGGGGTGGCGAGGCCGGTGACGAGACGCTGAGGGAAAGCGAGGGTGGGCTGTGTGTCGGGCCGCTGCCTCAGCTCGGCCCAGAGCGGGGGGCGCTGACGGGAGACATGCGAGGGCGCGCCACCCAACAGGCCCCCTCCAGGAATATCCGCAGAAACAGGCGACTCCTGGCTGAGCCCTGCGGTACCCGCACACGGTGCAGTCCAGCCTGGCTGAACCACGGGGAAGAGTTTCCTCACTAGAGGCCAATATTTCACACGTGACGGTGGACGGCCGCCGCCAAGGAGCCCCGTTTATCCTGACGGGACGCGCTCCTGTCGATGAAAAGCGGATGTTTTAAGTTTGCTTAAAACATTTAGTCTTTTTTAATGGTTATTCTGCACATCTCTCCCCCCCACCCAACAAAAACTCTAAACTGTCCAGCATTCATGGATTCCTGTGCCCTGAGGCCAGCAGTGTCACTTCTGCATCCTGCTGCATGTCCCCCGTCCGCCCGCGGCTCGGCACGTCAGAGGTTTCATTTCTCTTCAGTCGATTGGTGCTTTTCTCTTTCCTTCTTTTGTCTTGTTTTTGCTTTTCATGAGCCGGTCTAGACTGTGTGTCTTTAAGGAATGTGTGTAGACCTGTTTTTCTCTCCCAGACAGGGGGAGGGAATGCTCCACCGGCCCACTGCCTCACTCTCTCACTGCCCCACTCCCCCACTGCCTCACTCCCCCACTGCCCCACTCCCCCACTGCCCCACTGCCTCACTGCCTCACTGTCCCACTACCGCACTGCCCCACTGCCCCACTGCCCCACTGCCTCACTGCCCCACTGCCCCACTGTCCCACTGCCTCACTGTCACACTGCCTCACTGCCCCACTGCCCCACTGTCCCACTGCCTCACTGTCACACTGCCTCACTGCCCCACTGTCCCACTGCCTCACTGTCACACTGCCTCACTGCCCCACTGCCCCACTGCCTCACTGCCCTGCTGTCCCACTGCCCCACTGCCCCACTGCCCTGCTGCCTCACTGCCCCACTGCCCTGCTGCCTCACTGCCCCACTGCCCCACTGCCCCACTGCCTCACTGCCCCACTGCCCCACTGCCCCACTGCCTCACTGCCCCACTGCCCCACTGCCCTGCTGCCCCACTGCCCCACTGCCCTGCTGCCTCACTGCCCCACTGCCTCACTGCCCCACTGCCCCACTGCCCTGCTGCCCCACTGCCCCACTGCCCTGCTGCCTCACTGCCCCACTGCCCCACTGCCCTGCTGCCCCACTGCCCCACTGCCCTGCTGCCCCACTGCCCCACTGCCCTGCTGCCTCACTGCCCCACTGCCCTGCTGCCTCACTGCCCCACTGCCTCACTGCCCCACTGCCCCACTGCACTGCTGCCCTGCTGCCCCACTGCCCTGCTGCCTCATTGTCACACTGCCCCACTGCCCCACTGTCCCACTGCCTCACTGCCCCACTGCCCCACTGCCTCACTGCCCTGCTGCCCCACTGCCCCACTGCCTCACTGCCCCACTGCCCCACTGTCCCACTGCCTCACTGTCACACTGCCTCACTGCCCCACTGCCCCACTGCCTCACTGCCCTGCTGCCCCACTGCCCCACTGCCCCACTGCCCTGCTGCCTCACTGCCCCACTGCCCTGCTGCCTCACTGCCCCACTGCCTCACTGCCCCACTGCCCCACTGCCCCACTGCCCCACTGCCCTGCTGCCTCACTGCCCCACTGCCTCACTGCCCCACTGCCCCACTGCACTGCTGCCTCACTGCCTCACTGCCCTGCTGCTCTCTCCTCACTGCCACATCCAGAGCAGTGCAGGGGGCCGGCAGACATGACCAGTGCGAGGCTGGAGCTTCACTGCACAGCCTGATGGCTCACGCACCCTCTGGGGCTGGAGTCCTGGGGTCCAGGAGCGGTCCTGTGGTCAGGGGTCCAGTGTCCAGGAGTGGTCCTGTGGTCAGGGGTCCAGTGTCCAGGAGTGGTCCTGGGGTCAGGGCTCTAGTGTCCAGGAGCGGTCCTGTGGTCAGGGGTCCAGTGTCCAGGAGTGGTCCTGGGGTCAGGGCTCTAGTGTCCAGGAGCGGTCCTGTGGTCAGGGGTCCAGTGTCCAGGAGAGGTCCTGTGGTCAGTGGTCCAGTGTCCAGGAGTGGTCCTGTGGTCAGGGGTCCAGTGTCCAGGAGTGGTCCTGTGGTCAGTGGTCTAGTGTCCAGGAGTGGTCCTGTGGTCAGGGCTCAGTGTGAGGTGTAGTCCTTGATGGTCCCAGCAGGCTGAGGCATGTGCTGAGGCATGAGCACACAAACACACCACTGGGCCCTGGGCAGAGAGCTGCATGTTGAGGGCAGGGACACTCTGTTTTGAAGCTTTGCCACTTTCGCACTGACTTGTCTTGATCATGAAGTGGAAATTTTAAACCCCCTCAACCTGCCGTGTTTGTCTCTGAACAGGGGGTGGCTTGCTAATGGAACATCTAGCAGCTGTGCCTACCAGACAGTTGCATTATGGGGTCTCAGACCTCTGCCAGGGCTGTGCTGAGTGGGAAACAGGTCTGTACTAAACCTGTGCAAAGCTTATAGCAAGCCTGTGCCTAGTCTCTCCCAAGCCTGTGCCACAACTGCGCCAAGACTGTGCTAAATCTGGGCCAGTTTTGTGCTTAGCCTGTGCCAAGTCTATTCTAAACCTGGGCCAAGACTGCCACGCCCGAGATCTTCCTGGCGCTTGATGGCACTGTCGGGCACGGTTCTTGGGGCACCTCGGGAGTTGGAAACACAGACGCAGTTTGAATATTAAATGAGAGCAGAGCATCGCGATCAGAAGAGCAGATGACATTATCAGAAACCCTCAGCCCTTCCTTCTCGGGCGAAGCTGTGAAACAGAGCCTAATCAGATTACAGGGAGACGCGTGCTAACAGGCCTTCTGAACAAAACGCATTGCGAATGTATTTATTCAGACCCGCAGTGAGCCTAGGAAGTTGTACCGTGAATGCGAATCCTACAGAATTACATAAGAATCTGCTGTGCGACCACAGTGTCATGATGTATCCCTGGATCTGAAGTGACATATCTGTCCCTGTTGCTCATCAGCAGCAGTTCCCGTGTCCTCCCCAGACATTGTGAGTCAGTACGCTTGGAAGGAATTGATATCTTTTTTTAAAAGCTAGTGGAATCAGCCCAAAGTAGGGAAACTGAGAATAATCTGATAGGGTGCCCTGCTTCATCCGTAATGCTGAAAAGGCAGCAGACAATTATTCAACAATGCACCAAAAAAAGAATTGCATTTCTTCTGAAATTTCTATCCTGAAGGATTCCACAGTACTTTATTCACACCGGATTGGACCCACTTCACCACCCACTTAGGTGTAGCTCCACCTGGGTGACACTGTTCTGCACCTGCAGCCCCACGACACACAGATCAGGGGAGGAGAGAGAAACTGTACAAGACCAGAGTGGGGTTCAGTCTTCCTGCAGCCCCACGACACAGATCAGAGGAGGAGAGAGAAACTGTACGAGACCAGACTGGGGTTCAGACAGGACACTGGGGTGACAACTCCACTCTTACTAGCAGCCCTGGGATCTGTACTGACCAAGCAGTCAGGACCAATGTCTCATCTCAAAGCCAGCTCCTCCTACAGCTCAGTGTCCTCTGTCACCACACTGGGGGTTTGGTCTGGAAGCTGTGCTCCGGAGGGAGGAGCGCCACCTACAGGTCCACCAGCTCCACTTACAGCAGGAACCTGGTGTTCTCCCACCCCAGTACCGATGTGCCCGGCCTTGCTGAGCTCTGGACTTCCGACCAGACCAGGCTGCTACCCGAAAGATAAAAATAAAGAAAGCAAAGCAAAACTGTAACGACACCCCCAGCGTGGGCTGTCGGGACTTCCTGTCCCGGTGATGTGTGGCAGGGCTCAGCCTTGGCAGATGAACAGGCAGACCGAGCGCAGCTCACAGCAACACTGTGCAGCTACAGCTCGGTGTTGCCATGGTGAGGAGGCCTGTCTGGTCGCTCAGGGATGAAAACCCTTTGTCTTCTTCTCTTTTTCTTTGTTAATTTTTGAAAACACTATTTTGCACTCAAGGACTGACGTGGTGCTGTGTATGAGAGTGAGTCTGTGTGAGTTGTGTGAGTTTGTGTGTATGAGTGTGTGAGTGTGTGGTGTGTTGTGTGTGTGTGTCTGTCTGTGGTTTATGTGTCTGTTCGTGAGTGTGTGTAAGTTTGTGAGTGTGTGAATGTTTCAGTGTGTGTGTGTCTGTGTGTTATGCGTATTTGTGAGTGTGTATGAGTGTGAGTTTGTGAGTCTCGGTGTGTGTCTGTGTCTCTATGTGAGTTTGTGTGTGCGTGTATGTGTGGTGTGTTTGTGTGTGTGAGTGAGCCTTGTCCCTTTCAGAAATACTGTACTGTGTGATCATGGCTTTTTTTGTCATATCAATAGCTATGATTTCTTTGGTGGCGTTTTTTTCCCTGTGCTCAATCAGTCTATGAGAGAATCTTAGGCCATTTAAAGAATTAAGGATGACATTGCAATTCCTCCGTTAACTCCGAGTTACACAGTAGGCAGAAACAGCTCAGGCCTTCGCTGTTTGTGGCAGCTTTGTTTTGTCTTCCCCTGAGTAATATGCTTTGAATGAGCCTGTACTCTGCGTTGCTTTGGAAAAATAAAGCCTGATTGTTTTAAATACAGGGAAAATTTTCAAATTAACCCCAGGCCTCTCGTGAAGATGCCCCAAAGATAAGAAGAAGAAAAGAGAGGAAAGTAAAGGGGGGGGGAGAGGAACCTTTCACCCGATTATTTTGCATGCTCATCTACATGTGCTATTTCAGGCATGTGGCTTGACTTTAATCACCACAGTTCACAAAACAGGAAGTGATGTCACTTCCTGTGCTCCATGATATCACTGCTGGTTGCTGAGGCTGACTAGGGCTGCCTGTTGCCTGTCGGAAAAACAGATAGGGTCAGACGCTCTGCCTCACCAGCTCTCAGGGGAAAAAAGCCACATGTGTTTTTGGTTAAGAAGAATGAGATATTAACAGATCTAAAGCTGAAAATATAATACTTCGAGAACTGTTGATATGGAAATTGAGCTCACACGTCTGTCGGTGTGGAACCTTTTTTTCATTTACAGTATTTACTTTAAGTAAATAAGATCACTGACTACAAGGCTTGTCAGGGCAAGAGCCAAAACTTGAACTTTTTTATTCATGCGCCCCTCTGTCTGTTAATTCACGAATAAGGTGTTGTTTTCCAAGACCTAATAAGATGTTTAATCATGAATACTACTAGTTTTAAGTGTATTTTTCCACTTCTGTTGTCCAATTATTGTATATCATTATATATTGATTGTATTTATATATCCATACATTAGTTTTAAGAGCTTTCCTCTCCTCTCCAGACCTGTAAGTTCAGATTGAAGCCACCAACTTTGGTATTTTGAAAGTTAGCTTCAATGTCTTTGCTGTTTAATGAAGATCTTAACAACTTTAGGAATCTGGCTTCAAGCCCTGCATGCGGACGCACAGAGGGAACTGGCAATTGTACATCGGACTATCACACTGGTCACAGGCGAAAGGAGACCTTCAGCCCACCCAGACTGTTTGCTCGTTAGTAGCTAATTGATGCCAAGATCTCATCCAGCTGTTTCTTGAAAGAAGTCAGGCCCACACCCCCACCACCCTTTGCGTAAAGACGTGCTTCCTGTCCTGACTGGAGGATCTTGTCCAGCTGTTTCTTGAAAGAAGCCAGGATATTGGCTTCAAAAACAGGGCTGGGCAACTTGTTCCACACCCCCCACAGCTCTTAGTGTAAAGAAGTGCCTCCTGGTCTCGGAATCAGATGCAGAATGTTCCTGTTGCTGCTTATTGTTGCCACGCGCCTGACCAAGGCCTCTGTGGCAGCACCGTGCCTATTGTGGGCCGGCAGTGGCGTGTGTGAGGAAGAGCTGTGAAACCGGCCTGGTAGCTGATGCTGTGCCATGACGGTGTCCTCCTTAAAACACTGGTACGTGTTCAAAAGGAATAGCAGGGGCACCCAAAGACCAAACAGCACACGAATGGAGCTCAGCTTTCTCCTCGCTCTCAGCGCTCAGAGTGTGCACCCATTTGTTTCTGATGAGGGACACAGCGGGAAAGCTTTGAACCTCAAGTTGCAATTTGAAGAGACACCTTCAAATTAAAGGATCGGAAGAGCCCCGAGTCTTTAGTATTGAATTGAAGAGACTAGTCTTGTTCTGAGGGACGTTCTAAACAGCACTGGGGATAATTATGGGAAAAAAGATTTGGTGTGAAATCGCAGTGTTGCCTAGTACAGTAGTATACTGATATGCTATAATTCCATTGGTTGTCAGGCAACCAATCAGGAAGAGTCACGCCTCCTCAAGGCCCATAAAAGGATCGGCAGTGACACTATTGGTTGCCCTTCGCAGAGGAACTGGAAACAAAACAAAGAGGCCGTGGCCATTCCCGATGGGCTTGCAGACCGGTGTCCTACAGTGCAGCAAGTCAACACAATACTGTATTCAGGAAGATTGCGTTTTTAAAGCCTTTAATCTATCTGTAGTTTGCATCACATAGCCATCTTCTCATTTCCACCCTGGGCGTGTGTAAAATCTCTAAGGGTGTGTTTGTCACCAGGATCACTGGTGAAAATAAGCAGTGGACTCTAAGAAACAGCTGTCAAGGAGCTTGGGACTGGAGCAGCCATTTTGTGGATGCAGATTCTCCCCAAACCGTCAAAAATATATACCTCTCGTCCCCTCTGCCCCCTTGTGATCATAGGTTCTTCTTAAAGCTTTCTAATGTTTATTTGGATGTAGCCAGTGCCAGATTAAGTGGCTGCTGTTGTTGAGAAGATAGTATCCAATCGGATCACCCATTAGGTCTGGTAAACAGTAACAGAGGTGCACATGTAGGAACAGTGTGCTGTCTGAAGGGGTGTGAATAAGACGAGGCTGTTCGGTCATTAATAGCTAAGGCAGCAGTCTGAAGTTGCAGTCCTGATCCTGGAGAGCTACAGTCCTGCAGGTTTTATGGGCAGCCAAAGAGCAGGCATCTGGAGAGCATGTTAACCCCTCAGACTGAAGCAAAAGATTGGTCTGATTCAGAGAGGAGTTGGAGCAAAAACCAGGAGATGCTGTGACTCTCCTGGACCGGAGCTGCAGGAACCTCTCCTAGGAGCTAAGGGATCCGAAGATCTCATCCAAGCCATTTCCCAGAGGCCGACCTGTTTCCCATGTGATGGGGGTGTGTGCATGTGTGCAGATTGTTCTCAACATGTGTTTCCATGGCAACTGCAGAGCAGCCAGAGACACTAGACAGCAGTAATCTCATATGATATTGGAAGAGTGCCGATCCTGCTGTCTGTGATCTTACACACCTGTTCTGTACACATGGTGCCAAACAGCCCCGCAGGAGCATCAGAGATGGTGCATCAGTCCTTAATATAGATGAATTGACAAAGTGGTGTGAAATTCTATTAGTAGAGAATAGGCAAGTGTGTGATATGTTCTAGAAGCAGTTAAGGTAAACACATCTGGACCTAGCAGCACAACAATGATCCTGCAGTCGATGAGGGCAGCCGAATGCCCTCCTCTTGCTTAAACCCTTCCTTGTGTCCTGAAGTCCTCGTGTCCTCGTGTGCTCTGCCCTGAAGTCCTCGTGTCCTTGTGTGCTCTGCCCTGAAGTCCTCGTGTCCTTGTGTGCTCGTGTCCTTGTGTGCTCGTGTCTTCATGTACTAATTTCCTTGTGTTCTCGTGTGCTCATGTCTTTGTGTACTTGTGTCCTTGTGTTCTCCTGTGCTTGTGTGCCCCTGTCCTGGTGTCCTGGTGTCCTGATGATCTGCCGTCAGGCATGCTGTGAACTTCCCCCTGCTGTCCAGGTCATGTGACTTCCTGCTGCTCTCGATGCTGCTCTACCTCAATTTCCTCGGTTCCTGTTCCTTTGGCAAACTGTTTTTTGTTTGTTTTGCAAATGTGTTTCAGCTTTCAAACACACAGAAAAAAATCCAAGAGTATGTTATTAAAACCCTCACTTTCTCTCCTCTTTGCCCCCCTCTTTTCACTCCACAATGACTATCGGGGGCCCTCATCACAGTCCATCTTCCTGCTCAGCGACGAGGGTTTCCTGCACAGTCACACAGTTCACCCCTGAAACTCCGGGCCCATGCCTGGCCTGTGATCTGTGCTCTCCGGCCTCAGGACTCGCCCCGGCTCCTGTATTGGACGCATGTTTGGAGAACGGCTGCCAGATCGCTTCCCTTCCTCCTTACTTCCAGTTCCTCTCTGGCAGGAGAAAGTGGGGCTTTGTGTGTGTGTGTGTGTGTGTGTGTGTGTGTGTGTGTGTGTGTGTATCTGTGCATGTGGAGCAGTTTGTGTGTGCACGTGGGGCAGTTTGTGTGTGTGTGGGGCAGTGTGTGTGCACGTGGGGCAGTTTGTGTGCGTGTGGAGCAATGTGAGTGTGTGTGGGGCAGTGTGTGTGCGTGTGGGGCAGTGTGTGTGCGCGTGGGGCAGTGTGTGTGCGCGTGGGGCAGTTTGTGTGTGCGCGTGGAGCAGTTTGTGTGCGTGTGGGGCAGTGTGTGTGCGTGTGGGGCAGTGTGTGTGCGCGTGGGGCAGTGTGTGTGCGCGTGGGGCAGTTTGTGTGTGCGCGTGGAGCAGTTTGTGTGCGTGTGGGGCAGTGTGTGTGCGCGTGGGGCAGTGTGTGTGCGCGTGGGGCAGTTTGTGTGTGCGCGTGGAGCAGTTTGTGTGCGTGTGGGGCAGTGTGTGTGCGTGTGGGGCAGTGTGTGTGCGCGTGGGGCAGTGTGTGTGCGCGTGGAGCAGTTTGTGTGCATGTGGAGCAATGTGAGTGTGTGTGGGGCAGTGTGTGTGCGTGTGGGGCAGTGTGTGTGCGCGTGGGGCAGTTTGTGTGTGCGCGTGGAGCAGTTTGTGTGCGTGTGGGGCAGTGTGTGTGCGTGTGGGGCAGTGTGTGTGCGCGTGGGGCAGTTTGTGTGTGCGTGTGGAGCAGTTTGTGTGCGTGTGGGGCAGTGTGTGTGCGCGTGGGGCAGTGTGTGTGCGCATGGGGCAATTTGTGTGTGCGCGTGGGGCAGTGTGTGTGTGTGTGTGCGTGGGGCAGTGTGTATGCGTGTGGGGCAGGGAGCAGGCAAGAACAATAACAGTAAGAGGCAGGCCTGCCTTCACCCTCCCAAGCCTGCTGGATGAGGGCACAGTTTGGCACTTGGTCCCTCTCCTGAGCTCCCCCAGCTGCAGAGATACAGCAGCTCTCAGGACAGCGGAAATTCATCCGTCCCACAGGAAGCTGCTTGTCTGGGTAAGGGAGGTACAGCAACTGGGAACTTATCCCAGAAGCGCAGGACAGCTCTCTCCCTTGACAGAATACCAGTCCATCTCAAGGCCATGGAGCAGTGGGAGAATTTGGGATAACCAATCAAACCCAGTCAGCACTTGGACTTAAACACAACATGCAAACTCCACACAGAAGGGTATTCAGGATCAAAGGCAGTATCTGAGAGTAGCTTTAACAAGAACACAAACATGCCACCAGGGAAAAATATATATATCACATATATATTTCTCTCTTGAATCCCTTCCTAAGTTGTATCTTGCTAGTTTGGCACATTTAAAAGTCAACGGTTGCTTTCAGGAAATGTGGAACAGAGTTTTTGAAAATCACCCTGTTTAGCTGAAATGAGTCACCAGAAGCACCAGCCAGCCAAAGAAAGGTCAGACCAGGGGAAAGCAAAAAGAATTGAATATAGAGGGAGAAAAAAATAAGGTTTGTTTGATCTCAACCCAGAAAGATGCCTTTTCTAGGACATCCTGAATTGAGTTAACCTGAAAGTCCCTAATCTCTGAAAAAAAAGTGAGACAGAAAGAGGAACAGTGAGAGAGGAGCACTTGAGCATTAGAGAGAGAGACGGAGTTACAGAAATGTCAAAAGAGAGAGACGGGGAGAGGGAGAGACAGGGAGAGATGGGGAGAGAGACAGGAAGAGAGATGTGAGAGATCGAGAGAGACGGGGAGAGAGTGAGGAAGAGAGAGACAGGGAGAGAAGGAGAAAGAGACAGGGAGAGAGAGAGAATGAGAGAGAGAGAGTTGAGACTGGGAGAGACAGTACAGAGAGAGGCGGGGAGAGTGAGAGAGGGGAGAGAGACAGGGGGAGAGAGTATGGAGAGAGAGAGACAGGGGAGAGGGGGACAGAGGAAGAGAGCATGGGGAGAGGGAGACAGGGTGAGAGAGTATGGAGAGAGAGAGAAGGAGAGGCAGGAGAGTTCGAACAGGAGACAGAGGCAACGAGAGAGACTGAGACAGGGAGCGACAGAGCTCCAGGGAGGGGGAAGAGCTGGGTGGGGATTTCCAGCTCACACAGCTGTGTGAATTCTTCACCAAGCGCCACGGGAGTCATGGCCACAGCACAGCCAGCCGGTCACTGCGCTCAGCGAGAGAGGCAACAGCCTGACTCGCTCACCTAGACAGCTGTGTAACTCGGGCTCCAGCGTTCTTATCTCTCAGAGCAGCTATGCTACACAAATTCAATTATACTAAATTCCTCACTTAAAAACATTAAGTAGCAGATAATTAGTCTTCAATATCCAAACAGTGCCTGCAAGAGAAGACGCAATTAACTAATCAAGTGTGAATAATTGTGCCGTGGAAGTTAGGCTTACTTTGCTCTGTGTGTTCTGTTTCTGAAGAGGGAAATCCAGTGCAAAACAAACAAGAGAATCACACGTTAGCGGATTCTCTCGATTTATGACAACTGCGTTCTCCAGTAAATCTCCATAGAGCCTCACTGCCAGGAATGGGTCTGTGCTTCCTGAGCCCCTAAAGGACTTTTTCAGCAAAGGCACCACAACACTTAAAAACCTTTGCCTTTGATCCCTTGTTGGTGTGGAGCACAATGTGTTGTGTGCTATGAATTTCAGGGCACAGTCAGATAAGAGAGAAGGTCATTTACTGCGGCCAAGTGATCCATCCATTTCCGAACCACTTTATCCCAGCACAGAGAAGCCAGAGCCTATCCCAGCAAGCTCTGGGCTCGAGGCAGGATACACCCTGGGTGGGACGCAATTCTATTTCAGCGCACACACAGGCAGACCTAGGTTCATTTCTCAGAAACCTATTAACCTGTCTGGACTCTGGGAGGAAGTCCATGCAAACACAGGGAGAACATAAAAACTCCACACAGACAGAACCCCAGGTCCAGAACTGAACAGGCCCCCAGTGCTGCGAGGGTGCAAATTTGACCACTGCGCCCCTCTGCTGTCCCCCTGCATTCAATCTTGTGAAGAAAATGAGTATCTGTGAATACAGGGACTGATACACAACACAGCAGCTAATTCAGCTAGTTGAAACTGAAAACAGACAAGTCCTTTCATATCCTCTCTGCTACCTGCACACTGGAAATGTCTGATCGTTCGTCGCCAGTTGGGAGGTGACGGTGTCACCATTATTAACGCAACTCTTCCTGGTTGGGGTGCAGACATGGCAGGTCACCCCCGACGGCATGACTGTGGAATGTGGGGGACGCCAGAGCACCGTGTA
This sequence comes from Lepisosteus platostomus, assembly GCF_059453375.1. Lineage (NCBI taxonomy): Eukaryota > Metazoa > Chordata > Actinopteri > Semionotiformes > Lepisosteidae > Lepisosteus > Lepisosteus platostomus. The sequence goes on from NC_142623.1 coordinate 32,103,327, forward strand.
AAAATCCCCGCTGACACAGGGGGAGCATGCAGACTCCCCACAGAAGGTATCGAACCCAGAGGAAACTCCTCCTGATCCGCTGACACACTGTTCCAGACAGCCCCGAACTGTTTCAGATTGAGACTTTCCTCTTTGATGTTGGAATCATTTATTTATATATCAGAACACAGGAGGAGGCATGGCTGGTGAGGACTGCTTAAGCTCACAAAAACATAATACAAGTCACAGACGAGAGAAGGCCGTTTGGCCCATCTAGCAGAGGGGGTTGTTAGTGGCTAATTCATCCGATGATCTAATCCAGCTGTTTCTTGACCAAGGGTATCAGCTTCAACAGCATGGCTGGGGAGCTTGTTCCACACTCCCACCACCTTTTGTGTAAAAGGTGTGTCTCATGTCCTGACTGGAGGATCTCAGCTGTTTCTTGATAGATGCCAGGGTATTGGCTTCCACAACAATAGCTGGACAGCTTGTTCCACACTCCCACCGCCCTAAGTGTAAAGAGGTGCCTCCCGTCACACCTTTATTATCTACGAAGGAGCAGACAGGCTAGATGGGCCAAATGGCCTCCTCCCGTCTCTAAACTGGCTCGTGGTTTTGGTACAGGTCCCAGCACTGGCATGTCTCTGGGGGCGTACTGGAGGACACGACCGCTTCACAGCAACAGAAGACGTCCTCTGTAGCTGACGCTCCACCCTGGACTCCCCCCTCTAAACTCCAAGAGTAGCGGACAGCGGCTCACCGAGGTACTGTCTGAGCGTGTGAAACTCACGCGCACACAGAGCCTGGCGCTGGCCCAGCCCGGGAAAGAAGGGGAGAGATGCCGGGGCTCCAGCAGTCCGGCCCAGCCCTGGGGAGGAGAGCGAGGGCGAGAGAGAGAGAGAGTGCGCTCGTGTCCTCACCCGCCCACCTGCCCACCCTCTCCCATTCACAGGCCTGCACTGGCGTGAGCGGTGCACTACAGCGCTGCCAAAGCAGCAACAATTAGCCACAAATACTGACATTTCCAACACGGAACACATTATTACCCGAGCCTCCCTGTCTGCTCCTCAGGCAGTGACAGGAGATCACACGCTGGGCTGCAGCTCTACTGAGCTTCCTCTCCCAGTAGGATCGGGAGCTGTGCTGGTTCTGGCAGGAGTGGGAATTCTGGGATTAGGTTTCTCTCTCCGTGTCTTTGACTGTTTCTCTCTCTCTCTGTCCGTCTCTGCAAATGTCTGTTCCATACTGCTCCCCCACCCACCCTCTCTCCCTCACAGTGCAATTCTAAGCGCTGTATCGGTATGTCCGACGAATTACTGTGTTCATTAACGCCGGCGAGGGCTACTGTGTTTATTTGTCGTTATATTTTTAGACGGCCCCCGTCCTCCTGCTCTTCTTCCTCTTTTCTATTCACTGATACACAATGGCCACAGATCAGTTAGTCTGCCCCCCCCAACCCATAGGTACCGGCTCCTGTTGGTCCGACCCCCCTGCCGGGCGGGGCAGAGCGCGAGCGCGACTCCGTTAGCCTCTGTGACTCCTCTTCCCCTTCTCAGTGCTTTACTCTCGCTCTCTGTCTGTCTTTCTCTACTTCTTCTTCTCTCTTCTTCCACCGCCACCCTTCCCCCCTTCAGTTTTACCGGAAGCCGTCTCCTATTTTAGAAACTTTCCGGCTGCGCGCTCTCTCTCTCTCTCCCTCGCCGTGTGTGACGAGTCTGAAGGCCCCTTCACCGGCGAGCGCGATCGCAAATTCTGCCCACAGGAAAAAAAATAAGTGCTGGGACAGAAATAAATCTAGCAAAAGCACAACATAACACAGGGCGAGTAACGAAACTGCAGGGCAGAAATGAAGTGAAAATAACTGATAAACGGTTTGTGTTTTTTTTTTCAATTTAGTGATGGGGATTGAGGTGGAGTTTCTCTCGGTTCAGTTCAATCCAAGGTGCTTTATTGGCATGACCGATGAGCACGATCACTGTTGCCAAAGCAAAACAAATACAATGACCATAAAACAAAAAAAAATCTACAATAAAGAGGGAATTTGGGGGGACGAGCGTGATATCGGGGCTCTATCGGCAGTCCCGGGGGTCTGAGCATGACGAGCCAGCCGTGGGTCAGGAGCCCGAAATGAGTTTCTGTCCCGTACCTGCCCGGAACGGCAGTTTGTCTGGAACAAATTAGCGTGTTTTCTTCTTGTAACAGAGCGCGTCGACCTGATCAGACTCTTCTGTCTGAATACAGTTCCCGTGGAAACGAAAACCCTTTGACCCGACCAGATGCTCGCGAAGTGGCGTCCGTGACCTCTTGAGAGCTTTAAGGGAGGACAGCGACGGCCGGGACGAGGTCTGCAGCTCCTGCGGCCCACGACAGGTAACGAGAAAGCGGCGGTGGGCTGGGGTGGGGTTGGGGCCATTAAGGCGAGGGAGGGCGGGTTGAACGCGGTGCTCGGACATCTTCCCCAGACTTACACTTGAGCTGCACTGCCCAGGGCAGCTTGTACCGCGGGTGCGTGTTTTTAGCGTGTTTGGGTGTCTTAACCCTACCGCACGGCTGCTGTGCGCCAAACCGTTTCTTCTTTCTAATAAAACCCGTTTTTTAAACACACGCCACCACCAACCCCCCCGACACAGGCCTCGCGGTTTCTCCTATCTGACTAATGGATAGTTACCAAACCGTTTAATCATCGTCATTCTGTCAGAAACCAAAAATATATCTGGAACAGCCCCTCGATGATAATACTTGACGAGGACATTGTTATTACTAAAACAGCTGCTGTTACACAGCCCCCTCAGTAATCGCTCTTCAGTTATGACCAATTTATCGTGATGCATTTAGATTTTGAGTTTCTGCTGTATTTTTTAAAATCTAATCCGTGCTTGCAATTAAAGAGAAACAAGGTTATTTCGATACGAGTGACTATAGGCACATTCGCTCTTTTCCAGAGTCTCGTTACCATGGTCTCGTTAGAGGTTTCTCATCGCTGGGGTCTTTTTCACACAACACTCATTCCTTCGTGGCTTCAGGGATCCATTCACTGCGAGCCCTATTGCAACCTTTGGATTCCTATTGATTCAGAAATTAATTGACTAAACGATCACGTGTTTGTATAGCACTTTTCATTCCTAAAAATCTTCAAACACAGGAGGGGACCCACTTCATCTCCACTGAAGTGCAGAACCACCTGGGTGACACTGTTCTGCACCTGCAGCCCCACGACACACAGATCAGGGGAGGAGAGAGAAACTGTACAAGACCAGAGTGGGGTTCAGTCCTCCTGCAGCCCCACGGCACACAGATCAGGGGAGGAGAGAGAAACTGTACAAGACCAGAGTGGGGTTCAGTCCTCCTGCAGCCCCATGACTCACAGATCAGGGGAGGAGAGAGAAACTGTACAAGACCAGAGTGGGGTTCAGTCCTCCTGCAGCCCCAAGACACACAGATCAGGGGAGGAGAGACAAACTGTACAAGACCAGAGTGGCGTTCACCCAGGACAGGGGGGGTGACACCCCAAATCTGATATACAGTCCTGGAATTTTTTTAGAGATTAGGATTTTTTAAATCCATTTAAATTATCAATCAATTCAGTGATTAAGGGCACTCTGGTCTTTGAGAACTCCCTTTCACGGAGACCAACGGTGTCTTGCAGCAGTCAGTGGGCCGGGCTCAAACCCGATTCCCTCTGGACTGCTGCAGGGTTGCCCTCCAGCTCTGCGCTGTGATAGCTGTCCAGTAGGCTCCTCTGTCCAGTGTCCAGCAAGGGAGGCGTCCACACGTCCTCAGGCGCTCTCTGATTGGCTGGTTAGCGCATCGATCACACTGATTGGCGCGTCGGCATGTTGCTGGGAGACGAGGAAGGGGAGGGGCTAAATCAGTCCACCCCCTCCCTCACCTCCCCACCCTTGTGTGCTGACATGGTGTCCCTGCTGCCCAGAAATAGATATCCCTGAAATTACCCACCCTGAGTGGCACTCATGGGCTTCTTGTAAAATCTCCAGCCTCAATTTTCTTTAAAACGCTTCACGGTAGGGCTTTCTGCTCCAGTAATTTGCACATCACAGAACATTAGCCGAAACAGTGGATGCTTCATTATTTCAAAACAAGTGTGATGTATATTGATTACACTCTTAGCATGCCACTTATTCCACTTCGGAATATTAGCTTTTTTTTATCTCGTTGTTGCCAGAGAGAGAAAAGCTGGAAGGGCGCGGATGAGTAAAAGCTTTTTTTTTGGTGCCCTAAAACCAGAAAAAAACTGTTTTTACTTATTCAATTCCACAGCGTTCATAAGCCCCTTCTGAAGGTCACAGAATCCAAGTACCTGAGGATAAGGCAGAATCCAGACGGGGAACGATCAGAGGGCGAGGTTTGCTAATTAAAGAGCCTCCGAACAAGCCAGACTTCCAATCTGGACGAAGAATAATGGCAGTTGAAGGAACTAAACCCTTTTAGTCTTGAACAGAGACGATTATGAGGGAAGTTGAGGCAAGCCTTCAGACCCCTCGAAGACTCCGACACAGTCAACTTCTTCAGAATCAACAGAGAAACACAAACCAGAGGACACCAGTGGAAACTACAGGGAAAGGCATCTCACACTGAGAACAGGAGGCACTTCTTTGCACAAAGGGTGGTGGGAGTGGGGAACAAGCTGCCCGGCCCTGTTGGTGATGGACCGGTGGGCAAGCACGTGCTGAAACGGGGGCTCAGGCCCCTGCAGGTTCAGCTCAGGAGAGCAGCGTGTCGTGTCGCGAGTCACCCCGACTTTACCTGCACCGCGTTTCCTCCCTGAGCTCAGCGCGCGGGGTCACAGAGAGTGCGTGAGAGAGATGGCAGTGATGTCACTGCCTTTGCCCTCCCCCCTCAGACTGGAGACTTGCAGACTCAGCGCAGAAGGCAGATGGCACAGATACAGTGTTTCATGTATAAGACTGCATATACAGTATACAGGGAAGCGATAGCCAGGACTTCTGACATCATTATTATAGCTGATTATTATACCTCATAGGTGATTCTTATACCTCAGCTTGACCACCAGATACAGTCTGCACAGTGACTGAGCTGTCATAGAGGAAGGGCAGATGTAAGATGAGCATTAAACAAAAACTTAAAGAGCTATTGAAAAGCCCACTTGATGTGATTTCACTTTCTCTTCTGTATGCATACCAGGAGGCTACCACCTCACAGTGTGCCTCTGGGGTGTGTGAGGTACCCCAATCTCATCCTCTCTGTGTGCCTCTGGGGTGTGTGAGGTACCCCAATCTCATCTTCTCTGTGTGCCTCTGGGGTGTGTGAGGTACCCCAATCTCATCCTCTCTGTGTGCCTCTGGGGTGTGTGAGGTACCCCAATCTCATCCTCTCTGTGTGCCTCTGGGGTGTGTGAGGTACCCCAATCTCATCCACTCTTTGTGCCTCTGGGGTGTGTGAGGTACCCCAATTTCACTCCTCTGTGTTGCTCTGGGGTGTGTGCAGTACCCCGCTTTCATCCTCCCGGTGTGCCCCTGGGGTACCCCCACCTCTCAGCGTCTTTCTGAGCAGGAGGCACTGATCCCTCACTTCTGAAAACTGGACAGCAGGACCCGAACACGGATCATTCAACAAGAAGCCGGTTCAGTTCTGTCATGCTTCAAAAGCACACGTGTGTGTGTGTGTGTGCCCCGTATAAATAAACCAATTAATATTTTTAGCTTGCAGGGAGTTAAAAATAACCTCTTCTTTGTTTTAGGGTCTATTTCCAGCCTGCATCATCCTGTTATTGCTGTCGTGTGCTGATATATTTAGCCGTGCGGTTTCTGAAGAGCGTGGAAACTGTGACAAAAGTTGTTTTGCAGAGAATGCTTCCTGTGTCACTGGCTGCTGAGAAACCGCGGGCCGCACGCGGGCCCTGCGGCAGTGACGCTGCAGAGCGGAAAACCTGCCCGACGCTACGAGGAAGTTTGTGCTTTTCGGAAAAAAAAGCGAGTGTTTACGGCCACGCTGAAAGGATACGCTTCCCCTCTTGTGGACTTTCCCTTCTCAAACACAACAAACCCTAGGTGAGCGCTTGTTTGTGTAAATGGATATATATATATAAATCTAAATAAATACGTGCCATTGTTTTTCGGAGAGCACGTCGGTGCGGCGTGCAGAGGAAGCGGTTTTCGTGTCCGCGCGGCTCCAGTGAAAACTGCTTGACACGCGTGTGCGCCCACGAAGCTTCAAAACTTTCAAACCACCACTTCAGATCGGGCGTGCCGTGTGGTGTCGGCGCCAGGCGCCCTCTTTCTTCCCTGCGCTCGCTGTATCTAAATTGTTCTTGCAGGATTGGGTTTCCTGGCGAAATTGTTCTTTCCGCGATTTAGAAATAAATACATAACAGTTGAAGAACAAAATAACGCTGGGCTGGCCTGGCCTGTACGCCTCGGTTAAACGGGGTAAGTGCAGACAGCGCCGACTTCCGTAAGAGCTGACTTCCGTAATCCGAATCCTACGGCCGCTTTTCCGTAAATCGGGTTTGGCTCTTGAGGCGGGTGCTGGCGGCAGCTGGCAGGAGCAGGGTTTGTCATGTGAGGCGTGCGCTGGATTCGGCAGTAAACTGCAAGCGAGGTCATTCCAGGGGTTTTGTGGACTCAGCAGAAATGAAAACCCAAGGAATAAATAACGGAAGCCATTTAAGGAAGTACTGGCCCTGAGTACTCCTCACTTGTGTATATATCTGAACAAATGGGAGTGCAAATCGGATTTTTTTCATTCGTGAGTGGTGGTTCTCCGTTGTGTCAAACTCGCGTGTGTCAGAAGGGGACCCCGCTCCTGTGTGCTTGAGTGGGGCTCCGTGCCTGACCCGAACTGGTGGGTGAGCTGGTTTTGATACGGCAGCCCAAGAAGGACATAAAAGTAATCTCGCAAAAAAAAAGAGAGAGAGAGATTGGGAAAATCCAGCAGAATACCGAACAGAGCTGTGCGATCTGTGTGGGTCGGCTGGAGCTCTCTCGCTCTGTTCACGGTCGCGGTGTTTCGGAAGGCTTCGGGATTTGCGCCCAAGAGCCGCGCGGCCAACACGCTCTGGGATCGCGGAGGAGGGCGCTGGAGGGAGGAAGAGGCCGACGGGCCACGCCGCGAGTCTGTGTGTTACTGACGGTGCTGAAGTGCGGAAACACTCTCTGTTTTTCCGTGAACGGGCTCCGGCAGGGAGCAGACAGGGTCCCCATCTCCTCGTCTTTCAACAGACCGGGACCCGACCTGAGATCGAGCCCCAGATCGAAAGATGGAGATGCAGAAACAGCAGAGCCTGGAGACCACCCTCCCCCCCCCCGAGACCGGCCGACCCCGCTGATAAACCAGAGGCGTTCCCGAAAAATCCCATTCCGAGTCACAGAAGCCGGGGAAAGTGCCCCCATTCCAGAATTCTTCCTGCTTCCCGTGCAGTTTCCAGATCCACTACGAAAGGCACTCTGTCGGTCTGAGCAAGCGAGGGAGGGAGACTGGGCTCCCTGCTGCCCTGTGTTCCTGTGGGTTGTTTCCAGACCAAAGTGAAAGGCTTGTGAAACCAACGACAAGCGATTAGTGCCACTTTGGAGTCTGCGTTTCATTTTAAAAGACCGGGTTTAAAAAGTATAATCCTACACCTCAAGGTCTGTTAGGCCATTCTCCTGACAGCTGCCTGGCGTTAAATATTTACACTTGGCTGTGCAATCACACACACACACACACACACACACACACACACACACACAGACACACACACACACACACACACACACACATACATATATATAAAATCAGCCATGCGTGTGTGGAGTCATCACACACAGAGTGGTGGGGGTGTGGAACAAGCTGCCCAGCCATGTTGTTGAAACTGATACTCTGGCTTCTTTCAAGACGCAGCTGGAGGAGACCCTGTGATCAATCAGCTACTAACTACGAACAGACCGCCTGGCTGTTGGTCGAATCGGTCCTCTTGTCTGTAACCTTCCTGACGTTCTTAAACATTCCCGACAGTGAGCAAACTCGAAAAAGGCAGAATCGTCGTTTGTGTGGCACCATTGCACACGTGTGTGCATAGCTGATTATATACATGTGTGTCATTATATATACGTGTGTAGTCACAGGCAACAGGGCAACATGGTAAATATTTAACACCAGGCAGCTGTCAGGAGAATGGCCTAACAGACCTTGAGGTGTAGAATTATCCTTTTTAAACCCAGTCTTTTAAAATGAAACACAGACTCTGAACTGGCACTAATCACTTGTTGTTGTTTTCACACATAAAGAAATGTAGCTATTCATACTACCGTCTATTAATATCTCGCTTGGCCTTTGTCATTCACACAAAGTGAGTCAGTTCCTGTTTGATTCAAGTCGAAGCGTGTCAGTCATGAAACAGTTACCCAAGATTCCCCTCTCGCCAGCCCCGTGGGAGTTACAGAGCACCGTCAGCGCCCCGGCCGGCAGAGGGGGCCTGACATTTAGACAGGGCGCGGCGAGGAGAGAAATTTCCGAACCTCTCCGCCCGCGGGGCTGGGAGTACGGGGCCGCTGGTACGGACCGGGTTATGGTACGGGCTGCCAGCATCGCACTATTTACTCTCGCTGCCCACGCGCTCGCTATTAAGGCTCAGCCCCGGCCCGATGTCTCTGTTCTGTTTGTGGCGGTGACGAGAATTTTCCCCATCCCACACGCGCCAGCGAGAAACCAGGGCCCTTTACAGTGAGCAAGACGCCCGCCTGGAAGGTCGCATCGGTCAAAGGTCACTGTGCAGCTCAGCCTTGTCAGCTTTCCGTTGCGGCCCTGAAGTAACCCTGCTCTTCTGACACGGCTTGATACGCAAACGGAGTCCCACGTAGCTCTGTCTGATCGTGCGGCGAAGCTCGGGCCGGGTTTCTGCATGGAGCTCCTGTTCCTGATTAAACATTAAAAATCACTGCGAGCACAAACTCTCCTGTCTCCATGTGCTTTGGATATGGATTAAGATTTTTTGATATTCTGGTGGTTTTTATATGTTGATTATTTCCACATCTGAAAAAAGGATTGTGAATAATCCTTCCTTGCACAACAACATGACAGGTGTCAAAGATAAGAGAAGCCATTCTGACCAATCAACCTGCTTGGTTGTCAGTAGACAAATGATCCTAATTAGGCTCGCACGTGTTTCTTGGAAGAATCTAGGGTATTGGCTTCTATCACATGGCTGGGCAGCTTGTTCCACGCTCCCACCACCCTTTGTGTAAAGACGCACCTCCTGTTCTCAGTGTTAGATGGTCTTCCCTGTAGTCTCCACTGGTGTCCTTTGGATTGTGTTTCACTGTTGATACTGAAAAGGCCTCAGAGTCTCAGTGTGTTTCTGCTTTGAATGTGTTCTTACAGCCTGTGCACGTCTTTGTTTAGTTGCTTATTCTGTCTTTTCTGTTATCCTCCAGAATCAGATACTGTGTGTGCTGTGGACCGACACTCTGGATGAGAGCTTAGCTGTCTGCCTCCTATCCGGTTTAATTTACCCTCTACTGCCTCCTCCATGACCAGTACAGCCCTGCGTGAACCCCAGGCCAGTACAGCCCTGCGTGAACCCCAGACCAGTACAGCCCTGCGTGAACCCCAGGCCAGTACAGCCCTGCGTGAACCCCAGACCAGGACAGCCCTGCGTGAACCCCAGGCCAGTAAGGTCCTGTGTGAACCCCAGACCAGTACAGCCCTGCATGAACCCCAGGCAGTACGGCCCTGCATGACCCCCAGACCAGTACAGCCCTGCGTGAACCCCAGACCAGTACAGCCCTGTGTGAACTCCAGGCCAGTAAGGTCCTGCGTGAACCCCAGACCAGAACAGCCTTGTGTCGATCCCAGTCTGCTACTGCCCCATATTGTGGGGCCACAGGGGTGACCCCAGTCGTATATAGCCCATGCTGGGGAGCCACAGGAATGACCCCAGTCCAGCGCAGCCCCGTGCAGGAGAACTGGAGAGAGGATACAGAAGCTCTTTGAGAAGCAGAATGGGATTGCAGTATTACTGGGTTTCTGAGGAAGTAAAATAAAACAAAAAGTGCATGTTGTGTAGTGACTGTGTAATGTGCTTACTGTGTAATGTGATATCACTGGCAAGCTTCTGTCCCCAGTTCCCTGAGCCGGAATGCTCACTCTTTCCCCAAACCCACATGGAGTATTCTAGCATCTCCCATTGTCACTCAGCTTTGGAACAAGGAGCAAGGCAAGCAAGGAGATGGGATACAGAAATCACCAAGTGATTTCATGGAACAACCTTGAAGGAAGCCTTTCTCAGCAAGGAGTGAAGGAGCGAGTGGATGAATGCGTGCACCAGTGAGTGAATGAATGAGCGAGTGGATGAATCCATGCACCAGTGAGTGAATGAATGAGCGAGTGGATGAATGCATGCACCAGTGAGTGAATGAATGAGCGAGTGGATGAATGCATGCACCAGCGAGTGAATGAATGAGCGAGTGGATGAATGCATGCACCAGTGAGTGAATGGATGAGCGAGTGGATGAATGCATGCACCAGTGAGTGAATGGATGAGCGAGTGGATGAATGCATGTACCAGTGAGTGAATGGATGAGCGAGTGGATGAATGCATGCACCAGTGAGTGAATGGATGAGCGAGTGGATGAATGCATGCACCAGTGAGTGAATGAATGAGCGAGTGGATGAATGCATGCACCAGTGAGTGCATGAGCCGTCACACCCCAAGATCCTGGAGTTGGCAGCGTGAGAAATCAGCTCTGTGCTGAAGTGCGAACTGTGTGCGGCAGATTCTGGAGTCTGACTTGGACCCCTCAGGGCTGAGGACCTCTGCTAGAAGGAAGAGCAAACGCCCAGGAGAGGCGACCCCGAAGATGTGGGACCAGCTGTTGTGTCTTGTCTGCAGAGTGCCCCTCGGCCACAGGGCCCAAAGGAGACTGCAAAAGTGAGCATTCAATAACAGAGCGCATCAGCCAGCAGCCATCAGGTGGCTCTGTGGCTCAGGATCTGCGCCTGTGGCTGGAAGGTTGCCGGTTCAAATCCCACAGCCGGCAGAGCAATCCTACTCTGTTGGGCCCCTGAGCAAGGCCCTTAACCCCAACTGCTCCAGGGGCGCTGTACAATGGCAGACCCTGCGGTCTGACCCCAGGCTCTCTCCCTGTCTGTGTGTCTGTGTGTCTCATGGAGAGCAAGCTGGGGTATGCGAAAAGATCATTCCTAATGCAAGAAATTGTAAAGGGTTAATAAAGTAATGTTAAATTATAAAAAAAAAACTTCCTCCTATCTCTGGGCGAGCTGGGGAGCTTCTGGACACGAGCAGCTGTCACGCTGGGCGGGACTGGGAGCGAGGTGGTGCCTGTCCCAGATTCACCGCCTCCTCTCATTTCCCTGCTCCCAGCCCGGCTCCTGGAGGAACAGTGTCCCTGCTGGATTTTAGTCCAGCTGAGATCTGTGTCTCCTGACCTAACTGATTGATCTGCTTGTTTGGGTGGACTTTTCTCAAACTCGTCTCTCCTCTCAGACATGAGGGGGACAGGTTCCAGCTCCTGTAGGCAGCCTGTCCTCTGCTCGGTGGCCGCTGTCTCTGACTGGACCGCTCCTCCGGGTGGGAGCACTCGGAACGCTTGTGGGGTGACGGAGGCCATCCAGCTCTACAGTCCGTTGGTCCTGCAGCAGGACTCCCGTTAGAGGAGCACAGGGAGCTTCTGTGTCTTCGGGACAGGGGGACTGGAGGACTGGGGGACTGGGAGACTGGGGAACTGGGAACAGGGGGATGGGGGGGACAGGGAGACTGGGGTATGGAGGGACTGGGGAACAGGGGTGCGGGGGAGACAGAGGGACTTTGGGACAAGGCTAGGGGGGGACAGGAGGACAGGGGGGAGGGGTGGACAGGGGAACAGGGGTGCAGGGGAGATGGGTGCGGGGGAGACGGGGGGAGTCTGGGACAGGGGAACAGGGGGACCAGGGCTGTCTCACTTGCTTACAGAGCTGGGCCGCAGACAGCAGAGGCAGGGGGGCGCTCTGTCATCACCAGCCCTGGAGACAGCGCCCTGCGAGAGGTTTCCATGACGACTGCAGTCAGCTGGAGCAACGGAGCTCTCTGTCACACAAGAAGGAGAGAGAGGGAGAGAGGGATGAGGGAGAGGATGGAGAGAGTGAGAGAGAGGGATGAGGGAGAAGATGGAGAAAGGGAAGAGGGAGAGGATGGATAGAGATGGAAAGATTGAGAGAGAGGGATGAAGGAGAGGATGGAGAGAGATGGAGAGGGAGATGGGTGAGGGAGAGACGGAGACAGATGAAGGAGAGGTGAAGAGAATGAGAGGGATGAGGAAGAGGTGGAAAGAGTGAGGAAGGGATCAGGGAGAGATGAAGAGGAATGAAGGAAAGGTGAAGAGATGAGGGAGAGATGGAGAGAGTGAGAAAGGGGTGAGGGAGAGATGGAGAGAGGGACGAAGGAGAGGATGGATAGAGGGAGTTAGAGAGGGATGAGGGAGAGATGGAGAGATTGAGGGAGAGGATGGAGAGAGATGGAGAGGGAGATGGGTGAGGGAGAGATGGACATGAGGTGAAGAGATTGAGGGATGAGGAAGAGATGGGGAGAGTTGGAGGAAGGGATGTGTGAGAACTCCTTTCAGGACACAGGGAGGCTTTTTCATGTTTCAGACAGAAAGATCTGACCTTTCACATTGACCCCGGGCTGAGCAGAGAGCTCCGAGCACAGAGATGAGGAGACGTCCCATCAGACAGGCTCACTGTAACAAAAAGGGTCAGTTTTCAAAAGGGTTAGGTTAGTATATACAGGTATTAACTTGGGGTTCACGAATTGTATTTATGTATCTGAGCAATATTGCAATATAGTCCCAGAGAAGGCACTGTTGTCCTCGCAGGCCCTTCTGAGAGGAATATGGCAGGGCAACACCAGTCCTCATGCCAGTGCGAGTATTCATTACTGAACTCATCCAGTTACAGAACGTGAACATGTGTGGTTTTCTTTAGGTCTTAATCAGCTGCTGAACGAAAAGCAATTGTAAAACCTGGAGGCATCCAGCCCTCCAGGACTGGGATTACTCATCCCTCTCCTAACGAGGCCTCAGCGCTGGTTTATTGTTGACACGCTTCTCCGGGTCCTGCTGGCCTCGGAGTCGGGTCAGAATGTGTGCAACACGGGCACCAGCGCTGTAGACACCTGGGAAAGAGCAGGAAGCTGCCGCCCACTTCACGACACAGTGCTGTCATCCTGGAGTCCGCCCGATTGGCTAAGCGGATTGAGACCGCAGACTGGGGCTTGGCTCTCATTGGACAGGCCGTCAGTCAGTCCCTGCTGGGCGGCCAATCAGCCTCAGGGGGTGGGTTGTACAGTAGGGTTGATCTCTTTTCCCCTCACGCAATCGAGGCGCAAATCCACAAGGCACCCTGGTCCACATTTTCAAATTGACTTTCAGCGTCTTGGTCACCCAAGACGCACAGTCCCAGCTCGCAGATAAGGAGTTTGATGGCCTTTGAACCCTCAAAGTGAACCCTTAATTCTGCCGTTTGATAACTGGCCCGGCGCCTCACCAGGCTCCTGTCACCCTTGTCCTTTGTTCACACAGCTTTATTCATTTTCTAATTGCACGTACCTCTTCCCCAGAGGGGTCAGGATGTTGTGTGGAAAATAAAAGCCTTTTGTGTCTCTAAAGTGCAGAAGCGGGCCTCCAGTGCCATCCTCTCCACTCCCACACGCTCGCGACGCCACAGGGGAATCTACAGTAGACTCGCATCTGGCACCTTAGCAACTAGCCGTCAGCACTGAAACCCATGTGCACTTCTTCAGGATCACCATTGAGACGTCAGCCAGATTGGACAAGAGGAAACTACAGGGAGGAGCATTTAACACCGAGAACAAAAGGCACTTCTTTACACAAAGAGTTGAAGGAGAGTGGAACAAGCTGTCCATCCAGCATGTTGGTGAAGCTGATACTCTAGTGTTTCTTTCAACACTGGATGAGATGCTCCAGTCAGGACTGGAGGTGCTTCTTTACACAAAGGGTGGTGGGAGTGTGGAACAAGCTGCCCAGCCAGGCTGTTGAAGCCGCTACCGCGGCGTCTATCAAGAAACAGTTGGATGAGATCCTCCAGTCAGGACAGGAGGCACTTCTTTACACAAAGGGTGGTGGGAAAGTGGAAGGAGATTCCCTGGTTTCTTCCAAGAAACAGCTGGATGTGATCATTGGATCAATCAAGTGCTAATGACCAGAGGGGCTTGTTGGGAACCCGTGACCTTGAGCCAGGCTGTCCAGTCTCTGTGTGGGGCTGGGTCAGGGCTCATCAAGGCCTCTTGAAATTAAAGCTCCTACTTCCTTCTCCCCCCTCCTGTGTTTTCTCAGCAGATAAATGCTGGAGGAATGAACTCTGAGTAATTTTAGGAATCGATGACTCAGAAATGCAGATGTTTTTTTTTTAAACCCAGGCTGATATCATCTAGAAGTGTGGTTTCTCCCTTTCAAAACATTTTTGGTAGCCCAAGCAGACATCTTCCATGCTGGTTAACACGCTGTCTTTATTTTCTTTTGTCCCTGTGGCTTCAGCTTTTGTAAATGTCACTTGATAGCGCGTCGGGGCTCTGTGCCTGAGCTCTTCTGTGATTTCCATGACTAACGCTTCTGACCATACGCAGCAGAGCGCGGAGCACAGCAGAACCGGACTTCGGCGGTCCTGTGGTCTGGTTCAGCCCAGCAGAGAAAAGAAAACCAGTTTTCCGGGGACAGTACGAGGAACCCAAAGCTTTCAGTCTGTTGCACAGACCATCAAGCAATAGATTAGCTGTCCTTTGGATGAGACATAAAACCAGGGTCCTGACTGGTATTAAAAATCCCTGGGCGTTTCTTAAAAAGAATAGGGGTGTTACCCCAGTGTCCTGGCCAAATTCCCCCCTGGCCTTTACCAGTCATGGCCTCCTAATAATCCCCCTCTCTGAACTGGCTTCATCACTCTGTTCTCCTCCCCACTGAGAGCTGTGTGGTGTGGTGGGAGTACTGGGGCATCATCTAGGTGGGGCCACACACTGGTGGTGGAGGGAATCCCCATTACCTGTAGAGCACCTTGAGTGCAGTGTCCAGGAAAGCGCTATAGAAGTGTAAGGAATAACCATTATTAAACACTGGAGAGCCGGCAGAGGAATCTTGTGTCATCCTTGGGAACGCAGCTGGTGGAGAGCAGGTGTCTTGTTCCGGCCCTGGCAGCTGGAAGCAGGACAGGAAGTGGGACAAGTGGTCTGGAAAGCGTGGCGACTCGCCTGCCCACCCCGGAGTTTGGTTTTATAAGGCGTGTGAACGGCGCTGTGTGCCAATGTAAGTGTAGCCGGACTCCCTCACACCAAACCGCTGGCCTTGGGAATGCAGTGCGGGCTCCGTGCCCTGTCCGCGGCGTGTCTGCAGAGCCGGCAGGGATGTGCCAGTTCACAGCATGGGGGACAGAACCTTAGCCTCAGGCCCTGCTGCTGCACAAGTCCTGGGTTCGCTGGTCTGGGTGCTGTCCTGACTCCAGATGGACTGGGGTCCTGTCCAGGGTGCTGTCCTGACTCCAGATGGACTGATGTCCTGTCTCCTGGAGGACTGGTCTCCGGTCTCCCAAAGAACTAGTGTCCTGTACAGGGTGCTGTCCTGTCTCCTATGAACTGGTGTGCTGTCCAGGGTGCTGTCCTGTCTCCAAAAGGACTTATGTCCTGTCCAGGGTGCCATCCTGTCTCCTATGGACTGGTGTCCTTTTCAGGGTGCTGTTCTGTCTCCTGCAGGACTGGTGTCCTGTCTCCTATGGACTGGTGTCCTGTCCAGGGAGCTGTTCTACCTCATGTCCTGTGCCTGCTGGGTTAGGTTTGGTTTACTGTGACCTGAGTAAAGTATTTCTGCGATATCCATTGGTTGAAATCAACACCTGTCTTCCACTACAATTTGAGCTTTGAAACACACAGCCGGTGAGATGCGATTTAATATACATGCTAGTTCCACACAAACTATTGAAATAGTGTAAAACTATCATATACAGTATATATATAGCAAATTGATATATCAGAAGATCCCTCATTTGTATAGGAAGGACACGGATTCTGAATCCTGTCCATCCCTGTGAACTTTCCCTAGGATTTCATCACTGAGCGGCAGCTGGTTTTTCAGACTAACTACAGGCTGTTTAAAAACCCTGTTTATTTACTGCCTGGCTGTATGATTTCACTGCTTCGGAGTTGTTTACATTCCCTTCATCTTCTCCCAGAACTGAGCGAGGAGAGGGCCCAGAGTCCAGCCCAGCGGACAGGAAATGAGGGGCTGTGACAGGAAACGCGCGGTGCGTTCACAGGGAGGCCGAGAGCCAGCAGCCCGATTGTCTCCCATCCTCCCAGAGGCATAGAATGACCACGATGTTGGTCTCTGTCCAGCCTGGCTGAGACCGGCCTACAAACCGTGCTGACTCTCAAGAGCTATACATCCAGATACACTTCTGCCTTTTTTTTATTCGCTTCTGTGTTTCTTACTGAACCGCTCAGTGGGCTGATCGCTTCCTGGGAGAAAGAAAACAGCACGTTGTGCAGATGTAGAACCCGGGCAAGACACCCGTTCATCAAAGGGCAGACAGACACACACTCACACCAGAGCCATTTCTCAGATGCCAATTAATAATAATAATTGCTTACATTTATATAGCGCCTTTTCTGGACACTCCACTCAAAGCACTTTACAGGTAATGGGGCCTCCCCTCTACCACTAATGTGCAGCCCCACCTGGATGATGTGACAGCAGCCAAAGTGCGCCAGAACTCTCACCACACACCAGCTCTCAGTGGGGAGGAGAGCAGAGTGATGACGCCAGTTCATAGATTAACCTACCAGCGTGTCTTCAGACTGTGTCAGGAAACCATAGCACCCAGAGGAAACCCTGGGAGAACATACAAACTCCACACAGACAGCACCCCAGTTCCGGAACTGAACCCAGGGACCCAACAGGAGAAGAAACCTGTAGCCTCAACAGTGACAGAAACAGAGAAAGTAAAAGGCATAGTCCAGTCACTGATACAGGAATCAATTTCTCTCCCAGTGGACTGCAGACATAACACATTAATAAAAACTGAATAATAATAAGAAGAAGATCAAGAATTTCAAGCACATCAAAACTTTTTGAGCTTCTGCCTTAATATTTCAATAAAGCAGGAACTTATTAAAAAAACAAAAAGGCCATTTTCAATCAAGGTATACTTTCGTAGTATTTATATTTAAAAAGTTAGTGGTGAATTTCAGAAGATTTGGCTGTCATTAATCTTCTAATTCAATGGGAATTATACAGCTAGAGAAGTAAAAATTAACTCTGATCTGTATTATTAAACACTGTAAATCAGGGATGAAATGAGAATAATTCATATCCTACAAAAAGAGCTCCCTTTTGCATTGCTTTGAAGCCTAAATCTCTTACACCCTTGATCCTCGGTGTGCTTCTCTGTGAGCCCATGTTTCGTGAGAAGATTGACCTGCGATGACCTTGTGTCCTGCCCAGGGTGTCACCCGCCTGGCACCCAGTGCTTGTTCACTCCTGGTTCGGACACATGGGGCCATCGTTAATCCCCTCGGGTTCGATTCGGGTTTGCAACACGACTTTTTTGTGTACTGTTCTGTTCTGGTTTGTTCTGTTCTTTGTGTGTTCTGGACCGTGAGTAACTCACCTTAGTGCACTTCTCACTGTACTGATTGTATTGTATTATTATTATTGTATCATTCGTTACACTGTGTCTGTGTTGTGTGTGTTAAGCCGCTGTTGCACTGCAATTTCCCTCACGGGATCAATAAAGTATCTATCTTCTATCTATCTATCCATTCGCCATGTTGCCTTCCACATCTCGGGTGCCTGAAATCTCAACCACAGGAATGAAATTGTAAAGGAGCAGGTAAAGGCTTATCCCATGCTGAAAAGAAAAGAGACGCAACATTTCAGCTGTGGAAGTCTTCTTCTTCTGAAACACTGTGTCTCTTTTCTTTGCCTTTCAGTTATACACCTTTACCTGGTCCCTTGCAGCCTGCGCATGCTGACACAGCTACCTACTGGTATGAAATTGAGCCCAAGGAGGTAGTCCTCTCTTGCTGCTAGAAGTGTTGGGCTCGGAGTCTTCCAGTAAACTGCGCTGAGCCGTGCAAGCCGAGCGTTGGAGGGCGTCTGGGGGGTGTCCTGCTGTGCAGCTCAGCTCAGCTCCTCGCCCGGCGCCCACCAGAGAGATGCAGGACTCTACAGTCCCAGCGGTGGTGTTGTAGGGATGCTTGTAGTGGGGTGTACGATGCTACCATGATACCTCTTTCCTGGGGGTTCTGGGACATGTTGGTTTCTCACAGCGCTGCCTGCGTGTGGACCATGGTGATATCAGCCTCCCTTTCCTTTCACTGAGAGATGGAGAAGCAAAGTGTCCTCTAATCTCAAGCATGTTTCGACACACACATCCGAGGAGATTTACAGGTCCTGTAACTACCTTTCATGTATCAAACCTCGAATGTCTTATGCAAGATCCTGTGTGTGTCTAATGCTGAAAATAACCAGGTCAAGTCATTGTCTGGTCATGCCGGAATAAAACCCAGAAGACACCGAGCTGGGACCAAACCCCTGATCCTAGGGAGTCAAAAGATGGACAAGAACCTCACACAAGAGGCTAAATGAGAGGCTGGGGCTAAAACCGTATAATCCCAGGTTCAATTCCGCTTTTTAAAAGAAATGTCCGAGACCCATTTCAACACCCTGATGTGACGTGAAGCAGCTACAGGGTTCCTGAGAGCGTCTCGGCCGAGAGGAGGGTACTGGCGGAGCCCGCCCAGCTGCCCCCCCCCCGCAACACTGTTTTCTGTCTCTGGTTTCTGTTATCGTGGGCAAGGACACGTTTGTGTGTGTTTGGTTTATCCTCCTTTCGGGACGTGCCAAGGCTTGACTGCCGAGATGGTTAGCTGAGATTACAGCCGGTGTCTTCCCAGGTCGGCCCCTGAGGGGGCGGGGTGAGGAACACCGCTGGTGGGGCTCGTCTGTCACCGGAGGAGCTGCGCAGGAGCGCTGCAGGGTGAGACACGCCGTGCCTGCTCCCCTGTCTCGGGTCGGGTCGGGCTGAGGCTCGGGTACGATGCTTTCCTCCCACTGGTCGGGGGTCTGGGGCTGCAGGGCTGACTGCCTCAGGTCAGGGGCTGGTCAGAGATCCTCACACTGGCTCTGATCAAAGATCAAGTATCACTTATTCTGTGTTTTACCACAATCTCACTGCGCTTTACTGTACTTTTACCATGATCTGTGTTCTACCGCACTGTACTGTGCTTACTGTACTTTTACCATGATCTAATTGTATTATTCTGCACTGTACTTTTCTGCACTTCAGTGTGCTCTCTCCATGATCTTGCTGTGCGTTACAGGAGGGCAGGATGTAGAGAGATAAGGTGCCTTAGGCAGTGAAGTGTGCAGAGATTTGCCCTCCTGGGGTCCCACTATAATGAGCAGTCTGGGACTCCTACACCTTCTCAGACTCCCAAAGCCCAGAAAACACACACACAGACACACAAACACACACACACACGAATGCGGATTTTCTAACCTCTTTCTTCAATTGGCAGGTGGCAGGAGAGCCAAAGCCTATCCCAGCAAGCAATGGGCACAAGGCGGGGACACACCCTGGACGTGATGCCAGTCCATCACAGGGCGCACACAGACACAGACAGAGATGCGCACATACTCACATCAGGGCCAGCTTTTAAGAGACAGTTAACCTTTCTAGCATTTCTCCGGACTGCTGGGAGCAAACCGCAGCACATGAACACAGGGAGAACATACAGACTCCACACAGACAGCACCCCAGGTCCAGAATCGAACCCAGGGCCCCAGCACTGCAGGGCAACAATGATAGCCCCCCTGTTACCAAGCCTCCCTAACTTAGATGATTTTATTTACTCGTGCACAGTTTTGCAATATTGCAGACAGTGTTTGAGGTGAGTGGCAACGCAGGACAGATCTGCGTGTTTATTCATGCTGTGGTTCTTACGCTGGTTGAAACAGTTTAAATTGAATAGAGTCATCTCAGTTTGTTAGAAGGATGGCCAATCTAAGATCGAGAGCTGCCTGGCTGTTCACGAAGAGTGAGAGTGAGAGTGTGTGACCACGCAGCTCTCGCACACCCAGGGTGCGTCCCGGCAGTGAAGGACCGGAGAGCTTGCGCCCTCTATCAGTGACAAACAGTACTGCTACACAGGGGAAAGAAGATTTGCATGGGAACAGTGATGTCACATAGTGTTATTTGATGCCTTTATGTATCCATGTCATCCAAATGTGAATCTATCGCTTGTCTGCACTGACTGACAATCAGAAAGCTCTTTTGTAGTGCACACCTTAATCTTCTTCTCCTCAGCTGGACATCAATTAAGGAGGCGTTAGCAACAGACTAAGCACCCAGTACAGAATAATCCACTCTGGGCTGAACCCTCTTTCTCTGTCCTTCACTCTCTCAGTTTCCTGCCCTCTCGTTCTGCCTCTCCTCTCCCCAGCCCCAGCTGTGGATCACTGGGTGACTGTGACATTAAAGATGAGTACTCATCCTCTGGGCTTTTATTATATTAATTTTCCACCGCTCTGTCTCTTGCCTAACGACATTTTTCTTTTTTCCCCAATGTGTTTTAAAAAAACACGCTGTGCATCCAGCTGCTTTTCAGCCCATAAACTCAAGAAACACTTCAGGAAGAAACTCAAGGGGACTGGGTGGTGATCTCCCAGCCTTGACATCCCGTGTGAAGACGCAGCGATGACAAAATGTTCCTGCAGCGGTGTCTTCCACCATCAGGATTAGCTGTGTAGTGCTCAGGCCTCGGGTGGGGATCACAGGTTCAAATCCCAGGTACAGTAGGACACCACTGTCGGTGCAGCCCTGAGCAGAATACCTCTCCAGTCGGCGGTTCAGTCAGGTGCCCTCCTCATCCTCATCGCTGCGGAAGAGAACGTCTTTCCAGCTGGTTACCTCAGCGATGAGTTTCCAGCGCTGGGAGGAGAGGGCCGTGTTCCCAGGGATGCAGTTGCCAAGGGTAACCAGCGGTCCGGAGAGGTGGGGGACGGTGGCAGCATCATTCTCCTGCGCGTGTTCCTGCAGACGCCCCTCTGTGTTTCACCAGGAATGGGGAAACTGGGGCCCTTTACTGGGCCAGTGCTAGGCATCACGTCCGCGACGTGGAGCAAACTACTGAATCCCCCGCGGGGTGGAACTCCTTTCTTCTGATTGCCTTGACCTGGCTGTTTCAAGCTGGATCAACAGGCTGCGAGATTCCGACACACGCAGGGGAGGGGGTTCCCCACAATTTCTTCCATTTTTGGGTGCATTCAGTCTTTGGGTTCTCGGAAACTGGGGCCAAGGAGGGCACTAGGTGGAATTTGGATGGGTTGGGCCTCCTTGGCACTAGGTCCGCGCTCAGCAGCATAGTGTGAGTGGTACCTCGGGATCACGTGGTCTTCCCATGGAGGGAAACAGCCAGGCACGGGACTCGGGGTGCCTGCTCACCCCACGGAGACACCCCGAGAAAGGACAGCGACGGCGAAGTCACAGCTGCCGTTTCCTGAACTTTTCTTGGACGAACTCGGCCACCGGCGCCCTGGTGGTGCTTTGCTGGCGAGTCCTCTCTCGAAAGGAGGACAAACGTGCATCCGGCTTGGCATCACACAATCCGGACGCGTGCCGTGCCCCATCCCTTTCCAAACTCTGCACCCCCCTCTTCCTGCTTGGGCCCGGACACCTGGAGCCCCTCAGGATGAGCAATGCCCAGATATAGCCCACCACACATTTGATCGCAGCGATTTCTCCTACAATTTAACGGATGAAGACAACACAATTCTACTGCCTTCTTTTTTTTTTTTTGCCTCTCTGAAGTTCAGCTGGGACAATTTTGTCTCTTTTCAACACAGCAAGCAGAAGACACAACAGACCGGAAATCCCCCCCCCCTCAGCCAGGTCCTGTCTGGGGCTGCAGGCCTCTTCTCCAATGGCTACTGAGAGATCCCGACATTTTCTGGGTTTGATTTTCAAGCATGGTGTTTAGGGGTTCGGTTCTTTACTCTCTCGGCTGTCTGCTCCGTTGCCGTCGGCGCCGAGGTCCGGCTGGGCCGGGCGGGCCGGACTGAACTCCGGCGGTTGTCAAACCCCTTTCAACGCGCCCGTCTCGGTCCGAGAAGAGCTTGCGTTTCCAAGTTATTTATAGGCGCCTGTCATCGCCGGCTCCCTCTCCTCCCAGCAGGAAACGACGCAGACACACTCCTCCTCGGGGACCTGCTGTCGAGTCCAGACAGCGACAGTGGAAATCCCCAAATCTGTGGCTTAATTAGAGCGATCTCACACCATCGAACACTCGCTCATTTTCACTCCTTACGGTGTACGAATTCTGGGCGCAGGGCTTAGACTGCCTTGTTCCTGCCTCTTTCTGTGTGTTCTTCTTTTCGCATGTCTTTATCCAATTCGGCATCGTGGGGGAACCGGGGCCTATCCCAGCAAGCAGCAGGCGCAAGGTGGGGTACCCTGTACCCCAGACACAGGGCACACAGTCACAGACACTCACACCAGCGCCAGTTCTCCCAGAAGCCAATTAATCCCCAGTGTGTCTTGGGGGAGAGAACACAGTACAAACTCCACTCAGATAGCACCGCGGGATTCGAACCCAGGGCCCCAGCACTGAGAGACAGTATTATTAACCACTGAGCCACCGAGCACGGTGGTGTGTGTGCAAATAACCCCATCCTGCCCACCCTTGGAGGTACCCTTCGCCCCCAGCAGCTCTTCTCCTTATTGCACCCTAAAATAAAGTCAGGCCAGCCGGAGAGGTCACCCCTTGTAACAAGGCCTTGACTGCACCGGTGTCTGTACCCCCAAACCTGCAGCGCACCCCACTGGCGCCCCGGGTCTGAACACTGCACATGCCATTCCCGATGCCTGGAATGATGGGAAGGGTTCCCAGAACAATTGTTGCTCCACACGGAAGATGAGATGCGTCGGGTGGAAAAGCACAGACTTGGTGTCGACCTGGAGCCAGGCCCTTCCATGTTTCTGCTCCAATTGATCCTTAATTATCAAAATGACCGGCAGGACTAAGGATCAAATTAAAGATCGATTCTGTAATTGATCTATTGGAAGATTCAAAGTCCTATAATAGCATGGAATGGTCGTGCCAAGTGTTTGCTCCGGCTAATCCTTAATTATCAAGATGTGATCTACAGCACCTGGGTTCATTAAGCAATTAAGGATCATTTCAGTAATCAATTTGTTGGAAGGGTCAAAGTCTTGTCATAGGACATTGAATGGACATCGGACATTTTATGAGGAGTTTATCCCATTGAGTGTGATCCTCATCTGTGAATCGACACCACACTTCAATGCCGTACAGGGCAATGGCTTGGATTTCACTCTCAAATATCCCCAGCCAGATTTTTATGGAGGGGTTTGATATTGCAGAGCCTCCTGCTAGTGACACAGAAATCCCTCAGTGCCTGCACTGCCAGGTCAAACCTCCCAGAGGGGTAGACTGTCAGTCTCAGGCTTGTGAAGTCCGGTGTGCTGAAGTGGTACCTGTTTCGCTGAGGCCTCGCCCTCACGCAGTGCTCTCGCCTGCCCTGTCAGACCCAAGCCGCGGAGCGCTGTCTCACAGGGAGGGGGTATTGATCCGCTCAGCTCGGGCAGTGAAGAGATGGATGCCTGAAGAGGGATAGCTGACAGAAATCAAAGAGAATAAAAGAGCAGAGGAACACGGTTATGACTGTATTGATCTGTGCACCTCCAGGGATCTCCCTGCGGCGAGTCAACAAATTGAATAAATAACTATTTTGTTCTCCCCCCTTGGAAACAAGCCACGGCCTTTTCAATTTGCGAGCCCCAGCCCTACCTGCTAGAAAACGAGCCTGCTCTGCTCCTGCTGCTGCCTCTTTATGTGAGCACACACATGTCTCTCTTGCCTGGAAATTGACTTGTCAGTTTTTAACATAAACCTAATCATCTCCCATGAATAGACAACAGTATTTCTGCAAACCTCAGGATCTTTCTCACCCCTTTTGAATAGAGGTCCTTGTCTAACAAGCTGCCTTATCGAAACCTCTTGGCAGCTGGCTGGTGTTGTAAGAGCTTGTTGAGGTGCCTGTGGCAGCACACTTACATACTTACAGTACATTCAGATTCACACTCACACACACTCAAGCCCTCATAAACACACTTATATTCTCACAATCAGATTCACACTCACACACACTCAAGCCCTCGTAAACACACTTACACACTCACAGATTCACACTCACACACACTCAAGCCCTTATAAGCACTTCATGGTTTCCAGGGATCCCATTCTGTTGTTTTTGAAATCCTAGGGAACTGATATAACATGGAATAGTTTGACACATATTTTACATGCACATCAATGGCTGTTACCACGCAGCTTAATTGCAGATCTAATTTTCAGTTAAGCAGCCAATCAACTGATCAATGCTCTTAATTGTTTAAAGCGGATCTTGACAGTGAGCGGTGAGCGCTGTCTCTCAGCACCTAACAAAGTCAGTGTGCGGTGCAAAAATACATCCCAAACGTTACAGGTAAGAGACATCATAGCTCGTCCCCAGATAAGGGATTAAGCTAAGCCGTCATCTTTCAGGGAAACATAACAGGCTGTGCTTAATTTGTATCAGAGGAGGCAACTCCTGAACTCACACATGTCATTTCCCAGTCTGACCTGATCGACTGTCAGCTTGTTCCTCAACTCGAACATGTGCTGTTCCTCCACACACCCACAGAGCTGAAGACCGGTCTGTGTACCGGAGCCCACAGATCTGTCAGCTCAGCGCAGACAGGCTGCAGTCTCAGTGGAAGATCAGCACAGACTGGTGCTTCTGCATCAAGAGAGAGGAAATCAATGAGTTAAAAGAGCGGCACAGGGCAGAATGACTGACGTTTTGCAGAGCAATGTATTTATCTCGCTACATTGGAAATGCTTTAGTTCTCACCCCTGTACACCCGTTCTGTGCTTGTAGCTCTTTTTGTTCACTTGTCTTGTTTTGTAGTTGTTGTTTTTTTTTTTTTTGTCACGCTAAAGGAGTCAGCTCCCTTTGTAGGAAACCCGAGGCTAGGAAATACCTCCAGCTGGGAGAGACACTTAGCAAAACAATACAAGACAACCTGTTATTATCGCAGCGCCTCATTACTTTTTAACAGGAGTAACACAACAGGCTGCAGCTCATGAATTCTTAAAGGCCGAGTCCCCCAGCCAGGCAGCAGGGAAGGAAGGGATGCCAAAAGCAACACGAGCAACAGCCTTTTTTCACGGCTTCAATCAGGCCTCTTTGTCACCCGGAACTGAGGTGATCCCCCAGCTAACGAACTCCGCTGTGGGGCTCAGCCTGAGAGCCGCCCCATCCCGAGAGGCAGGGCCACACCAGGAATTCACAGAAGGACAACGGGAATGGATAACCAGTAGCCATATCACCCTGCAGCTCTCAACTGGCTACCCACTGAAGCTCAGCAGGGTTGAGCTTGGTCAGTACCTGGATGGGAAAACTGGGAAGCTAAGGTTGCTGCTGGAAGTGGTTTTAGTGGGACCAGTGGGGGGTGCCCACCCTGCGGTCTGTGTGGGTCCTAATGCCCCAGATAGTGGCAGGGACGCAATACTGTAGTGGGCGCCGTCTTTCGGGTGACACGTTAAACCAAGGTCCTGACTCTCAGTGGTCATTAAAGATCCCCGGGCATTTCTTGATAAGAGCAGGGAGTTATCCCGGTGTCTGGGCCCAATTTCCCCCCTCGGCCTTTACCATGGCCTCCAAATTGTCCCCATGTATGATTGCACTTGCCCTGTGATGGACTGGTGCCCCCTCCAGGGTGTACCCTGCCTTGCGCTTGTTGCTTGCTGGGTAGGCACCGGCTTCCAGCGACACCATATGGTATAAAGCGGTTTGGCAAATGGCATGACGTGACAACGGGAATAGACGTGCCCAGGAAAAGGAGGCTGTGTCTGTTCAATCCTCAAACCATCCGGCAGTCCAGTCCTGTGGCACAACTGTTCCTCACTACATCCTTGCCTTGCCTGGACTTCAGTTCAATTGACATTTTACTTGACTATCAGTGACCCAATCGTGTGTAGTTGTCCATTAATGGGGTAATTAGTCTTTAATTGTTCAATTGATTCGAGAGGTTCCTGATTAAGGGATCATCTGAAGCCGGTGCTAACAAATAGAATGGCCAAGGGAATCAAACACAAAGGTCAAGTTCTCCCTCAGCCATGATTCTCCCCCAGGGTAATGACTGTTGTTCCTTATTGTGTTCATTACTCCTCCATTACTCTCTTGTTAAAACCAAAGAGCAATGGCTGCCCCAGCCTCTGCCTAGACACTGGGCTCGTCCCCAGATTGCTGTTCCCTTCAGCTTTTTCAAGTCTTGAGGGTAAGCTTCCCCCTCTGTACACAAAGGGGGGTGGGAGTGTGGAACAGGTCGGCCATGTTGTCGACCCCTGGCTTCTTTCAAGAAACAGCTTTAGATCAATTAGCTTCTTCAAACAGGTTGCTCTTTCTTTACACAAAGGGTGGTGGGAGTGTGGATGAAGTTGCCCAGCCATGTTGTTGAAGCCGATACCCTGCCATCTCTGGGGAAAACAGCCGGATAAAAATCCCCAGATCAGTTATCTTCTTAAAACTGAGAAAAGGGGACTCTTCTTTACACAGAGAGTGGCGGAGGTGTGGAACAGGCTACTCAGCCCCGTTGCTGAAGCCGCTGCCTTGGAATAAGCGGCTGGATGAGATCCTGGGGTCAGTGAGCTTCTCACCAGCCAACGGGCCGTGTGTGCTGAGCGGCTGCTCTCGCCCCAGACCGCTCTGATGTTCCTCTGGGAATGGCGCTCGGTTGCCCTTCGCTGCTGCTCCGGGCACTGCAGCCCAGTCTTCGCAGACGGCTTCGACCAGGCCAGGGGTCGCCCCCAGCTGCGCCCCTGCCCCCGGCAGACGGGCGATCGCCCCGATCTCACCCAGGGGTGCCGCGGAAGGGGGGGGGGTTGCCGTTTTCGACACCCCGGCCTTACAGGCAGCAGCCTGAGACCAATAAGCGTGCATTTAAATTTGAAAAAAAGCCACTGTGCTTTTTTTTTTTTGGGGGGGGGGACTGTAAACCCGGAGCGCAGTCAGATCTCATCTGCGCTGGAAAGCGGGGCACCGGGGCTGCGAAGACAAAACTGGGGTGAGCAGAGGGAGGGGAGGCATCAGCGCTATGAGTCATAAAACGATCTTGCCTGGCGGCACACCTGAGCTATTTAGTTTGGAAATAAAGATCAAAGCCATCAACAGCCCTAATGTATGCAGTGTGTAACACAGCCTGCAGCTCAGCGATCTGAAGTGATTTGTCTTTCTGAGCACACATTAAGAGACGAGGAGAAGGAACTGCTTCAGTAGGCTGCGGCTCGATTCAAAGAATCTCTCTCTCTCTCTCTCCCTCTCTCGCTCTCAGGGCCTGATCTCCTTAATTATTCATCCCTGCCTGCCTGTGTCCTAACATTTCAGGTTCAAATAGCTCATTAACACCAGAGGAAGGTGGTGCGTGGTCGCTGACAGACAAGAGCGCCCGCGACTGAAGCTGGAGAAGCATTCCGGCGCGGAAGGGAAGGGACATGGGATTCCCAGCGGGTGGCACTCCGGGGGTGTCCAGGTGCAGGTGCCCGGCGGCCCCTCGCGCCCCAGAGCGAGCACCCCAGCCCCGGGCGGAGCTCGAGGAACCTGCGAGCCAGGGATTTCAACAAACTCTGCTGCAGGGTTCTTACGGTCCGGGTCGACTCTGTGCTTGGCGCTGATAACGGCTCCAAACTTTTTGTGGGTGCGATGGGGTCATAGGAAAGTTCCGGCGGCCCTTCAGAAAGCAATCTGGCGCACGCATTTGCCCCTGACCTGTCCACCTCGTTATGCACAAAGAGCTCCCCCTCTCCTCTGAAAAACCACCACTGAGCCCACGTGCCATGGAGGACTGCACCTTCCCAGCAGCCCCTGGTGCGCGGTTACCGTGGTAACCCCAGGTCATCCCAACCAGCTCTAATCTTGGAACACCAGACCTGCGCCAGCAGGCTGGACCGAGCTTGGCCAGGCCAGGGGTACGAGTGGGTTATCCGTCTGGACCTTCTCTGCTGGTTTGTCCCCAAACTCACGTTCACTGCCCCCTCTCTCAGGCAGAAGGAGACAAACGCCAAAACAGGATCGTTTACACAATACACAGGCGGCATGCAGATGAAATCGCGGGTCCTCGCGTCTCCCTAAAGATGGACTGAAGCGTCGCTCAGTAACGAGCTCGTGCCCATTAAGCGCAGGGGTCGGAGGTCACTGGGCCGCAGGAGCCGCTGGGCTCGCGCCCTCAGCGGCAGTTTTAATGTCTTCCTCCGAGCAGCGAGGCCATTAAAATAATCTCATTAATTAATTAACATAAAGGCAAACTGCAAAAGGCAGACATGTCTTCCGAGAGAATTAGAAACGACGGATCCTGCGGCTCGGGAGCTGAAAGAGCCCCGCAGTCCTGTGTCGTTTCGCGCTAATGAGAAAAAGCGTTGTTTGTTCAGCATGCCTTGAGCATCACACGGGTAAAGCGCGCTTTGTGACCCCACGTGTGAGAAACCGAGGCTCACGGGGAAGTGAACTTTGCAGAACGCCAACACCGAGGGCAGATCAGACCTCTTCAACAGGATCAGCGTCCACTTTTCTTTTCGAAGCATCGCGTTTCCTTCGAAATTCTCTCTTGACGTTCACCTTGTCCTAGGTGGATTAGAAATGCACGACATTGAGTTACTTCACGACTTTATTAATTATTTCGCCACTGATAAGAAAACCTTATACTTTTCCTGAAGGAGTTGCAGCAAGACACAGGGCATTAACTGTGAATCGATACCCAGATCTTGAAACGAAATTGGAAACGCGCTAGTTACCATAGCATCGTTGTTATCCTTCAAAATGTGTGCTTCGTTATTCATGTTAAACTGCTATCTTTTCCTTGCTCTGATCCGATATTGAAATATCTACACTTCAGTGGGGCTGCGGGGCTGAGTAATGAACTAATCTTATTTCTCTTCTTTTTCTTAAGAAAAGAGTTGAAGATATCGCTCCCTAATTAGATTATGATCAATGCTGCCTTTAATGTCATTCAGAAAAAAAATAAAACGCATTAAACTCCTCCGTCAGCTGTCGTTACAGGATTAAAATGGAAATGTGCTATCTTAATGCCTTAAATATCAAATGTGACTTGTAAACTACGCCGAAATGAAACCCCAATAATTACCAAGCTATGCTTTGTTAACTCTATTTAGATAATGATGCCACTGCTGCTGTTGAGAAGAGTGGAGCTGCAGACCTTAATTATCATTAAATTCGTGTTTCACATACCTCGGCGACCTAAATATAGCAGCGCGCGCGCGCGCGCGAGCGCGAGGCTGTCAGGAGCGGAGAAATTCTCCCGCAGCGGGAAGGTGCGAACCGCTACCGGCTGTGTGAAGGGATGTGTTGATTTTCAGCACTACATCTGTGTCCCCGGCGGAGAGATAGCCGCGCACTTTCAGGAACGCTTTACCACAGTAGTTAGTTGTCTCGTCCCCCATTCCTCTCACTGTGGTTCTCACTGTGGTACAGTCGGGGCTCCCTTAAATCTCCCCTTAATTCTGCCGCTTGCTGAAGCAGTTTCTCTCTCCTCCCCTGATCTGTGTGTCGTGGGGCTGCAGGAGGACTGAACCCCACTCTGGTCTTGTACAGTTTCTCTCTCCTCCACTGATCTGTGTGTCGTGGGGCTGCAGGAGGACTGAACCCCACTCTGGTCTTGTACAGTTTCTCTCTCCTCCCCTGATCTGTGTGTCGTGGGGCTGCAGGAGGACTGAACCCCACTCTGGTCTTGTACAGTTTCTCTCTCCTCCCCTGATCTGTGTGCCGTGGGGCTGCAGGAGGACTGAACCCCACTCTGGTCTTGTACAGTTTCTCTCTCCTCCCCTGATCTGTGTGTCGTGGCGCTGCAGGAGGACTGAACCCCACTCTGGGTCCCTGGGTTCCAGTGGGTCCCCTCCTCTGTGTGAAGCTCTTGGGGACCCCTGGGAAAGGGCAGTGCTGTGTAGAGGAAAGGGGCTGTTGTTATAAAGAACTGACCTGCAGTGAGTTCTGCAGTGGGAGCAGCAGTGAAGGGTGGAGGGGGGCCTCTGTAGGGTTTAGCACAGCAGGGTCCAGTTCTGCTCCTGGGGGGGTCAGTGTGTCTCGGCAGGTTTTTAGTTCTCCGGATTGCTGGAAGCAGCTGTTTGAATTGGTCCTGATGAGCCAACCATGTGCTGATGGAGGCCATTAAGAGCAGATCTGGACTGAATTCCCACCAGACGCAGGACTGGACGGGCCTGTCTGAGCCCAGTGCTACCCTCGTTTTTAAGGTCAGACCGGGAGGAAGCAGGATTGAGAAAATGCTCTGCCCACGAGCTCCTGCGAATGGCTCTCCAGAGGTCACGTCAGCGGCTTCGCAGGCGAAGAACAGGTCCTGCCGCTCCCCCAGGAGGGGTGCTGGCTGTTCACCCGTCCTTGTGTGTTGGGTTCACCACCCCTGGCACCAGGGCAACACGACCGCCACACTGCCACTTTCTAACACAGCTCTGAGCCGAGAAGCCACCAGGCGTCTGGAACTCAGGAATCCCACAGACTCGCGCAACAGAGTCATGGTTAGAAGTAAACATCATGCGTGCACACACACACGCACGCACGCACACAAACGCAAATGCACACACGTGATCACATGCACACACACGTGCACACGCACATGCATGCACACACACCGGATGCACACACATGCACGCACAGACACAAACGAATGTGCACACTCATGGACACACTCATGCAGGCGTACCTTCGCACAAGCATGCTTGTGCACGCCTTCCACTTAAGACTCAGGAAATTCTCTTCTGCGTCTTTAAAGTTTCATGGAGAGAGCCTCAGGGAGGACCGCGGGACAGGAGCCAGGACCGTTCTGCTCGGCCGAGTGGAAAAGCCGATCTTCTTACCTCAGCAGCTTCAGAGGCAGCATCGCAGGAGAAGGACATCTGTGTGCAGGCAGGGAGGACGGCTCCTCGGACCACGAATCTGCTTCGCGCGCCCAGCTCGCTCACCGCCGGGGGCTCAGGCAGTGTCGCAGGCCACCTCTGCGGTCAGCAGGTCACTGCCGAGAGCAGGATATTCCGCCTGTCCTGCCTGTTCGATTTGTTGGCGGTTAACTGATCCAGGTATCTCACCCCACTGTTTCCTGAAGGAAGCCAAAGAATCGGCTTCAACAACAGGGCTGGGCGGCTTGTCCCACGCTCCCACCACTCTTTGTGTAAAGATGTGCCTCCTGTGGGTTGTCGGAGTGTGGAGTATGGACAAGATAAGAGTAGGGACAGCTGCACCTGGCTGCCCAGTGTCTTCCCTTTAATAATGAGATACTGTGAGGTGAAGTTCAACATTTTGAAATCCCCTCCCCCCCCCCCAAGATCCATCGATACCACGTGTACAACTTGTTTCTGGGGTGTGTGTATGTGTGAGAGGAGCGTCATTGTGAGAGTCCCTCCCTCTACATCTCCACGCCTCGTGCGCCGGCAACGAGCGTCGCGGTTCGTTTAGAATGTCTCGGCGACTCCGTCATCACAAAGACCAATCGGTCCTACATCCGTCTCGGCAGCATGATCCCCCGGCCCCCTCTCGATCCTGAGCTGCGCTGTGTGGCTGCTCCTACAGCAGCTGCTCCTCTCTTCCTGTCGGCCCCGTGATCTCCAGGGATGTCGTTAACACAGCGAGCTGCAGTACACTTGGACCTGGTCTTTTCAGCGTTCTGCAATCCGGTCTGTACATCCTGTCCACAGTAATTAGCCCTGGATGTCCTTATCTACTGTATCTGCCTTTTGTAAACCTGAGTGTATGTTGACCAGAGCAAGACACAAAGCGGAGAAGGAAATCTACACACATCCTGACACTGAGCACTTCTCAGAATCCGTGCCCCCCTAACTGTTTTCTCCTGTTATCAGCCCCACGACACACAGATCAGGGGAGGAGAGAGAAACTGTACAAGACCAGTTGTACAAGACCCAATTGTACAAGGGTCTTGTACAACTGTACAAACTGTACAAGACCCAATTCCCCTGAGCGGAGCTGGGAATTGGGTCGGGCTCTACCCGAACATCAGACGCCCTCCTGAGTTCTGATGCGATCCCAGAGAAGGGCGGAACGACAGCCGGGGGTCTGACCTCCCGATCGGAGCCCAGATGGGATTGCAAAAGCTCAAAGAAGCAAATCCAACCAGAGGAAGTGTGGGAGAAGCTTTTCTCTTCCACAGCTCAGTCACCACTCCCAGGACTGATGGGGACCTTAAAACACCCCCTCCTTCCCCCCCTCCCCCTGCATGAAAGGGGGACCCAGCCGGGGGCTGTGAGCAGGACGTCAGGCGGGCAGATGGAGGGGGTGTGTGAGATATGCTGCCAAGTGCAAATAACTGGAGGAGGTGTTTCCTTAACCTCACAAAAATTGTTCCGAAGAATCACAACGATGTGGTACACACAGGGCTGGGAAGGGTATACTCCCTCCCTGCTTAAACCCAACCTGTGCAGTCAGTACAGGTCTTCAGTCCTTTCACAGTCCTCCTTAAATGAGAAAACCAGCAGTGTCACTCAAACTAATTGAAAGGTGTAAGTAGGAATCTTACGAGCATTATGTTTCTCAGAAGCTAAATATAGAGGCTCCCTTCTAAACTGCAAACCTCCACAAGTGCAGCAATTAACAGCCAATTAAGTGAATCATTCTTCCATTTCTTAAGCAGCACCCAAAGAGAGAGAATGTGCAGCACTGCGCAGCGCGGTGAGATCACAGGCGCTAATTGAGCACTTAAAGAGGAGATCAGATACTGTTAATTACACTGTGAGGTGAACCTCCATTCACAGGGGGGTCAGAGACGCCTGGGGCCACTCAGCTTGTGGCAGTGATGTAGGGATGGCCAGCCTGGTTCTGGAGAATCGGACCTGGGTCCAGTACAGTCTGACCCGGGTCCTAAAGAACCAGACCTGGGTCCTGCACAGTCTTCCGTAGGGCCTGGAGGTTCGAACCTGTGTTCTGAAGAGCTGGACCTGGGTCCTGGCCAGTCTTCCCTGAGTCCCGGACAATGGGACCCAGGTCCTATAGTGCCCGCTCTGGGTCTAGGTTCTGGGGATTCTAAGTCCATCCAGACACATCTGGGTCTTTAGGTCTCAGGTCCAGTTCTTCACTTGGCAGGAAACTGAAGTTCTGATGAAGCTTCTTCCATTCCTGCAGCTCTGAATCAGAATTGTTCCTGATCTCATTTCCTGAATTTTTATACATGCTAATCCAGCCCCTCACTGTATTTCTGCCTCTGCGCACTGCCCCCTGGGCGATCCTGTCTCTTAGGGGAGTCAAGCCAAATCTCACTGAGTGGAACCGAAACACTCCATCAACATCCTCAAGTGTGTTTGTTTCTTGTGAAAAGGCTTTTGTGATGTTGATCAAAATAATTTTCCAGTGTGTGCTGTATTTTCTATGGAAATGTGGAAATATGGAAAATACAGCACACTGGTGTTTGTGTACATCAGCCTGTGTGTTTGTGTGTGACATTGAGTCTGTCAGTGCTTGCGTATGTTAGTGCGTGTGTGTGTCAGCTTGGGAGTTTTTGTGTCAGTGTATTTGTCAATGTGCGTCAGCTTTTGAGTTTGCGTGTGTGTGAGTTTGTGTGTGTCAGTGTGTCTAACAGGTGAGTGTAAATGTGTGAGTGTCAGTGTGAGTGTCAGTGTGCTGTTTCTCCCCTGTGCCCCACGCTCTCCTGGGTGGAAAATTACACCTGAGAGGCAGGACTGAAACAAGTGATTCCACAGAGGTCCTCCCTGCTCTGGGCCGGGCACGCTCACGACTCCCCTGCTCTGGGCCGGGCACGCTCACGACTCCCCTGATCTGGGCCGGACACGCTCACGGCTCCCCTGTGCTGGGCCGGGCACGCTCACGGCTCACCTCCTCTGGGCCGGGCACGCTCAAGGCTCCCCTGCTCTGGGCCGGGCACGCTCACGGCTCCCCTGCGCTGGGCCGGGCACGCTCACGGCTCCCCAGCTCTGGGCCGGGCACGCTCACGGCTCCCCTGTGCTGGGCCGGACACGCTCAAGGCTCCCCTGCTCTGATCCGGGCACGCTCACGACTCCCTTGCTCTGGGCCGGGCACGCTCAAGGCTCCCCTGCGCTGGGCCGGGCACGCTCACGGCTCCCCTGCGCTGGGCCGGGCACGCTCACGGTTCCCCTGCGCACGCTACTGAGCACCACACCTGCCACCTGCGGAGTCGCTCCAGCTCAGCCTTCTCAACGCGGTGCCGGCGGCGAGAGAGTGTGAAAGAGCCGTGTTTAAATATTAATAGGGCCTTGTTTCATGTGAGCCCGCTAACAAATGAAGGTTAATTTCACCACGGTCTTCATTTCCAAAACAGTGTAGGCTGAAATTTCCCTATGTAAATAATGCATGAATAGCGTTTTTACCATTGTGACTGAATGAGTCTGCGTCTTCCCTCCGTTCCGTGACTGACCGTGCTGAAAGACGGGTGCTCTCTGCCCTGGGGACGAGATTCCTGTCCCATCCCATCATACCTCCCAGCTGCTTCCTGTCCCTTAACCCTGCGTAGTCTCACTCACCCGCTTAGCAGTCCACTAGGAATAACAGCACCCAAGAATTAGTGTAATTGAAAATGTTTGTTGGTTGTCTGGTTACTGTGAATATGGCTTAACGTGCTTGGGTTATGGTCGGGCTTGCAGGCTCACGCAGGACAACCTGTAAGACAAAAGGACTCACAATTAGAATACTGCCCAGTCTCACAGGACAACCTGTAAGACAATAGGACTCACAGTTAGAATACTGCCCAGTCTCACAGGACAACCTGTAAGACAATAGGACTCACAGTTAGAATACTGCCCAGTCTCACAGGACAACCTGTAAGACAATAGGACTCACAGTTAGAATACTGCCCAGTCTCACAGGACAACCTGTAAGACAATAGGACTCACAGTTAGAATACCGCCCAGTCTCACAGGACAACCTGTAAGACAATAGGACTCACAGTTAGAATACCGCCCAGTCTCACAGGACAACCTGTAAGACAAGGAACAAAGGACAGTCTTAAGGCAGGTTGGTTTTCCCTGCTGGCGATGTGTAGTTGCTGTGTCAATCCTGCTCAGTATGGGGTGTCTGTGCTGGGCTGAGGAGACATCTATGGGATTTTGACTCACCTTTTAGGCCATAGGAGCTAAAAGGCCATAGGAAATTCCATCAGGAATGATTCCGGATTGGACACCTGAGGTTAAATGGAACATGGCTGCTGTTATCTCTCCCTAACTTTCTTTGTGAACTCTGGTTGAGCCTTGACAGTCGCTGGCTCTAGGGCTGTGTCTCTGGGCTCGAAGTGCTGACATTGGGGGGTGCACGTCAATGATCCTTTAGCGTTTTAGGGGTGAGCACTGGACCACATACTGATGAGCACATCCAGCACATTTCAGATGCACATTAGGAATCCTCTTAATGAACAGCAAGAGACATGCAGACTCTGTCGCCTGAATAATCTTGTCAGTTTAACAAGAGCACACATATATATATACATAATTCTTTATCAAGACCTAGTTTCAAAACTTGTTCCTTCGCTTCGTTCTCGTTTTATCAGTTTAAGAATTAATTGGAGGATGATGTATAAAGCAGGAATCGTTCCTACAGGGCATTCCCTGCGTGATACAAATTGATAGGGATCTGTGAGGCATCAGCTCGTTTCAGTGAAATCGGGGATGTTGGGGAGGGGGGACATGAAACGGAGCGAGAGAGAGAACAAAGTTTTGTTTTATCGGCCGCGAAAATATAAATAAATAACTAAATAAAATAATAGCCCAATTAAAGGCCATCCGAGGAACGCGCGCAGGGGAGGGGGTGTGAGTGGGAGAATGGCAGAAAGAGTTACTAAGCAGGGCCCAGAGCCAATTACTCCAAGAGATTCCTGCTCCAGAGGCGCTCGGGGTGAGTGGGAGGGATTCTCCAATTAGAGTGAGCCGGCAGGAGGGGGTTCCCTGCATACAGGAGCCCACATGGCTCTCCACCGGCTGCAGACAAGCACCTCGCAGTGTCAGGACGCTTGTGGACTCGCTGTGCCCCCACGCTTGCACAAACACACAGGCATGCACACACTCACCTGTGCGTGTACTCGCACACGTGCATGCATGTTCCCACAAACACATGCCTGTAAACACACGTGAACACTCACACACATATACACAGGCATGCTTGTACACATACAGTACACGCGTGCATGTTCACACAAACACATGCAGATGCATGCACACACATACATGCACAAGAAGGAAACATACACACACAAACATGCACATGCACACGCATGTCCATTCACAGACATACATATACACATGCATGTACATGCACATGCACACACACAAGCATGCACCCATAAACATGCCGGTTCATGTACACATATGCACATTCACACAAACACATGCATGTGCACACACGCAAAGGCACTTACACGCACACACATACACATACATGCAAACACAAAAGCATAAAAGTGTGCACACGCACTACACATACATGCACACCTGCACACGCATGCATACTCGATTTGCAGGCATGACTCGATTTGCAATAGAGAGCAAGCAGGGGCACATACAGTGCCTTAAACCAGTCCTGGTCCTGGAGACCCACACACCTGCTGATTCTCATTCCAGCACAGTTACTTACTGAATTGAAGCTTCATCGAACCAACCAGTTGCCTGAGTGGAATGTGAACGTTTTTTTGTTCTACTCACAACTTTGAGATTTTATAAATGCAATAGCGATGGCGCAGTCCAGCGTGTTTAAGAGAAGAACCCAGTCAAACAGTTATTAAGTCAGCCATGTACCTGAGAGCTGGACTGGAACACTGGCAGGCGTGTGGGGGTCCTGCACCCAGACTGGGAGCGCCTGTCTTACACAAGTGGGAAACACAAGACTAGACGGAATGGGATCGGAATGATGTGCTGCTGTCCGGCTGTCCCCTGGGCCTCCGGACTCGGAATTGGCTCTTCTCCGCTCTGGTATTTCCACAACAGCACAATGCAGCCCGCATGCCCTGCCAGCCCCCCGTCCCACAAACAGGACACAGAGTGGGCTTCCTTCTCCCGAGACGAGGCCGCAGAGTGGCAGATGGGCGGAGAAGCCCCTTTGATGCAATTAGCCGGCATCCGCAGGGAAGGAGCAGCCTTTGGCCGAGCGGCAGCGATGGGCAGTGCCAAGGAGAGCTCCTTCTCCGGCCCGCGTGCCAACCCCAGCGCTGCCCACTGCGGCCGCGCTCCAGAAGAGCCGCGTCCTCGAGTCCCCGGCGCACGCCGAGCGGAGAAGGCCGCGTTACAGCAAACGCAGGATGCTGGCGCGGAGCACCAGCCAAAAATGGAGTGTGGATTTGAGCAGGGGTGCTGCGGACTGGACTTGGGAAAAGAGAGCGACGCGGTTGTGTGCCATGCCTCTACCCGTGTCTGGGACCCCCCAGAACGGTGCTTCTCAGTCCTGGGTTTGGGGGATCCCCATGTCTGCATGGTTCAGTTCCTTCTGGCTCTTGTGTGTGGCATTTTTGACCGCAAAGCATTCTGGGATATTCTATATAATTGAGCAAAAGTCTAAGCCATCCTTTGCCAGTAGGTAAACACCAGTACTCACTGGTGCCTGTAACCAATCTGATTGCTGTTTTAGACTCTTTTCTACACTTAGGACTCGGTCTTAAAAGTACTTCACTAAAGCCTGTTATTTCCTAACTTTGCAGAACTTTATGCAGTCTCTCCTCAAGGTGTTAATAAAGAATTTGTTCCCTCACTTGCTCTACAGGGCTTAACAGGTGATCAGCTGACGATGAGCAGACACTGGATCAGACACACCCACAGTGGGAGTGACATTGTATCCCACCAGTGGGAATGACACTGGATCAGACACACCCACAGTGGGAATGACACTTTTTCCCTCTCCTGGAGGATCATTAGCAGGGGAAACTGTTTTCCAATCCATCTCCCCACCTGTCTCTCTGGCATTCGGCACTTTAAGAGTGCTCCCCACACTGCTTAGTACTCTGCTTTTTATAACCTCACTGTGCAGTGCTGCTCACAGCAATTAAAGATTAATTACAGGGAATTTAGAGCAATTACTGCTTTTGAAATGTACAATTAACTATCACACTGCCTACCGCTTGGTAGCCTTTTCAGTACAATGTAATCAGGCTTTTTATTAGAAGATTCATTCTTGGTACATTCTGGAGGAGTAGGGGGTGGGGGGTAGGTATATTCTGCACAATAAAATGTCTTATGAAAGGGTTTATTAAAACACAACCCATACCCCGCTGTGTAGTGCTCTCAGCCACTCTGCACTCAGTGATCCCCTCTTTATACAGAAATGCCAGTCTCTGCTGATCTTCCACTGAGACTGCAGCCTGTCTGCGCTGAGCTGACAGATCTGTGGGCTCCAGTACACTAACCGGTCTTCAGCTCTGTGGGTGTGTGGAGGAACAGCAGATGTTAATGTTGAGGAGAACCTGACAGTGAGTCAATCAGATCTGATGGGGAAATGAGATTAATAGCTAGAATAACAATACTGGCTTATTTACAGTTTACCTTCAGCTGGTGGGGTCGTGCGTTTAGAGACATAGCTGGTGCTATGGTTAACGTGGTGAGACTGACTGCAGATGTCTCCTCACTCAGCAGACAGAAACCTCCACTTTTTCATTCGCCTTCCATCCAGCTCCTGGTCCACTTTCCTGGTCCCGTCGAAAACCTAAAAGGAGGGATCGTGGTGGGCGTAGGAGGTGGCCAAGAGTGCCTGTAGCTGGCTGGCTTAAGAGTCTGCGTGTCTCATTCTCTCACTCTGGTGGTCAAGGCGATTGGTAGACAGCATTGATGGGCTGCTGCCACTGGACTTGCAGAGGGCCATGCTGGAGCTGATACAGCTACACTGGAACTTCAGAAAACGAGGGGTGTGACTTGTCTGCTAGTTCCGTTTGCTCATTAAGTTATCACAATCTAATTGATCCAAGAATCTCATCCAGATGATTCTTGAAGGACACAAGGGTATCGGTTTCCCCCACATAACTGGGAAGCGAAAGGGATAGCATGTGTAAAACCGAGGGCGGGAGGCACTTCTTTACACAAAGGGTGGTGGGTGTGTGGAACAAGATGCCCAATAATGTTGTTGAAGGTGATACCCTGGCGTCTTACAAGAGATGGCTGGTTGAGATCCTCCAATCAGGACAGGAGGCTCTTCTTTACACAAAGGGTGGTGGGAGTGTGGAACAGGCTGCCCAGCCATGTGGTTGATGGCCTGTGACGGGGGAGGGACACGCTGCAGGAACGGAGAGAACTGTCGGGGTGTCCCAGTCACATCGGGCAGCGCGCCTCCTCGGTCCTGCCTGACTCTTGATGCGACCTCACCGCACAGGGCGGCCAGAAGCACAACGACCGCTACAAAAAGCCTGTGATGTCACGCCAGCCCTGCGAACAGGAAGTGGAGGCGCCTCAGGTTCGACGCAGGCGAGAGCTTGTCAGATCCCCGCGTGAAAATCACGAGCTGCGGTGCTCCACACACACAGCACAGCGCAGCGCTTGAGAAACCTGAAGCATTTAACTTTTGTATTTCGCGTCCTTAATCTCAGAGGTCTTGCTGATGAATAATCAAACATGCACCCCAAGTTACCATCCCCTCTCGTCTATAACAGGAGTAACTTGTGTTGCCTTGTGTATAGAAGCTCTGAAATATTTACGTGCACGGATACTTCTTTTCTGTGCAGAACATTCTTCTGCACTTTGATGGTGTTCTTTATTCATGAGGAGCTGCGCTGTGTTGTGTCAAACTGTGCTGCAGGTGGCCAGGCAGCTATGCAGCCCGGAGCACTTGAAACACGCTGGAGCAGAGGCACTGACCAACAGACCTGCTGTGGCCTCTTCAGAGGTCTGACCACTAGGAATACACCAGGTCTCACAGGACAGCTCGAAAGACAATAAGACACACAGAATCCTGCCCAGTCTTACAGGACAGCTTAAGACAATAAGACAGTTAGAATCCTGCTCACTCTTACAGGACAGCTCATAAGACAATAAGACACACAGTTAGAATCCTGCCCAGTCTTACAGGACAGCTCATAACACAATAAGACACACAGTTAGAATCCTGCCCAGTCTTACAGGACAGCTCGTGAGACAATAAGACACACAGTTAGAATCCTGCCCAGTCTTACAGGACAGCTCGTGAGACAATAAGACAAACAGTTAGAATCCTGCCCAGTCTTACAGGAAAGCTCGTGAGACAATAAGACAAACAGTTAGAATCCTGCTCACTCTTACAGGACAGCTCGTGAGACAATAAGACAAACAGTTAGAATCCTGCCCAGTCTTACAGGACAGCTCGTGAGACAATAAGACACACAGTTAGAATCCTGCCCAGTCTTTCAGTACAGCTCGTGAGACAATAAGACACACAGTTAGAATCCTGCCCAGTCTTAAAGGACAGCTCATCTGATGCTTCACTGATGCTTTTATCCAAAACGAATTTTTCTTGTATTGCAACGTTACGGTAAGATGGTATAATATCGTCTCTGTTCTCCCCCAGGAAGGCCGTGATCGCGGCGCTTGATGTGTTCAAATAAATATCTCGGAGCCACACGCCGAGGATCAGAGAAGCGCTCAAGCACAAGCAGCTGTCAGGACCTATCACCATGTTCTGGGTTCCAGCTCGTTTGACTAGAGGGGGGGGGGGGTCCGATCTCTCAGCTATTTTCTTCCAAACCTTGCCTGCGTGTGTGTCTGGGAGGAGGCGGGGCTTGTGGACTAAACCACAGAGAACACGCAGACTCCACACAGAAGGGCGCCTGCAGCTGGAATCCAGCCCAG
Source organism: Lepisosteus platostomus (assembly GCF_059453375.1). NCBI lineage: Eukaryota > Metazoa > Chordata > Actinopteri > Semionotiformes > Lepisosteidae > Lepisosteus > Lepisosteus platostomus. The sequence continues at coordinate 32,144,176 of NC_142623.1, forward strand.
CTCTTCCTACCTGACACATCAGTGCTGGTGCCAGTCACCTCGGTGCCCCTGTGGTGCCAGGTGAAGGGCAGGTTCAGAAAGCTAAAACAAATCTTATAAAGGGAGCAGTACATCCGCCAGATCTTGTGCACACCAATGCTTCCTTCCTTTACCTCTTTTCGACCACCTATCTAGCTCCCATCTTGCTATCTCCCTTTTTCCCACCTCTCCACTGACTTGCCCTTCCCTCTCTCCTCTCTCCCAGATTCTTCCCGGCTGTTTCGTCAGCCCTGACCTCACTCCCTGACTCAGGCTGACAGCTTATATAATGCCTGATTGGTTGGGCACAGGGGGATCTTCCTACATTTTAATGACTCATGTTAGACTACTGCACTTCAGCAAGAAGAAGGAAAGAAGCACCTTGAATTATTCATCCCCACTGCAGAGGAATTCGGACCCAAAGGAAGGACTTGGCACTATTTTTAGGTGTGTACGTACCGCAGTGCAATCTGGGAAGTGCAGTGAGGCAGCCCCAGGACCGCGCACATCAGGGAAACGGGTGTGTTGAGCTGGCAGCTTGTCTCCTGGAGAGCCCGGAGCTCCTGCTGACTCTGCTCCGCACCAGCATATTCACAGAATAGGAGAAGGATAAGGTGAGTATGACAGGCAGCTCAGGTTTAACACCGTCAGAGGGACAACACAGAAATCTTCAAGGACAATGAAAAATAACTTTCATTTGGTGAGGGGAGGGACCATCACCTAGCTGCCGACTGGCCCATCATAAGCTCCACCCAGCTGGTGATTGGCCCATCATGAGCTCCACCCAGCCGGTGATTGGCCCATCATGAGCTCCACCTGGCTGGTAATTGGCTAGATGTGACCTCCAACTGGTTAGCAATTGGCCATTCGAGACCTCAACCTGGCTCATTGTGACCTCCACCCAGCTGGTGATTGGCTCGTTGTGACTGTCACTCAGCTGGTGATTGGCTGAGATTGTTGGCCGTTGATCCAGTGTTTGTTTTGCGGATCACGATTAGAGACACTAGCGCCAGGGGGCTCAGATGAGCTCCACTCCTGCATATTGTCTTCTTGTCTACAGCCCCAAGGAGAGCTGGAGGTCTGAGAGTTTCACAGCACCTTCTCTTTTGGCTGAAGCAGTGAGAAGATGAGTGGATGATTTTCACAAGGCTGGCAGGCCCCTGGGCACCGGTCCCCATTCAGGCCACACATTAAAGTAATAATAATTCCTCATACTTATACAGTATAGCGTTTTTCTGGACACTCCACTCAAAGCGCTTCACAGGTAATAGGAATCCCCTCCACCACCATCAATGTGCAGCCAGAGTGGACCAGTACACTCACCACACACCAGCTCTTAGTGGGGAGGAGAATGGAGTGATGAAGCCAGTTCATAGATGGGGATTAGTAGGAGGCCATGATGGGTAAAGGCCAGGGGGAAATTTGGCCAGGACGCCAGGGTAACACTCCTACTCTTTTCGAGAAATGACCTGGGATTTTTATTACCAGAGTCAGGACCTCAGTTTTACATCTCATCTGAAGGACGGTGCCTTTTTACAGTACAGTGTCCAGACTGGTGAGCCCCCAAGCAGAGCCGCAGGGAGGTGCCCACAAATCTGATCACCGCCTGGGGGGGGGTGCAACTGAGAGCCAGGTCCGCCGAGCGAGTTTATCAGCGTCAGAGGTGTAACTGAGTGTTCTCTGCCACAGTGGAGGAATTCTAGCCCGGGCCCAGAGGACAATCAGAGCTTTCGCCTCTTCCGGAGATGACAGGATGTGGAGGGGTCTGAAGCTGGGAAACGGGGGGTGGCGTTTCACTGTCACATATTATAAATCTGAAGGACAGTGTTCCCAGAACGCAAGAGACCATCGTCGTCTGACCTTTTAACTGCTGGGTGGAGAGGTGGCTCTGTAGCTAAGGATCTGCACCTGTGGCTGGGAGGTTGCCAGTTCAAATCCCACAGCTGGCAGTAGAATCCTACTCTGTTGGGCCCCTGAGCAAGGCCCTTAACCCCAACTGCTCCAGGGGTGCTGTATAAATGGCTGACCCTGCTCTCTGACCCCCGGCTTCTCTCCCTGTCTGTGTGTAATGGCCAATAAAGTGATCTTATCTTCTTTAAACTGACAGTAAAGCACTTTAAGATGCTACTTTTACTTTTAAAGCCAGTATATAAAATAACGTTGCTGTTTATTAGTGGTAGTAGTGGTGAATTGAAGGGGTCTGCATGGTAGCCATCTTCACCATTTCCTCCTTTTCCTGCAGCAATCCTGAAACTCACACACAAGGCGGGGGGGAATTAAAACCAACGGACTTACTGTACCTTCACTCGCTTGCTCCTCCGGCCTGGCAGACCGCTGAGCGCCACGCTCGGGCACGACCCCCTCAGGAGCACTAAAACTCAGTCGCTGGCCTTTTCTTCGGCTCCTCGACTCCAGACGTCGCCCGGGGCTCGCTTCGCTTTATATGCAAATCGCTCCGGCCCAGCCGCAGAACTCCACGTTAAAGAGCCGAAGCCCAGCAAGCCGGAAACAACCTGAGACTGATCCGTTGTGAAACAGCAGCCTCCCAGAGTCGGGGTGTCAGCGAGCTCCTGCGCGGGGGCTGGGCGTTTTCTGGGAATCGCAGCCGATGGCCCGCGGCTCCGCTTCCCCTGGGAACTCGGGAGGAATTCACGGAGTCTGGGACCAGGAGCCGGGGAGACGAGAAGAAGGAGAAGGTAGAGGTGAAAGGTCAGGATCCCCCTTTCTGATTCCGCCACCTCAGCGCCATGCGTGGTCTTCCTTTAAAAAAAAACCGCCTCGCTTTCTCTCTCAGACACGGGCGTCCCCAGTTAGATGAAGTGTCCTCAAAGACACCGACACAGTCAAACCTGAGGGCTTCTTCAGAGTCAACAGAGAAACCAGAACCAGAGCAGCATTTAACACCGAGAACAGGAAGCACGTCTTTACACAAAGGGTGGTGGGAGTGTGGAACAAACTGCCGAGCCAGGTTGGTGAAGCGGTTACCCTGGCTTCCTTCCAAGAATCAGCTAGATGAGATCCTACAGTCAGGCCAGGAGGCACTTCTTTACACTTAGGGTGGTGGGAGTGTGGAACAAGCTGCCTAATGCCAAAATGCTGGCTTCTTTACAAGGAATAGCTCCAGTAGATAAGATCCTCAGATCAATGAGCCAACTGCCAAACAGATAAGAGGGACAAATGGTCTCCTCTCGTGTATAACCTTTATAATGGTCTTATTCTTTATGGACATACAGTACTAAAGTCCTTACCAGTAGCCTGCAGGATAACCAGGAGGCTCACCAGCAGCCTGCAAGAATGATGTATCCCTGGTCCTTGTACAGGAAAAAACTCCCTGTAGGGTTCTGCAAATTGTTTAAAGGAATCAGTGGGGATTTGGGTCCTTAAATCCTAGAGGATTTCAGTATGCCTTGCAGGAATTCATAAGGCATTTTGTGTGCGGCTGGGATTAGGAGGAAGCTGGTGAGTGGGATACAGGCTGGTAATAAACAGATGCAGAAACACCTGCAGACCCACAGCAGCAGATGTGCTACAAGTCAGAGAGTAACAGCTCTTTCAGCAACCAGCTCCTGCAGGAAAATCCCATTTGTTTGACATCTTTATCCAAGAAGACAGCAGCATCACTGCCCTGTAATCTGTCCTGGTCTCAGCTGGAGCTGGTGGACCAGTAGGTGGCGCTCCTCCTCCCCCAAACCCCCAATATGGTGACAGAGCACACCATATTGAGCTGTAGGAGGCGCTGGTCTTCAGATGAGACATTAAACCGAGGTCCTGACTGTTTGGTCAGTGCAGATCCCAGGGCTGCTGTTAAGAGTGGGGCTGTCACCCCAGTGTCCTGGCTGAACCCCACTCTGGTCTCATACAGTTTCTCTCTCCTCCCCTGATCTGTGTGCTGTGAACCTATGGGACTGTGGATAGTCTGTATATAGAGAGTGTGGATAATACTGTATAAGACTCTTCTGGCAGAGGACGCTTTCTGAGCTGCTCTGCTTCCCTCCTGGCACGGAAGAAAGCAGCAGACGGCTTCCCCCGGCCCCCTGGGCACGTCCTCCTTCTGTCCACTCGGCGCCCCCTGCCCCACCCGGGCTCAGCCATCTGTGCGCCGGAGAGCCCGGCCAGGGTCTGGCCGTGCCTGCCGCAGCCTGCGAGAGGGGCGCGGACTATCCCTCCTGCTCTGCCGGGGGTCCGTGCGCCCGACACTCGGGCTCCGTGACCGGGCTCGTTGAATCGCTGTCCCGGTTTTTTTGGATCTCTGTGCTTCTACGAGAATGATTATATTCACAAAAAATAATTTCAGGTTTACAATTTTACATACACTCAATTCAGTGCGCACAGGTTTTTGTCACTGGTGGGAGGGGGGATTTGCACGGCACGAAATGTTTTTGCGCACACAGGCCATTAAAAATGACAGGGAACCCCCGGAACACCTGCGTGGGGATACACACAGACCACGCGGCGCGGTTCGGTTAGGGAAAAGGAGAGAAAAGCGGAACTTCTTTTTTCTTTAAGCCTGGCCATAACATCCATACTTACGGCTTCCTTTTTATATACCGTCGGATGTTTACTTACCAAGAGTTAAAAACACGCTGTGGCGGAAAGGGCGGACGTGAGACGACGCTGGAGTTGAACACCGGCCCATAAGGAATATTTCTGGACCCTGGAAATGCAAACCTAGCAACTGTCCAAGTGCCTCCCGTCTCTCACGGTCCCAGTCCGTTCGGAACCGGGCTTGTTAGCTACTGAATCACACGGCACGTCCTGTGAAAACTCGAGAAACCCGTGTGAGGTCAACCTCGTGCAGCACAGGACTTACCCTGGAAGTGTGGGAGAGTGCGTCTGTGCTTGTGGGTGCTGGACTGGCGTACCGTCGAGGGTGTATCCCACCTTGCGCCCGGTGCTTACCGGGTTAGGCTCTGGCTCCTCTCAACCGTGAGTTGAATGCATTTAATACTCTTTACACTTATAGCCTGGACGCTCCACTCAAAGCTCTTTACAGGTAATGGGGACTCCCCTCCACCACCACCAGTGTGCAGCCCCACCTGGATGGTGCGCCAGTGCTCTCACCACACGGCAGCTCTCAGTGGGGAGGAGAACAGAGCAATGAAGCCTGTTCAAAGACGGGGATTATTAGGAGGCCTTGATTGGTAAAGAGCAGGGGGAATTTAGCCCGGACCCTGGAATAACAGGACCTCGGTTTTACGTCTCATCCGAAAGAGGCACCTTTTTAAAGTGGTGACAAAGTGTGAGGATGTGAGATAATTCTATATGACCTGAGCAACCCGTCGAACCAGAATCTCAAAAGGCTACGGTAACAGTTATTCCTTTAATTATTGACAGATGAATCAACTACCGCCTTATTCGAACAAACGTCATCAATCCGGCCGACCCGCAGTGTGGCGGGCCGCCGCCGCGTGTCCGGGCCCTGCTCACCACACTTTATCGCTGTTACTTGTCTTCTGTAGTTTTTTTTTTACTTTGTTTTATTCTCTCTCACGGCGGGTCATTCGCTCTTCGACAGTAATGCGTCTGCGAAACCTAAGCTTTCCCCCTCATTACGATCCCGGGCGGCGCTCAGCCGGATATCAAGTATCGACCGTCCGGAACCGGAGACCCTGGGGCGGGCCGGGCCGGGCCGGGGCGCCCCCCCTCAGTCGCTCGGACAGAAACCCTCCTAATGAATTAAGTGCTCAGCGGAGCACCAGGAGCCTGTCCAACCGGAGCGGGGGGGGGAGTGGGCACAGTCAGGAATCGTAACTAAACCCTTGCTAATGACAGCCATCGCGGGGGATGAGTGCCGTTGAAAAACAACAACAACAACAACAACAAAACACGAAATTCAGGCCACCATCGGAAGAGAAAAGCGAGGCGCATAAGCACCATCCACATCAAATTTCCCCTAATATGATTTCGTGTTCTGTGTCTATTCAAGTCAGCGCTGATTGCGGCTCCGGGTCTAATCGCATCAGCTGGGGAGCTGCCTCTGCGGCTCCGCTCCTTATTGGAGCTGACACCAGCCTTCTCAGCGCCAGCCCTCCCGAGACATCAAACGGCCGCGGTGGGAGTCAGCCCAGTCAGGGGGGGACATGCCAGCCGAGCGGCGCGCAGATCCGCACGCGTGGGGACGCTGTCTAAGAAGGAAAGGAGGGAGGGTGGGGCCCTGTGGCCCTGGCCTCGATCCCGGCCCCTGGGGCGCTGTCTGTGCGGAGTCTGCATGTTCCCGCTGGTGCTCACGTGGATTTCCTCCCGCCGTCCACGGGCATGCTGGGAGGTTAATGGGCAACTGGGAAAACCGAGCCTGGTGTGAGCGCGTGCCCCAGGGCTCCGTCAGGGCAAAGAACAGGGGCCACCGCCTCCGGCGAGATTCGGAACGCAGCCCCGTGCTTCAGCACCTGGATTTAAAACACAGGGCAGCTGCAGGGGGAGGCCTGACTGTCGCTGTACGAGAGTGTGTGTGTGTGCGTGCACGCTGGTGGGCAGTAATCCCCAGCTGACACACCTGCTCGAAGCGACGCACAGGAAGCCCATTCCTGTCCCCTATGTCGGTACGGGGCCGGAGTGCCCCCCCACCGGAGTGACAGTGTCTTCCTCGGGAAGCTGCAATTACTTGACTACACTCGAGCTCTGTTTTTACTCTAGAACTCAGCATCGCACCAAGATCTCGCTGCGCTGTACTGCACACTTTACTGCGTTTTAACCCCCATCTCACTGGGCTGCACTGCACTGTCGTGTGTTTTTTCCATGATGTCATTAGGCTTCACTCTGCTAGTTTTTACCATGACATTCCACTGAGCACTGCTGTGCAGGTAGATGCCTGTCTTAATGGTACTGTAGCTGCAGCAAAGATGGTGAAAGCTGGAGTAATGGTCCTGTGTTTCAGTGATCTGGCCCTGTGATTCACTGATCTGGGCCTGTGAATCAGTGATCTGGCCCTGTGTTTCAGCGATTTGGCCCTGTGTTTCAGTGATCTGGCCCTGTGTTTCAGCGATCTGGCCCTGTGTTTCAGCGATCTGGCCCTGTGTTTCAGTGATCTGGCCCTTTGATTCACTGATCTGGCCCTGTGAATCGGTGATCTGGCCCTGTGATTCGGTGATCTGGCCCTGTGCTTCAGTGATCTGGCCCTGTGATTCAGTGATCTGGCCCTTTGATTCACTGATCTGGCCCTGTGAATCGGTGATCTGGCCCTGTGCTTCAGCGATCTGGCCCTGTGATTCACTGATCTGGCCCTGTGAATCGGTGATCTGGCCCTGTGCTTCAGCGATCTGGCCCTGTGCTTCACCGATCTGGCCCTTTGATTCACTGATCTGGCCCTGTGAATCGGTGATCTGGCCCTGTGATTCGGTGATCTGGCCCTGTGCTTCAGTGATCTGGCCCTGTGATTCAGTGATCTGGCCCTTTGATTCACTGATCTGGCCCTGTGAATCGGTGATCTGGCCCTGTGATTCAGTGGGCATCACCCTGCTATCTGTCTTACCTGTCAGAGCCGTATGGATGTTGCCCACTCATAGTTACATCAGTGACATGCCCTGGACCTGGGCACTCAGTTGTCCAGCATTTTATCGTCATGGTTTCTGTCTCTTACAAAAACAGCACAAGTAAGAACGTCCCTGGTTCTTGATATATTGTTCAAATTCAAAACGTAACAGGCAGTGTGCAGTGTGAGTAAGACAGGGCAGTTCGGCCATTCGTAAAGAGGCAAGTGTAACTCGTACACCAGCCAGCCCTGATGAGACACAGCCCTGGGCCTCCTGCCCCTGTTGTTCCTGCACAGGAGCTGTGTCCCAGTTCTCCCTTGTATTTGTGCTCTAGTTCGCGCACTAATGCCGGACCTCGAGTGTCTCTCCCATGATGTCTAGGACCTCGTGGCCCGGTCCGGTCCTGTCCTCCGGGCTCTGTGCTCCGGTCACAGCAGGAAGGTACCACTATTATTAGATCTGTACGGAGCGGTGTGTTTGTTCCGCTGTCTTGTCTCTGCCTGTGCCTTTTAACCACGAGCCAGCGCCTCTCCTTCTCTCCCAATTAAGCCGGAGTGTTTTCTCGGGTTGGTGTCGAGGGATTTTCCTGCCTGCTCCTTCTCTGTCAGCTCCCATCAGAAAAGCTCCTCATTAGTGTCAGGTTTACAAGTGGCGCGGCGCTGTAAGCGTGTGTGAGTGTGTGAGCCTGTGCTTCTCTCTCTCTCTCTCTCACTGTTTCCTTCTCACTGTAACTCTTTCCTTCTCTGAGCAGCAGATTTCCACAGCCTCCCCTGTTTCTCCTGCTCCCTCTTCTCTTCCTTATCTCCCTGCGCAGCTCCATTCTCTTCCTCGCTCTTCCACTGCCTCCTGTTTCCCCACCGCGGCCCCGCGCACGAGGCATCGCACCCCAGGAGGGGGCAGGGTGACCCCACAAAAGCACCGAGAGAACTCGCTTAGGCATCGGGAACAAAGATTGATAGTCGCTTTCTCAGATCGGAATTTCGTTTTGGAGTGCAGTTCCTCTCACAACTATAAAACTGTCAAAGTTTTATGACATCCGGGCCAATTATAGTGATATTGATGACAGCGCAGAGAGCACAGGGAGTGCACGATACAGACAGGGCAGTTTGCACAGTGGTGGCAGTGCAGAGAGCACAGGGAGTGCACGATACAGACAGTGAAAACAGGGCAGTTTGCTCAGTGCAGGCAGTGCAGAGAGCACAGGAAGTGCACGATACAAAAAGGGCAGTTTGCTCAGTGCCAACAGTGCAGGGAGCACAGGGAGTGCATGACACAGACAGGGCAGTTTGAACGGTGGTGGCAGTGCAGAAAGCACAGGGAGTGCACGATAAAGACAGGGCAGTTTGCACAGTGCCAGCAGTGCAGAGAGCACAGGGAGTGCACGATAAAGACAGTGAGAACAGGGCAGTTTGCACAGTGCAGGCAGTGCAGGGAGCACAGGGAGTGCATGATACAGATATGTCTTTGTTATCAAAGGCTTTACAGTACATAGCTGCATATCAAAGTGTTTTTTGTTACTGGTAAACACTTCGTTCGAGATGACTGGAAAAACACCGCCTAGCGTCAGGGGTCGCGGTAAGTGGCGCAGGCAACAAGTCGCCAAGTTCAGGGAATGCAGTTTCTACGTACCCCAATGTATAGGTACAGTATGAAACTTGAAACCAAATTCTGGGAACGCGAAACATATAAAAGCAAGTCAGCGTCGAACAACAACAAAAAAAAAAGAACAAGGTAGCATGTTTTGACTCTGTCTTCGCGGTGCCGGATCAGACCTAATGAGGACATCCCTGTCACGGGAGTCAATCACAGGCACCGCTTTCTTCTCCTGGAGCTGTTTCATTTGTTGTTGGTGGGTTTTTTCTAGCGCAAGATGAAGGAAAAGTGGAACGAGAAAATAATTCCGCGTGACAACCCGCTGCAAAGAAGAAGAAGAAGAAGAAGGAAGAAGAAACGCTGGGGTGAACTGAGGGAAAGCGAACGAGGTTTCCTGATCTCTGAGGCGCCGCGCGCCGCGCGCGTGCCAGAACCCCCTCGCAGGCGAGCGCGGGGCCGCTCGCTCGCTCGCGGTCGACGGGATGAGCTCGGGGCGCCTCCGGGTCTGCCGGTCTCAATGTCACGGCAGGATACACGACTGTGGGCCGGCACCCAGAGCCCTCCTACACCAACCCCCGCTCCCGCGCCGCGCACCAGCCCGGGCTTACCTGCCAGAGAACACGAGCGGACGCGTCAGCCGGTTTTTAAAGTGGGGGGAAACATATCTTTCTAGTGAGATTGGCAGCGTGTTGGAAGATGAAAATGGGGACACTGGAGGAAGGGGGAAGCGGTGGGGGTGCCCGTGCGCCCAGGGTCCGAGCTGGGCCCGCCCGCGCCAGCAGCGCCGGTACTCCGTGTGACTGTCGGACTGTCGCCAAGACGAGTTTTTACGGGCTGGTTTGCAGCGGTCTGACACGGCGCTGTTTTGGCGTCAGTCCCTCGGCCGCAGAGCGAATAGGTTCCTCCTTCGCTGTGCCGGGGAGAAGCCGCCCGGAGAGGGGGGGCTTGTCCCTGTTGGTCAGCGGAAACCACAGCGCCGGGCCAGTTTGTTCCATAGCTCACCGCTGCGCACACACAACGAGCCTCTCCTGTTGGTGTTCCGTTTGTCTTTGATTATTTCTGTGGTAACGTGCAATAAGCGCGCTTTCATGAACTTCAACACCCTTTACTGTAATTTAAAGACCAGTTCAGAACAACTCCGCAAACGGCAGTACAGTCTCTAAAGGGCAGGCGACCTTTGACCTTTAGGTCACGATAACCGACAGCAGCTCCAACAACGTCCTTGTCTCGGCCGGCCCTCGGAGGCTTTCAAACTGCTCTGCCCGTGTTTTCCCGAGATTGTCTAAATCCCTGCACTTGTCAGCGAGCGGGATTAAGGATCCTTTAACGCGCTGCCAGACAGAGGGATGACATGGGCGATCGATTTGGAGAGAAATGTGGGCGACAGCTGCCGGCGATCCGACGGAAAAAACAGGCCACGCTGCGCGTTTGTTTTCTAGGAGGAAGTGATACAGTACGAGCATGGAAAACGGGATTGAAAGAACATGAAACGAGAATTGCGGGAGCTCCTGCTGCTCGCGTGTTAACGGTTAACATTATCTTTCTCTGGAGCGCCAGAGGCTCGCTCAGTCCTGGTGTGGCCCTGCGGTACAGTATTAATCCTGTAGTACGGCTGTCCGCAGGGATAAATAGCTCTATGACAGCCGCAAGCGCAGCTCAAATGAAACAATGGCACGCAGAGAGGCCCTTGGAACCCGGAACTTCCCAAACTTCATCCCATGTCGGGTTTCTGGCGGGATTCCTTGCCGTTCCCAAGCACCTCTCCCACTCTTCCCTCTTCTTTTAATACGGATCTCACTGCGCTTTACTGCAATGGTCTGTGTTTTAACGACAGCCTCCCTGGGCTGCACTTGTACTGCATTGTACTGTTTTTACCCTGATCTCACTGGCTGTCGGAACTGTACTGTGTTTTTACCCTGGTCTCACTGTGCTGTATGACACTATACTGCGTTTTTACCCTGGTCTCACTGTGCTGTATGACACTATACTGTGTTTTTACCCTGGTCTCACTGTGCTGTATGACACTATACTGTGTTTTTACCCTGGTCTCACTGTGCTATCGGAACTGTACTGTGTTTTTACCCTGATCTTACTGTGCTGTATGACACTATACTGTGTTTTTACCCTGGTCTCACTGTGCTGTATGACACTATACTGTGTTTTTACCCTGGTCTCACTGTGCTATCGGAACTGTACTGTGTTTTTACCCTGATCTTACTGTGCTGTATGACACTATACTGTGTTTTAACCTGGTCTCACTGTGCTGTATGACACTGTGCTGTGTGCCATAGGCCGTACCTCAGGACAAGACCCCCGGGTCTCCAAAGTTACTGCCCAAGACCCATCATCCTTCTGACCTGGGTGTGACCCCACAAGACATTGATCCCACCTGACACTCGTCACACACATCTGGCTGGCCAGGCTGCTCCACACACCCACCACCCTTCGTGTAGGAGAGGAACCGCGGGTTCAGACATGTCGTGTCTCTGGTGCTTGGCTGAGGAGCCCGTGGTGTGAATCCGCCATCTGTGGGATTATAACTGAACGCCTGAACACCTCTAAATCAGGATCTCCCCTAATAGACGCGTTCCTGATTCTCAAGTCAAAGTGCAGGAGCACTGTAGACAGTGCAGAATGAAAGTGACCACAGTTGCTGGGAGAAAGTACCCTGCAGCTTTGCCAGGCTACACTGTGCCCCAGGGAGCCCCCTCTTCCAGCCTGAACCCCAACTGTAAGAGTCTTAATGGCACCCCATCACATAAAACGGTACAGAATAACACAGAATAAATAGCGACAGTGTGTTCAGCTAACGCACACACAGAACCATAAATACGGCCAAGTCAAACGCACTGAGTCTGAGGCGACAAAGCTGCTCTCAGCCCGGACGGAAAGTCAGTCGCGCAGGGTGGGTGGAGCAGGGTGGTGTGCCGGGGTGACAGCTAGACAAGGGTCCGAGGAGGGCTGTGTGTGCCGGCTTGGTCTGGAGCGGAACTGAGAAGGGTTTCGAGTACTGTACATCAGTCGAGTCTCCATTCATTCAGATCTACAAACTAAACATAAAGGCGCGCACATGCTCGGAGCAATGCAGCAGTATTTGCGTGCGCGCCGATGTGGGATTCTCCGCTGGCTTGTCTCGTGTAGCCTTGGCGTGCTGAATCCGCACGGCCCTTTCACTCTCCTGACCCAGTCCTCTGTAACGAAAGCGTTCTTTCGGGACCCTATGCAGACGACGCAACCCGGGGATGAGTGAGGAAAACACGGGGGGAAAAGCATGCGAGAGTCGGGAATGAAAACGGGGGGCGTGTCCAGGGTGCGCAGGTGTTCTGGGGGGTGAGTCCGGGGCAAACAATCCAAAACGGAGTCCAAAGGGAAATCCAAGACAAGGCAAAAGTCCGAAGCCGGGCAGTCCATCCGAGACGAAGACAAACAGGGTTAGAAACTGGAGAGGGATCCGGTGGAGGGTCAGGGGGAACAAGTGGGGAACAGGACCAGGCGCTTCCGGCCCCGGACTTGCCTGGTACAGAACCAATGCAGAGCCCGGAACAGGGCGAGCGTCCGGCTCTTATAGGGAGGCAGGAACTGGGAGCAGGCGCACGGAATCAACTCCAGAGTGAAAGAGCCGGAGCCCCCTCGAGGGGGAGGGACTACGATCGTGACGTACTCGCTGGGCATTAGGATCGTCGATCTGCTTTGTGGCGCTACGACACGCGGCTCTCTCCCTGGACACGCGTGTAGCTGCCCGCCGGCCGGCCCAGGCTCGGCCTCCGGAGGGGGGGGGTTCACGGCGCGCCCCAGGAAGAAAACGCTCCTTTTCGGCGGACGAATCAAAAGCGGGGAGGAGACGAGGAAAGGGACAGTGCCCACGAAAAGCTGGCGAAGCAGCACCGGCGTTCCCGAACCCGAGACGGCCGACGGCGGACATTTTCCGCGGCCCCCGATGAGAAGAGCCTTGTCTTCAGGAGCTGAAAGACGAGAGCCGGTCTCCCGCGGTGACCTGCTCGTCTCTCCATGTCACCTCTCTCTCCTCCATGGAAATCATTATTTCAGTCTTCTATCCCGCTATATACATATAAAAATAAAAGCCCCCCGGAGGTTCGCGGCAATTTGTCATTTGATGGCGTCTCCATGGAAACGGCACCCCCGACACCTCCCCGGGCCTCTCCTGACGGGTCTATCGGCTTTCATCGGGCAGATTGATTTCAGGTTCCACACGGATGCAGCTCGGGATCGTTAAAGCGGAGCTGGGCGAGAGCGTCGGCTGTCCCCAGACAGTACCGGGGACGGGCCTGCGCCCACTCCCCCAGCCCTCTGAGTGCCGCTGTGTGCCGCTATCCCAGTGTGGCCATTCACACCAGACAGCACCATTCACACACACCCAGGGCCGTTATTCTGCTCGAGCGCTCTGCCGAGGTCTGGGACTGGCTTGAGGGAGCAGGGCTCAGGGCTAAGGCTTCAGAACTGCCACAGTGAAGGTGTCCCCAAACCTCAGAGGTCTTTAAGGGGCTCCTTTAAAACTACCGACTGTACAAGAGTCACGCCTTGGTTGAAGCAAGAGTGAAAGGGTCATTTAACACAGCGCGGTGGAGTCGGCGCGTGACATTGCTATGGTAAAGTCGAGGGGGATCTGCCGATGTCCCGTACAGATCTGCTGTGGGCTCCAACGAGGGCCCCGTGTAAGCGAACTGGGTTTATAGCACCACGGGGATTGGGGGGGTTCCATTGTGGGATAGTACAGTCATTGCTTGGACAGCAGGGTCTCCACACAGCGAGCACCCCCGTTTGGGGAATGGAACAGCCCGTCGTCGTGGGAGATGACCTCTGCCATTAGGTCGGCCCCAGAGGAGTGCCCAGAGTTATCCAAAAGACAGGGGGTTTTAAGCAGAGATGAGAAAATAGTAACAATACAAGATGAAAATGTCAAATCTTTTAAGGTAGACTTCAGGGGTTTCTCCTTTAGACTAGTGCTGTTTCTTCCTGCCTTCCTACAGTTTCCATAGTAACCGTACAGAAATCCTGAGATCGAATCCCATAGCAACCTCCAGCCAGGAGCCTCTGCTCTTAGCAGCACTGTCAGGGTTAAACACGGACTTTGAAAGGTGGGTTTTGACCTTGTTGGGCAGTGAATCGCTAGGGCAACTGTACTGTGTTAGCAGCCTTGGATACAACATCACAATGTTCCCTTTCATGAAGCTCCAGCTGAAGAGGTCAATACAACTCTAATCCCTCCACAAACTACATGTGAGACACAAGTAGAGTATTCTTCCAATTAACATAAACACACACAGACACGCACACTTCCAATTAACATAAATACACACAGACACTTCCACTTCACATTAAACACACACACAGACACGCACACTTCCAATTAACATAAATACACACAGACACTTCCACTTCACATTAAACACACACACAGACACACACACTTCCAATTAACATAAACACACACACACACTTCCACTTCACATTAAACACACACACAGACACACACACTTCCAATTAACATAAACACACACACACACTTCCACTTCACATTAAACACACACACAGACACACACACTTCCAATTAACATAAACACACACACACACTTCCACTTCACATTAAACACACACACAGAGACACACCAACAAGCTCGCAGACCTTCACAAAACACAACAGACAGAAAGAGAAGAGCTCACAGAGTGGAAGAGAGCAGTGCGCCCACCATCAGAGGAGAAGGGGTACGCACTGTGCCGTGAGAGGGTTCCACAGGGTCGTCTTGGGGTGCCACACTAAGGAACGCCTCAGTCTTGCCAGTCCCGGTGAGCTCCAGGATCCCCAGTGCTCAGCACACGGCGCTCAGGTGTCACCTCCGGGTGGCTCCCCGCGAGCGCAGTCCAGCCCTGGTTTCGCTCAACGGCACGCTCTCCGGTCCCTCAGCCCCCTTCCCAGCGTCCCACAGCGCTGCGTCTGGGACACCTGTGCTCTGGTACGCTGGGGGGAAGGCACAGTTACATCAGTGTCATATTTATGTGTTCTTGACCGTATTCATGAAGCACATTTCCTCCCCAACTCCATTCTGGAAACGAACCAGAGGACACCGGAGGAGACTACAGGGAAAGCATTTAACACTGAGGACAGGAGGCACTTCTTCACACAAGGCAGCAGCTTCAACATGGTTGGACAGCTTGTTCCACACCCCCGCCACTCTTTGTGTAAAGAAGTGTCGCCCGTCCGGACTGGAGGTTAGAAAGAAGCCAGGATATAGGCTTCAACAATGCGGGGCTGGGCAGCTTGTTCCACACTCCTGCCACCCTTTGTGTAAAGAAGTGCCGCCCATCCGGAGTAGAGGTTTGAAAGAAGCCAGGATGTAGACTTCAACGACGGTGGTTGGGCAGCTTGTTCCGTTACTGCAGCGTGTTCCACACCCCCACCCCCCTTTGTGTAAAGAAGAGCCTCCTGTCCTGACCCGAGGATCTCACCCAGCTGTTTCCTGAAACAGAACAGGGTATCAGCTTCACCCACATGGCTGTTCGAGCTTTGTGAAAAGACGTGCCTGCTGTTCTCTGTTTTGCCCCATGGCGTCAGTGAACAAGAGGTGCCAAGAGCCCTCTGTGTTTTTCCACCACTGCCAGCAGCTCTTCGAGTGCCCTGCTCCAGTCCGTCACACGCTGATATATATTTGGGTACTGGCACCCCTCCTCCCTTCTTCACTGCGAACGGAGGGAGGTGGGGGAGGGCGATATTCCAAGGTACATCTTGTTCCACAGTTTATTTATGGATCTCGGCACGTACTTGAGATCTTTTCGTTGTGTTTTCCTGCGAATGTGTTTGTTAGTATCTCTCTCTGTGAAATGGATGTCGAAAGCCTGGTGGGCGGCCGCCTGAGGGGAAGTCTATCAACAGTTGGCGTCTCGGTTGACTCACGGGCTCTTTGAAATTTCCCTGCTGCTTCCCACCTCTCTCCTGGCAGAGACTCGGCCTCCCCGCGAGCCGGACGCGACGGCGGCTCTGCACGCGTGCACCTGCGCCGACACGCCCAGACACAGCCCTCTCCCCGCCGGGGCGCCAGGGCCGGCCCCCTGGCCAGAGTCACGCCCAGCGCCAGGGTCCCCGCTGGCCTCAGCCTCTGTGTGTGAAGAGCACAAGAGGTCTCCATACCTCCCCACAGCCCCCCATAGACCCCCACAGCCCCTCATAGATTCCTACAGGCTCCCATGACATGGGCATGCAGCAAGGTCTTTTCAGTTTAAGATACGCTGTGTCGTGGGGCTGCAGGAGGACTGAACCCCACTCTGGTCTTGTACAGTTTCTCTCTCCTCCCCTGATCTGTGTGTCGTGGGGCTGCAGGAGGACTGAACCCCACTCTGGTCTTGTACAGTTTCTCTCTCCTCCCCTGATCTGTGTGTCGTGGGGCTGCAGGAGGACTGAACCCCACTCTGGTCTTGTCCAGTTTCTCTCTCCTCCCCTGATCTGTGTGTCGTGGGGCTGCAGGAGGACTGAACCCCACTCTGGTCTTGTACAGTTTCTCTCTCCTCCCCTGATCTGTGTGTCGTGGGGCTGCAGGAGGACTGAACCCCACTCTGGTCTTGTACAGTTTCTCTCTCCTCCCCTGATCTGTGTGTCGTGGGGCTGCAGGAGGACTGAACCCCACTCTGGTCTTGTACAGTTTCTCTCTCCTCCCCTGATCTGTGTGTCGTGGGGCTGCAGGAGGACTGAACTCCACTCTGGTCTTGTACAGTTTCTCTCTCCTCCCCTGATCTGTGTGTCGTGGGGCTGCAGGTGCAGAACAGTGTCACCCAGGTGGTTCTGCTGTTCAGTGGTGTTGAAGTGGGTCCCCTCCTGTGTGTGAAGCTCTTCCCCTAGGATGAATTATGCTGTATAAACGCCATTAATTACAGTCATTTTGTACTGAACCACCAAAGCCCTCTCCTTATTGGCTTCTCCCAGCTCCTCTGGTGCTGCTGCTTGAGTGAGACCTGGAAACCTGCAGACACTCCAGGACCAGGACTTGACACACCGATGTATGTCCTATGAACCATTTCAATAGATTCCTGTAGAGTTTCAGTAGGTGATTACAGAATTTAAGCGTTCCTATAGCATTCCAGTAGGGTCCTATAGTATTTCAGAAAAGTTCCTATAGAACTTCAGCAAGTTCTTATAGTATTTCAGAAAAGTTCCTATAGAACTTCAGAAAGTTCTTATAGTATTTCAGCACATTCTTGTAGAATTTTAGCTAGTTCTTATTGACTTTCAGAAGATTCATCTAGAATTTAAGTAGGTTCCTATAGAATTTCAGTAAGTTCTTATAGAACTTCAGATGGTTCCTTAAGAATTTCAGCAGGTTCCTATAGAATATCACCAAATTCTTATGGGACTTCAGAATGTGCCTATAGAATTTCAGAAGGTTCCTGTAGAATTTCAGTACGTTCTTCTGGAACTTCAGAATGTGCCTATAGAATTGTAGCAAGTTCTTCTGGAACTTCAGAAGGTTCCTATAGAATTTCAGCAGGTTCCTATAGAATATCAGTACGTTCTTATAGAACTTCAGAAGGTTCCTATAGAATTTCAGTACGTTCTTATAGAACTTCAGAAGGTTCCTATAGAATATCAGCAAATTCTTCTGGAACTTCAGAATGTTCCTATAGAATTGTAGCAAGTTCTTCTGGAACTTCAGAAGGTTCCTATAGAATTTCAGCAGGTTCCTATAGAATATCAGTACGTTCTTATAGAACTTCAGAAGGTTCCTATAGAATTTCAGTACGTTCTTATAGAACTTCAGAAGGTTCCTATAGAATATCAGCAAATTCTTCTGGAACTTCAGAATGTTCCTATAGAATTGTAGCAAGTTCTTCTGGAACTTCAGAAGGTTCCTATAGAATTTCAGCAGGTTCCTATAGAATATCAGTACGTTCTTATAGAACTTCAGAAGGTTCCTATAGAATTTCAGTACGTTCTTATAGAACTTCAGAAGGTTCCTATAGAATATCAGCAAATTCTTCTGGAACTTCAGAATGTTCCTATAGAATTGTAGCAAGTTCTTCTGGAACTTCAGAAGGTTCCTATAGAATTTCAGCAGGTTCCTATAGAATATCAGTACGTTCTTATAGAACTTCAGAAGGTTCCTATAGAATTTCAGTACGTTCTTATAGAACTTCAGAAGGTTCCTATAGAATATCAGCAAATTCTTATGGGACTTCAGAATGTGCCTATAGAATTTTAGCAAGTTCTTCTGGAATCTCAGAAGGTTCCTGTAGAATTTCAGCCAGTTCTTATAGAACTTCAGAAGGTTCCTATAGAATTTCAGCAGGTTCCTATAGAATATCAGCAAATTCTTATGGGACTTCAGAATGTTCCTATAGAATTGTAGCAAGTTCTTCTGGAATCTCAGAAGGTTCCTGTAGAATTTCAGTACGTTCCTATAGAATTTCAGAAGGCTCCTATAGAATACGCCCAGAGACCTGCTCCTGAGGAGTTTTCCCCACGGGGAAAGGCTGTGAAAGGCTGCAGGTCGGTGGTCCCTTGCCCCTGGGGGGGCGTGTCTGGGCCCCGTGTGCGCCGCGCTCCTGCCTCAGCAGATCCTACAGCAGGTGTTGTGTAACAGCAAGGCCACCGGTCTACCCAGCAACAGCCTTGAGAGAGAGAGCCGGCGTGCGTGGGGACGGCCAGGCGGGCGGGCGGGGGGGCGGGGGCGGTGGCGGGGGGGGGGGGGTCTCCTCGGGAAGATCACGGATTCGGAAAACTCGGCAGAGGCATTCCCGCCCCCACAGCGCCGCGGCTGCCTGGCTGAAACGAGAGAGCCTGCCTGCCTGCTCTGACATTAATAGCAGCGGATTGTGAGGCTGTCAAACAGCAGTGTGTGTGTGTGTGGGGGGGGAGATTCCTCCTACGCCAGACTCCCAGGAGATGCCCGCTCTCCCGACACAGTGTCGGGATTCCGGCTGGAGCGCAGACGAGGGAGACTCTAACGATGCCGGGTCGATCCGACCCTCAATCGAACCCGCGCCCAGCCTGGGAAGGCAGGGCGGCAATCAGCCCCTCCTCCCACCTGGCCAGGCGTTGCCGCAGGGCAGAGGTGGTGGGGGGGGGGGGTGAACCAGGCACAGCTGTTGAAAGACAGTGAGAGGAGCGCTGGAGAGGGAGAGAGAGGGAGAGAAGCTCCGGGTTCGAGTCCAGTTCTGGACCAGGATTTCCAGAGAGAGCCCCGTCACCGAGTCGGGGATCCCCGGCCCCTCAGCCGTGTGCCGCGTCCTCCTCCCTCGGGCTCCCACACGGACCGGCAGCGCGCGGGATATCGAGACTCCCAAGGTCGGCCACTGCTCCTTCCCTGCGGTTCTTCCTCTGCTCTCCTGCTTCGTCTCCGTCTCTTGGCACCGGCTCCCGTTTCAGCAACAGCTCATCCCTCAATCGAGCAGCCCGGAAATCCGGAAATCCAGGGATCCGGGTGATCCTTGGCGATGACGAAGCACGGTCAGGTCTAGTGAGTCAAACCCGTGGGAGCAGTGGAACTGGCCTGAGAGGACCGTGGTGTACCAGAGCTAATCTGGCTGCAAACACGAGGAGGCCCTTCGGTTCCTCTCGCTCGTGTGGACGCTGGAACGAATTGATCCCAGGGTCTCAGCCAGCTGTTTCTTGAAGGGAGCCAGGGTACCGTCTTCAGCTCGTGTTCCATGCTCTTACTACTCTTTGTGTAATGTGTCACAGAATCCTGCAATTTATGATGCTGCAGCGCTGTTCATTATGGTTTACCGCCGACTAGTACAGTAAACCACAGTGTAACGTGCTGCAGCGCAGTTTACAACATCTCAGTATCTAGTGCATCTGGTTTGTAACTCTTAACTGTTCAGTCTTCAGAATTTAACAGAAGCTGGGACTTTGCGCAGTGGGGGATGTTTATGTTTTGTATTAGAGCCTGGAAAATTACAACGAATAAACACTTGTTCACAAAATGACAGATTTAAGAGATGCTTACAGCCTTGCTGCTTATACACAAAGCCTGGACTACGAATGAGAAATGCGACCTAGTAACACCTCCATTGATGTTAATCTCTGAAGTTATTTCTCATGGCCTTGAGGGGGATGAATTTAATAGTGGTTTAGCAGCCGGGGAGAACTCTGCTCCTTTTGTGACTGATCGAACAGCGCGCACACTAGTGATCTCCGATAAAGAGCCTGGCACATCCAGGCGAGGTGGAGGGGTCACGGCCGCCACCCCTGTCACTCCACGGCTCCCTGGGGGGGCCTGAGGTCCACCCTGCACCCCGATTGGCCGTGCAGCACAGCAGGAGGCAGCAGTCACGTGGATCTAGAAGAAACACGAGAACTCAAATCCAGGTTTTCCGTGTCTGGGGATGAGGAACACGGAAGAGCTGAGGAACTGTAGGGAGGAGAGGTGGCCGGGATACATTCCATTCCACATTTGTGGAATTCCTCCTTGCAAGCACTTGAGGAGCTGGGAATTCTGGAAAAAAACATTGCCATTGTCATCACCAGAACCATTGTCATGGCGATCACCATGACAGTCCCTGCACTGGCCTACTCCACAGAGCTCAGCCCCGCAGGAGAAAGAGTTCGGTCCGATAGTGTGAGGTAGTAAGGTGCAGCTTTCTGACCACTCCCTACCACAGCCCAGCATCGAGACATCGGCACCTCTGGAGAACCATGGCAACCCCCAGGTCCCTGCTACCATTGTCACCATGACAACTGCATCACTGCCAGCCACTCTGCTGGTTTCCTCAGCCTCTCAGTCTGCGTGCCAGTTTTCCTCTCTGGATCCCCCTACAGGGGACCAATGGCCGAGAAATGGGGCTGATTGAGCCTCCTGACCCCTGACCCCTGCGTGCCAAAGCTTCACAGGTGTCGACCTGCAAGCGCTTATAGCCCAGGAAACGACCCCAGCGCGCCCCGAGTCAAGCACCGAGATGCGAACAGAGAGGGAACGGACAGGCAGAGGAAAGCAAGGGAGTATTCGGATTCTGCACTACGCAGAGGATGACATGCAGTCTGGTAAAAGAACAACCAGTCTGATAAAAGCTTGTCACCTTCTATCTTCAACTGAGTTCATCCCCTGAAAAGCACAATGCACGTTTTGTAAGGATGACTGAGGCTCAGAAAAGGAGCCCTGGGAACTCTGATAACTTAACTTAATTAATGAACGAATCCCCTCACAGGACTGCAAAGCTTACAGCCTGCACAGAGGGTACAGAGGCAGGGCTCAGGTAACACACAACCAGAGGGACAAGGAGACCTTGGCACGTACAAGAACAATACAGCGAATGAATGAAAGTCAACAGACCTGACAAAGGAGAAAAGCCACTGATGGCACCGGAGGTGCAGAGCTTCCCCCCAGGTGCAGATGTGCAGCGGGAGCCCGCGACTTCTGCAAATACGGCCGTTTCCCAGAAGCACAGCCCAGATGCTGGCCTGTGTCCTTGGCGTTTGCGTGACGTATAACCCTCTCCATGGCCCCAGGGGAGTATCTCCGCTCCGCGGGGCTCGGGCACGCACAAGGAGAGAACACACAGATCCAGCAGGAGGCTGGCCAGGGAGTGGGCATGTGTCAGAGGCCGGAGGACAGGCGGGCCCAGGAGACCCTGCAGAGCGGAGACTCTCTCTCTCTGTAACACGGCCCCTCACACCTCTCTCCATTACAGTCTCCTCTCTCTCTCTCTGCACTGTAAGGGCACCAGGTTCCCTGTCTGATCTGTCTTTGCTTCATGAGTTTTTGTGGTGTTTTTGTACTGGCGTCTAGAGCTGCTCTCTGTTGGCTCTTGTTTCAGTCATACAGTGCGTTACCGTCCTTTTGTGTGGAGTCTGCATGTTTTTCCCCGTATTCATGAGAATTTTCCCCTGGACATCCCTGTGCGCTGTGATGTGATTCCGCCTTGCGCCCTGTACTGCCAGAAAGAAACCCCACTCATCGTCTTCTGTTGGGTGTGACAAGGGCAGAATGGATGACAACAAACCTGACTGGACAGAGTGTGTCCTAGAGGTGTCTCACAGTGCCTGTATGGCACCTGAGCGCTCCGTCCTGCCACTTCAGGTAACCCCTGGGCGACAGAAGATGTCGTCTCTCGGGTGTCCATATATTCCCCAGGATGCTGTGCAGCTGAACTGCTGGCTGTTTCTTCCTGGAGTTTCTCGTGCTGCTGAAAACGGATACACAGGTCGAATCGGTTGGACAGGAGAGTCCTGAGCCTGGGTAGTGGCCCTCTGCCCTCCAGAACCCTGTCCCTCACAGAACCGGTCTCCTGGTCTCTCTGGCCTGGTCTGCTGGTGCTTCATACAGAGCGCCTCACTCTGCAGGGGCTGTGAGGAGGTCCGAGGGCCTGTTTATACCGATTGAGTGAGCTCGTTACGACAACGTTAACTCAACCCACTCGGATCCCAGACACCGCGCACCTGGCGTTGTTAGGGAGTCACCTGACGAGAGCTCAGTCTTTCCCAAGGAGCGAAACTCAACTCGATCAGTCCCAAATCACCCCTCTCTGCCCACTAAAAAAAGAGTAAGGGTGTTAGCCCGGTGTCCTGGCCAAATTTCCCCCTGGCCTTTACCGATCAGGGCCTCCTTATAATCCCCATCTCCGAACTGGCTTCATCACTCTGTTCTCCTCCCCACTGAGAGCTGGTGTGTGGGGAGCACACTGGCGCACTAT
Source organism: Lepisosteus platostomus (assembly GCF_059453375.1). Classification (NCBI taxonomy): domain Eukaryota; kingdom Metazoa; phylum Chordata; class Actinopteri; order Semionotiformes; family Lepisosteidae; genus Lepisosteus; species Lepisosteus platostomus. Next base: position 32,166,894 of record NC_142623.1, read on the forward strand.
GGCCGCCATCACATCATCCAGGTGAGGCTGCACATTAGTGGTGGTGGAGGGGAGTCCCTATTACCTGTAAAGCACTTTGAATGTAGAGTCCAGAAGAGTGCTATATAAGTGTGAGGAATAATTATCTAAACCTCAGTAAACACAGCGGCTTGGCCTCACAGGCTTGGCAAGGTGACAAGGTGACGCTCTGTACTTACAGGAGGAGTCAATGGAGATTCTGCTGGAGAATTTAAAAGAAATAAGAAAGAAATCAGGTGGTAAAGAGGGGACTGTAAAGACACATTAGGCAGTTGCATGTAGGATATGTTAGTGTCTTTTGTTAACAGTAAGAAATATTATTTCTATTAAAGGCACATTTCTGGCGCGTCTTCGCTGTCTTCGCGGCCGCTGTCAGCTGTTGACTAGAACTAGAACAAGCCGATAAGCAGCAGCCGGTTGGCACGGTGCAGTGTTAAAACAGGAAATCGATGAGCTTGACCCCTCAATTACTCCAGCTCTGCTTAATTAGCGGGAAGGTGAGCGGTGGTAATTAGCTCCATTGTGTTCCCCCAGGAGGCTGTGCGCACGCGGTGTGCGCGTTGCCATGGAGACCCGCAGGGCGCACCTGCGCCAACATTAGACCGAGAAACCGAAGCGTTCGGCTCGTGTTTCCTGATTAAACACGGGCTGGGCCCCCAGCGATGCCCGGGAAATGTGTTCCAAATCGTCAGCGAAGGTTACTTTCAGAAACTTATTCTTTAAAAACAAAAAATGTCTCCAGCACTAAAGGTGCGGGCTCCAGTCGCAGCCCGGGTCGTGTGACGGGCGGGCGGTGGCTCAGGGCTCCGCCTAGTGGCGGCTCGCAGTACCGCAGGGCTCTGCTCAGGAGCAGGCAGAGGGACAAACTAGGATGTACGAGGAGGCGGGGGTCAAAGCGAGATTACGTACTTAGCCACAGACCTTTGGTAAATATTACTATATATATAAATAGTTGACAAAAGTCTGGCTCTTCGGTTCTGTGAAGCAAGATCGAACTGTGTCCGTCTGAGTAACTATAGCAACATATCTTCTCTTATGAACCTGCTCCGTGCAGGTTAGTTAACACTGAGCTCCGCTCACAGACCAACCCGCCCCCAGCGAAAAGTGCACGTCGCGTTTCTTTCGGGATCGCCACGCCCTTCACAGTCCGCTGAGACTTTTTAGTTGAAAGACACCGGTTTCGCGGACAGGTGTTAACGCTGTAAATACTACTCATCGCAGCACTGCGTGAACAGAAACTCAGGCTCGGCGCAGAGCCGAAGTCCCTTGTGACCAGGTGCAGACCAGTTACTCGGAGCGCTCCAGTACGGAAAAAGTGCGGCGTGCGGTGAGGAACGAGGTGTTTGCACCAAAAGCTCAAACTAAAAAAGTTTTCGGCGCGCGTTCCCAACATTGCCGAACCATGCAGTAGCGAATATCATCGTAGAGGAATTTCATGAAATAGCAGGTCATATCCTCATATACAATAATATCCACTGGGCATGTAGCTTCCGTTCCCTGTAGCTGTGCAGGCTAATCGAAGCTTTTCTCCTGTGGGATTTCCCGATGTAGTAGGTGCTCCTGACTGCATTAAGGCTCCCACAGGGGAAAAAGCATCGATGTACGGGTGCAGAAATCATTTCTACTCTAAAAAAATATATTTATCGATGACACAAAAGACAATAATTCAGTTGTCAGTCAATTCCATCGAACGACGTTTATAAACGTGTGACTGCAGTGGGTGTTAGCTAGTCTTAGAAGCTCATAATGCACAGTTTCCATCATCACCATGTTTCCCGAGTATCAGGTGATCTGCGATACAGGGTGACACTTCAGCAACAGCTACATGACACTCAGATATTCAGATAGTCCACACTGTAGCTATAAATTTGAGCAAAGGAATTGAACACGCACAACCACTGGTCTTAAGTACAATGTGTTGTGTAGCAATTTGTTCCATTAATCTAGATTTCAGGTCAATGTGGCAGCCTTGTTGTTGAGGATAAAGTTCACTGACTCAGATCTACCTCGAATTCCCCGTACACCCTCCTTTCTGAAATCATTCCTGCACTCTAATTCCGATGTGTCCGCTGACGGGTTACATAACGCGTCGTTTGAAATCCCGACTGGAACGCCTGGAGCTCGTACTCGGCACACAACATCCCCTCCAGCTCTCGTGCAACAGGAGACTGGCAGAGAGGAGACATCACATCTAAAGTCAAGCCAAGACGGAGCCTGGCAGGCTTGTCATCCTGGCCTGCGCTCGGCTCCGTGCTGTAGCGAGAGGCACGTGGAACGATGTAAAAGCTCTTTAGCACCGACAGCTGGAGCTTCAAAACATCTGAAAGCAAAGCAAGACTACAGCTGGTTGAGTCACACACCTGCATCTTTACATAAGAGGTACTGGAGCTTTCAGACTTTCCTTTTCAAGTGCTGAAAGGAGGAACATTAAATGCTATGGAGATATATATATATAGTGAAAAGTTTTGAATTTAAATCCAAGGTAGTTAAAAATGCATAGTGCACTTGCAAAGCCTCATTTAGAATGTTACAAAAAAAAAAGAAATTACTGCTCTGGATTCAGGCCAGAGAAGAACGAACAGGTACATTTCAGTGCTTCAGCAAATGTCCTACACTGACAGGGCGAGGGACCTGAATCTCTTTAGTCTTGAACAGAGGAGACTATGAGGAGACCTGGTGCAAGTTGTTCACAGTCCTCAACGACAGTCAAACTAGAGGACTCCTTCACAACCAACAGGGAAGCACGAACCAGAGGACACCAGTGGAAACTATAGGGAAGAGCATTTATCACTGAGAACAGGATGTAGTTCTTTACACAAAGGGTGGTGGGAGAGTGGATCAAGCTGTTGAGGCCAATACCCTGGCTTCCTTCAAGAAAACAGCTGGATGAGATCCTCAGATCATTCAGCTACTAACGGACCCAACAGGCCAGATGGACCCAACGACTTCCTCTCATGTGTGTCCTGTCTGAGGTTCTGATGGGTCAGATGGGGCCCGGCTGTTTGTTTACCCTGTTGGTCCCCATCTGGGGCCCCGGGTCCTGGCGCAGGAGAGGGACAGATCCCTGACCATGGGGGCGAACCGTGTGCAGACTGACTCACTGACCACCCTTGGGTGCCGACAGTGGGCACACTTCACCACTGCCATAGAAACAGCAGTCCTCAGGTCTTCAGTGGGGAGGGAAGCTGATCCTACCAGCTTACAAAAATCACCACGCTGCTGCCCCCTGCTGGCCACCATAGCCCCTCACATCAAGTGTTTCCTGGTGGAGCAGAGCCCTCTAGTGTTGAAAATTGCACTTTCAGAGGGCTTGTAGACCAGGTCTCCCTGTCTTAGACCTGGATACCCTCTTGCAATTAAGACATATATTCTTTTTAAATTAATATCATCTAAAAATGATTTTAAACACGTTTGAAAGCCTGAAAATTGACTGCCAATTTTTCCCTACAGTACGGAAATAATTCCAAGATCCCTGAAAATGGGGTAGAATACATGGTGCAAAACAGGATTGAAGAGTAAGCAAGGATCCTGCATCTGCATTTTGACTGTATGAAAAAATATTGGGATTACATGAGCAATAATGCAGCTCATCTAGTAACACACAAGCATTCACCTTGTAACACACCTGGTGATCCCTTGAGCTGTGCAAGGCTGGGCATGGGCAGTGCTGAAGCTGGAGACTTCAGACAAGACAAATGAGGTGGCCAGTGCAATCAGTGACCGTGTATCAGAGCGACACCTACAACAGGAGAGACCTATAAGGCATGCCCTCGGGGGGAGTGACAATGTACCAGATACACCTGAGGCAGCCATTGGACACACCCAGCAGGGGAGTGGCTATGTAGGAGTCACACCCCCATGTGGGAGGGGCAATATAAAGAGCATGTCTGTGTGGGAGGGGTGATGTATCAGAAAGGTCACATTGACTGGTAGGCGGCACTCACCTCTGGAACAGAGTTTCCTAACTGATACCCCAATGTGGAGAAGTATGAGATGTTAAACTGTTTCAGCCTCCTTGGGTTTGGAAAGGTGTTATATCAATAAAAACGTATTATTTTTCCTGACTAATGTGTTATTACAAATCCCTGTAGAGTTGGATCCCCGTTGTCCTGCCTAATGTCTGGGTCTATACACAGTCTGGTATCCCCAAAAAATCTCTTTAATTTAGAACAGTGCAGAACAGTCATCAACGTTTGTGCACTTCGGTGGGAATTAAATGGGTCTCCTCCTGTGTGTGAAATGTTTGTGTAGGAATGCAGACAAGTATTATTAGCTTCAGCAGGGCCATGCTGGTATCAAACGTGGGTCAACAGCGGCCTCTGCTGGTGATAAGCAGCACTGACCACAGTGCTGTCAGAGGCTGTGTCCTTGCTGATCACTGAACTGAGCCCAGGAAAGTCAGCAGTGACTGGGGAGGGTCAGTGATGTGTGCATTTCTGTCTGCCTGTGGCCTGGTCAGCACCCTCATGACAGGACTGTTACTCCAGGAAATCAAGGTCTTCCCTCTCTTTGAGCACTCACAGGTACAGACACATACACATACGTGAACATGTGCGCTTACTGTACATGCACATATACAGGTGTGCACACTGTCATGCTCTCCCCTGCTGGAGCACTGCAGAACAAGCTAGCATTGCCACAGCAGCTGGCCATGCCTGTACTCACCTGTCAGTCTGTGGCAGCTGCCCTGGAGACATATCAGACGGGAAGCTTGTTTCACCTGTGAGTGATCACTACCTTCCCCAGCTCAGGTAAAGCAGACTACTTAAGGCCCAACCTTGCCAATCTCAGCTCTATTATAGAGTTTCGCTCTGATCCACTGCCTCATTCCTAGCTTTGCGAGTCTCTTTGGATTCTCGACCCTGGTTTGTCCCTTGTGTTCAGCTCAGCTACAAGCCTGGACTGATTCATTGGACCTTGACTTTCGGATTTTCCTTGCATTCATTCCTGGCTACGGGCTCAGCTCGTCTACTCAGCCTGTCTGCTGCACCTGCCTACTGCTTGCCTGCTCTCCTGGGGTTCCCTCGCCTCCCTGTTGAGCTTCTCTTGACTCTTAGACCCCTACTTGACTCCCAACTTAATCAGCAGCCATTACACACACAAGCACGTACACATGTACACGTACACATGCACATACAAAGATAGACGTTTGTGCATGCAAGCAGATGGAAACACACACATGCCTGCACTGGCGCTGTGCTGAACCCTCACTCCCCGAGACCCGGCGGTCTCTGGGCTTTGCTACTCCGACGTCACGTTGCAGGAGCCGCCTGGCCCGGGAGCTTTTACTCATGACAAGCATCAGCCCCCGAATGAAGGCTGCTCCCCTCTGCCAGGGCTAAAGACAAGGTGGATCATTGTGGGAGAGGGGTGGGCGGGGCAGTTCCAGGTGAATTACCCAGCACACAAGCTCGTGCACCCCCCCCACACCCCCCAGTCCCTGCGGAGCATGTCCCACACACCGGCACAGGGATGTGTATCTCCCAGCACGGCCTCCCTGATGAATCAATAGCAAATGTGTACCGGATCTCAGTGGGACGCAGCCCCATAGAGAGGCTCAGCTGAAGGGTTTGTGTCTTTAAAAGGGCTCCTCGCAGTTGGCAGCGCCACCTGGAAAGGGCACTCCTTTCCAGCCTTAACCGTAACCCCCCTCTTGCAAGAAACCTGCTTTCCTGGCAGCGTCCTCCACACTCCGGCAGCCACTGGTTGGCAGATCTGGCGGATCGAAGGGGATCTCCAGCCTGGCTCAGCAGAGAGCCCTGCAGCCTCTCCATCTCTCTGCAGCTCAGTGCTGGGGAGGGATGCGGGAAGGGCAGGGTCAAAATACTGGGAGCCCAGGCAACCTTACTAGCGCAAGATATACCCCCCCAGGTCTACCATGATGGGGTCTGCCCTCACGTCAGCAGGCAGTGGGTAGAGCCTTGGAATCGTTTCTGAGAGGGAAAGAGAACCCCCCTCCACTGCTGCAGACAGGGAAATACGCCCACATGGGTCCCCCCCTGCGGGGTCCTGGGTGTTGTGAGTCACAGGCACTGCACAGGGTGATGTCAGCAGCCGCGACTGGGACCTGCTGCACAAAGAACAGCGCTGGGCTCAGAGGAGCCCTGTCATGTACTTTGTCAGCTGTGCTGGCAAAGTACATGACAGCAGTAATAAGTTCAAAGTGTTGAGTTGGTGATTACTCAGTCCAATCAGCACTGTGAACTGAAGCTATCATGACACATGTCAGCCAATCAGCACGCTGAGAGCAGACCCAGTCACAGCAGTCTTCATCCAATCTGCCCCATGAACTGCAGCAATCATGACACATGTCAGCCAATCAGCACGCTGAGAGCAGACCCAGTCACAGCAGTCTTCATCCAATCAGCATCTAATGAATCACATGCCAGTTTCAGTCAATCAATACACAGAAGGTCACCACTAGCAGTCACTCATCTCATTTAACCCTTCCTCTGGAAGAAAATGATCAGCAGTCCAGGATCTCCAATCTGTGCACCAGTGTCTGAATTACCCATGGAGAATACCCCACTGCCTAAATTACCCCCTTATTCAGGTAAAAATACACCTAAAAGTACAAATGTTAAAAAGTTCAGGTGGGTAGCTGCGTCAGCATGCGTAGGCTGCAAAGGAACAAGTAATAGGTTTATTCCATGCTGAAATGCTTAATGTTAAAAATGCTTGAAGAATTATTTTAGTACTGTACTATTAGTTTGAGGACCTATTTTATTTTTCGGTAAAAAGCGACATCTTGTGGTCAATTGTGGACACTACAAGAATCAGTCATATTTATGTTTTAACCCCCTCAGCTACAGACATTTGTGACATCGGTCAATTCCAACCCTCAGGTCCTCAGGGAATTAACTCCTCCCTCCTCCGAGGCAGAGTCAAAAACACCGAAGGTCGAGGGGAGTGTTTCAGCTTCTACAAGCACACAGAACTTCCACCTTTCCGCCATCTGCTCACTCTCATCTCCGACTGAACGGGGACGGCGCTGGAGGAACAGACACGCCTAGAAAGGACACTTTGTCGGTCCCGCCCACTATGGGTGTGGTCTGAACAAGACACGCCCACGACGGGAAAGGCCTATACCACACACACCCAAACCTGGGAGTGACCTGCAATATCCCCGCCCACAGTGGGAGTGACAGTGTAGCAAACGCCCACACGAGTTTCACTAATCCCTCGGTTTAACGGATTTATATAGGGAAAGCAGTGCGTAATAGACTAAATGTCTATTAAATACGAATTAAAGAACAAAAACACTATTATATGAGAAACAATTCTATACTTTATATATGCTTTCAGGATCTGCAGTCTTTGTTTTACAATTGCAATCAACACAATGAAAATAAGATTTTTAGTCACCTATTGCCAAGAACCAGGCTTTACTGGAACGCTGGCAGGATACACGATGGATCGGACACCAGTCCATCACAGGGCAGACAGGCACACAAACACACTCACACAGAGCCAATTAACCTACAAGCATGTCTTTGGACCGTGGAAGGAATCCCCCACAAACACAGGAAGAACAAACTCACATCGGAGGATTACACTGTACTCCTTCAGCACCGGCTTCGCAGACAAATCCATCCGTAATAATGAGCAAAAAACATCTATGGTCACTTATCAGGACTAAAGACAGCTACAACACGCCAGGAAACCACACTGAGTTCACTGGACCACCCAGACGTGGCGTCTGGCGTTCTCCAATCCAACCCTTATTTATTTTGTGGTGGTGAAGCCGTTCTCAGTTATACACCGTGTAACTGGTTTAGTCACACTTCTGGGAAAAACGAGCGAACATCGGCAGCGTCACCCGACGGGATCAGGTTTAGGAATGGCGAGAAGGGGAGTGAACCCAAGAACGAAGCTCTCTGGCAGTCAGGCCAAACAAAAAGGCTAGAATCGACACCCTTCCTCTGACAGCTTCCCTCTGCACACTGACGGGTCACACGTGCACCCAAAGACCAGAAAACCACATTAAAGGTTCATCAAAACACAAAATATTTATTCTGGAAAAAAAAAAGATTTAAGACGCTTTCACAAATAAAAATGTCAGGTTCTCGTTAAGACCCCTCACGTTTCGACCCCGCCAGCTGTTCAGAGGCTCAGCAGCAGGCACGTCTGCGCTGGTTCTTCCAAGACGCACTGTAAAGATCACACTGACCCTGTTCCCTAAAGTCGGGATCATCCCAACTCTTCCTGGACGATTCTGCCCCTCTCTCGGCGAAGTCGAAACGTCTGCAGGGACGCGGCTCCCAGGCTCCAGTTCTGGGAGAGGGGGGCTCAGTTCTGCCAGAGGCTACGCTGATGATAAAAGCTGTATGTGATCTGCAGGTGTTCGGATCACAGTACAGCCCGGCCCACAGGCTCAACCTGAGGTGCTTAAAATGTCGGTTTGGTTCGATCCGTTAGGATCCGCGTTCTCTCTGTGGCTGTGATCGGCACACAGGTGAGCAGGCCTGTTATTAAAACAACTACGTTAATTGTTTAATTGAGCACTCCGGCTGGAAACCCCAGCTTCTCCAAGACCCCCAATCTGTTTACTAAAATGTGATATTCAGGTTAATATTAACCGCACAAAAGGAAACTGCACGGATTTTTTTTTTTTTTTTACAAAGGTCATGGGACAGGCCCACTCGCCACAGAGCAACACCCCCCCGTCACGTCCCTACTAACAGGGCCAGCAGTGACAGCTGCACGGGTTACAGCTTTCAAACCCCCCAAAACACAGGACCCCAACACCGGGGTCCCCCGCCAAGCTTAGTCTGACCCTTGACCTCAGTGCCAATCACAAGCAGGTAAAAAAAACACAACCGGTTAAATAAATAAATTGCAATCAGAGTGGACTCACTACTACCCCCTATTGGCCTAAAAGTTAGTTAGTGGCTGCAATACACAGTTTCATATATACCGTATATCCATTCCATTATATACAGTACATATCACTTAATATACATGTTATATACATTTTATACAGTTCCTATTTGTACATTTACAGTACAGAATATATATAGAGCGATTTCTAGAAATTGCATTTCTGCTTACATGACGGATCCACAGACACATCAAAGCCCAGTGAGGATCGATTGTAATATCCTGCTCTCGAAGCAGGTGGTACAGGACCGCAGTTAAGCCTAATGCTACAACAAGCCAAAACCAAAGATAAAAGAAACTTATTTGTGTGGATCCTTCACTAACACTACAATCCACAACTCGGACTTCAGAATCATGCTGCCTGTGGATCCCTCGTTTCAGAATAAATACACCAGCTTAAAAATGTCTTCCTCAGCACCCAAAACTCTTGTGTGCGTGGGGGCTGTGAGGAATTCGGCACACAAACCTGGGGTCCTGACCCCTGTACTTGTTATGTCCCTCTCCATCTCCACACCGCTCTTTCCTTGTTCCAGTTTCTCTCTCTATTCCCAAAATATCCCCCCCCGCCACCCCCTCAGGAAAGACAAAACACTGAAGAAATCGAATTAAAAGCCTAACAAGGCCCGTGGCGCCCTGGGCGCTGTCTCGTCTGGTGCGGCCTGCGTGCAGTCCTGGCACACGCATCTTGCCCTTTCTCAGATGACCACAGAGCGGGGGACAGCCCCACCCCTTGTGACCCCCCTGTCCCTCAGCTGTACAGGTCGTTTTGGGGGTCAAGCACGGCCGCCGCCATCACAGATGGGCACAAACCATAAAACACGGAGCTCCGGAGAAAAGCGTTTGAGGAAGCAATACAATGACGATCCCCCCCCCCCAAAAAAAGGAAAAAGGCGGAAAGCAACTGGGAACTGGGCCGGCTTTGCCATTAAAACCTGCGTTGGTAACTTAAACGGGGCGTCCTGGGGGCGTCTGAGAGTGCAAGAGTGTGTGCGGGTGAAAGCCAGGCAGACGGACACAGGGGCAGCGTGGACTGGCAGCAGGGGCTCGGCTCACGCAGTCTCTGCGTTGCCGCTGCCTGCGGGCGTGGCCTTCTTCTTCGGCTGCCTCTTCACCGTCTTAGTTTGCGCCTGAGAGGACACAGATCCAGAGGGGGGGGGAGAGAGAGAAGGAACCAGGGAGGGAGGGAGAGAGAGGAACGCGGTGACAGAGACAGATGAGGAGAGAGGGAGAGATGGGGCAGAAACAGTAAAAAGGAGAGAGCGAGGAAGAGAGCCGTCAGACAAGAACTGATTGTTCAAGGGTCATTTCTCTCCCTGTCTGCCTGATTATTCCTGGGCTGATCCCTCAGATCACTGCACTCTGAACTCAAACACCCACTGCATTCCAGCGCTAAACGTATACTCAGACATGCTGGACCAAACACAATGCATGAGACAGCATGTGCTTTTACCACGATCACACTGGGCTTCACTGCACTGTACTGTGATTTTACCCTGTTCTCACTGGGCATTACTGCACTGTGCTGTGATTATACCTTAATCTCACTGGGCTTTACTGCACTGCCCTGCACTGTGCTTTTACCCTGATCTCACTGTGCTTTACTGCACTGCACTGTGCTGTGCTTTTACCCTGATCTCACTGTGCTTTACTGCACTGCACTGTGCTTTTACCCTGATCTCACTGGACTTTACTGCACTATACTGTGCTTTTACCCTGATCTCACTGGGCGTTACTGCGCTGTACTGCGTTTTACTGCAAAGGAGACCCCAGTAGCGTGTCCTGAGGGTCCCCAGGAACAGGACAGTCAGCCGGGCGTGTCTGGAGTCTCCAGTACCTCAGTCTTCGCGGCAGGTTTCTTGGTTGCTTTGACACTCGCAGTGCGTTTCGGCGGCCTCTCTGCTGCATCCTCGTCGGACTGCTCTGTCCTGGCATCTGACTGGTCCCCATCGGGCTTGTGGCTGTGCGACTCGTCGGCTGCAGTGGGCGTGGCGCGGGCTGCGGGAGGGGGCAGGTGAGCGAGCAGCAGCATCCTCCTCTTTCCCTGCGAACGCCCACTCGTGCCCTTTCCCACTCTCACATCGCAGCTCCGACACAGGGAAGGCCAGCTCCCCCTTGCTGTGGTGCAGCTGTACAGCAGCACTGCCCTCAGGAAACACAAGCCCCGCCCAGTCTGCCACTGGCAGAACGGCAGGGACACGGACGCAGAGCCGGGCAGCTCCGACACACCGGGGCCAGACAGCGAGGGGTGTCCAGTCTGCCCTCAGTGGGGCACTGTCTCTCCAGAGCCCACACGGTCAGACAGATGTTTGCTCAACATTCACCTGATGCACAGCTGGCACTCACTGGCCTTGAAACACCCTTCTATTTCTGCATAATGTAATTAAAAGCTCTCCAGGACTCCTTCAACCTGTTTGAGGACTAGGGAAAACATGGATGTGTAATGTATATATTGGATTGCAAAGTGCATCACACACAGGAGGGGACCCACTTCATCCCCACTGAACTGCAGACACTGGGTGACACTGTTCTGCACCTGCAGCCCCACGACACACAGATCAGGGGAGGAGAGAGAAACTGTACAAGACCAGAGTGGGGTTCAGTCCTCCTGCAGCCCCACGACACACAGATCAGGGGAGGAGAGAGAAACTGTACAAGACCAGAGTGGGGTTCAGTCCTCCTGCAGCCCCACGACACACAGATCAGGGGAGGAGAGAGAAACTGTACGAGACCAGACTGGGGTTCAGACAGGACACTGGGGTGACAGCCCCACTCTTACCAGCAACCCTGGGATCTGTACTGACCGAGCAGTCAGGACCTCGGTTTAATGTCTGCAGGACAGCATTCTGGTCTAGAGAGAAAAGCACCACCTACTGGTCCACCAACACCTCCTACAGCAGCAGCCTGCCTGTCCCTGCAGCTCTACTGTCCAGGCCCAGCCTTGCTGACCAGCTCAGGCTACTGAAATCGAGACTTCAGCTCTTCAGTTGACTGCAAGTTGAACTTAATTTAAGCCATTAGAGACCCCAGGCCAAAAGAAAAAGCGAACATTCAGGCAGGCCTGAGAATGGCGGCTACACGTCATGCTCAGTAAACCCCCAGAATTCTCTGCTTCCAGGCAGCTTCAGAGAATGAGAAGAGGAAGTGAGACACACCTCTGTTTATACTCGCACCTTCATGTGTTCTGTCTTCACAGATCTCTCCTGTGTCACAGTTTTCACAGGCAGGAACTGTGAAAGGCGCTATACAACCCCGATGTGACGCACGGACCCGATGGCCCGTGCAGCAGCCCTACCTTTGCCCCGGGGGGAGGTGCCCCCCCCTCCCGAGTCGCTGATGGAGTCCAGCAGGCTGGCTGCAGAGCTGCGCAGACGGGGGTCGGAGCTGCGCAGGTGCAGGTCTTCCTCGTCCCGGATGAGCGTCAGGTCCTGCATGCTGAAGCTGCGCAGCTTCTCCGACAGCACGCCCTGACCCTGCAGGAGCGAGCGCGCAGCTGCAGACAACGGTACCGACACCACAGCAAGGACAACCGCACTCGCCGATTCGTTACAGGCTACACTGATCCCTGGCCCAAGTTTCTTCTTCAGCACTCGGGAGCACATCGCAACTGCTCGCTCGGCTCTGCTCACTACCCGACTACCTGAAGGGCTGAGGCTGAGCTCACAGAGTGCACCTGGAGTACAGTACAGCAGGCAGGTGATCCAGGTGCAACACGCACACACATACTGGACCTGTTCATCTCCATGCTCAAGTGTGTAGGCTGGAGATGTGATGACTGAGGTACTGAAATGTGGCGATGGTTTGGTAAGTGGCTTTAGAAGGGGCTATATCGCCCTCTAGGTACTGGAGGACTGAAGCACAGGAAATTAGTTGAGAAATACCACATGCCACGACGTATCTGTACAGTTTGAATGACGACGAACAGGACGATTAACTCAACGAGCGACTCGATTGAATGACCTCTGACCTTGGTGGCAGCTGTCACGGCTGCATTAGCGGCCAGGTTCAGTCCCCTCTTTCCGAACCGCATCATGGTCTCGTAGCTCCGGTCCCGGGCCTGCGTGATGTACTCATCGATCTCCTGGATCGCCAGAGACACAAAGGAAAGCCTGAAACACACAGCCCCTGATACCCCCGTCGCCCCACTGCTGAGGCTGTACCACACACCTGGAGAACCTGCACACAGCTGGAGTACAGACTCTTACTGGAGACTCTGTACAGAGACACACAGCTGGAGTACAGACTCTTCCTGGAAGCCTAATGAGGCCATTGAAGCTCACTCTACCTTCTCCTTGTTGGACAGTGTGGGGTGGACAAACTTGCGGTAGAGCACACTGGAGCCCTTGGTGTAGGGAGACAGCAGCCAGATGACAAAGGCGATCTTCAGCTCAAAATAAAACGGGAACCTGAGGAGACGACACAGGGATGTCATGAGCCTGGTTTCTTCCAGTATGCAACATGCCAGTTAGACCTGTGTTGGTAGCAGTTAGGAGGTATAGATATTTAATGTATATACTAAGTCTCTTACGCAACCTTAGCACAGCATGCAAACAAAATGGCCCATTGTGGCCTTTTGGATGTTGACAGTGGATTGATTGATCCCAGGATCTCATCTAGCTCAGACTCCCACAATCTTTGGGTGAGGAAGTGCCTGCTGCTCCCATGAGTCAAAGGCACTTCAGACAGGAACAGCAGGCAGGCATGTTAGACATAGGTGTGTGATCATGGAGGGGGCTCATATCTTCGCTGACACTGAGAACTATTCTAGTCTCCTCCTGAGTACAATAAAGCAGAAATATAATAAATATCCTCTTCTTCACAGGTGGGAGTAATCTGGCACTGGAGTCTGGAGACACTTACCAGGACAGAATGATGTCAGTGAGAGTCTCTGCTGTGGTGAAGAAGGCAAAGACTATCCAGTACATCATCCATTTCACCTGGGGAGCACAGAGACTCACTGAGAGTGAGCACACTGGCACACACACACACAGAGCACCAAGAGTGAGCACACTGGTGCACACACACACACAGAGCACCAAGAGTGAGCACACTGGCGCACACACACACACAGAGCACCAAGAGTGAGCACACTGGCGCACACACACACACAGAGCACCAAGAGTGAGCACACTGGCGCACACACACACACAGAGCACTGAGAGTGAGCACACGACCCACACACACAGAGATCTGAGAGTGAGCACACTGGCACACACACACACACAGAGCACCAACAGTGAGCACACTGGCACACACACACACAGATCTGAGAGTGAGCACACTGGCACACACACACACAGAGCACTGAGAGTGAGCACACGACCCACACACACACAGAGATCTGAGAGTGAGCACACTGGCACACACACACACAGAGATCTGAGAGTGAGCACACGACCCACACACACAGAGCACCAAGAGTGAGCAGACTGACACAGAAACAGACACCTCTCACTCCATTAACCTTCAGATTAGCTACTGAAAGCACATGGGTGCATGAGTAAGCTACAGATAAACTCGACTAATTAGAACCCTGCAGGAAATTCCTCTGGCCCTGCCAGGGGGGCACAGCTCAGAGCCTGATCGCTGGGCCGGACTCTCAGGGCAGACCACAGCACACAGGCTCTCCATTCCCAGGCTGTTGTATTTCCATGGCAACCGTCTCCAGGCAGCGCCTCGCGCTCTGTCGCCATGGCGAGAATGTTCCAGGGCTGCCTGTGCCGCGCGCTAAGAGGGGGTGTTCAGACACAGCGGAGGGGAGACTGCACAAGCTCCAGTACTAAGGAAGCAAAATTCCCTCCAGTTTTTTTAGCACTATTATCGATACAAGGCCCTCCCAAAGCACAACAAAAAACAGTGGGACCGATTTCCAGGCTATCAACAACACATTGGTCTGATCGTCTGCATCAGGCCCTGTGTGGTGTACAAGGCTCATCTGTGCCCGAACGAGGATGTGTTTGTGCCAGCTCCGTTTCATGCCTGGTGCTTTACTGCCTGTTGCATCAGACACAGCCCTGGTAAAAGTGACAGGTCTCTGTGCCACCGGGACCCCAGCAGGGTGTCCTGGATCTGCACTGGCCTGGCACAAACAGCTCCGCGCCACCACCGTGCCACCTCTGCTCCGTATGCGCCCTGCTGCTGGGCATCACGATGCCACGGAGCAGTAGGACCCAACCCCACCCATCCCCTGACCCTCGACCCCTGACCCGGGGACAGAGATACAGGAAAGCGCACCACGGAGAGCACGATCAACAGGCGGCTTACTTACGTATTCTTTGACATTCTTGGTCTTCACTGCCTTGTAGGAGGAGTAGGCGGGATACAGGGTCCCAAACACCAGGCTGCAGGAACACGAGCAGAGAGGTCACACGCTGCTGGCGATCCCCCTGCCCCTCTCCCCCACCACGGCCGAGCTCCGCCTCGCTAAGCTGGGCTCGCTTCTCACTTCATAGCTGTGAATGAGCCCTGGTCCCCAGGCTGGCAGGGACCCCGATATCCGCAGGGACTGCCGGCTGAGCGCGTCCCCAGCAGACAGGAACCGGGACCCCCCGAACCGGACACAGCTCTTTCCCCGGTTTCAACTCAACCAACACACTGCAGCACTGGAATCTGGGACTTTCTCCCAGTACAGCAGGCATATCCGTGTCATCTATGTTCAAGCCCACTGGATACCTGATAGCCACTGAAAGCAATCAGGGAAAGTTATTGGCTCACTTAAGATACCAGTTAAGAAGCTGAGAGCTCATCTGGAATGAAAATAATTCAAATGGATGGCCCCTACATCAAGGTGGTGAGGAGTTTGAATTGATTCTGGGCCAACATTTGGCACTAAGTGTGTTAAGGCAGTTAAGGGGTTAATTTAGGACTACATCATGCCAGCCAGCTCTGCACAGAACAATGCCTCCCTCTCTCCCTCTCTCTCCGGGTCCCCACACAATCACGGATCCAGCGCCTGTCCTGCCAAGAGCTCCCATTCAAAACCCCCCACCCCCAGCCATCCCAGTCCGGGGGCTGATTCACACAAAGGCTCCACAATCCGTCTCTCAGCGAGAGCTGGGCCAGGCTTGCCTCCCCTCTCTATTCACAAAGTTTAAAAAAAAAAAAAATCATTTTCTTTCTGGAAAACAGAAAAGTGCATAAAATCAGGTTTTGTTCACTCTGTGCAAGAGCAGGGCAAACGGTTGGCAGTAGGAGTTCACACTGCAAGCAGCCCGTTCTAGCCCAGGGCCAAGAGGGGTCCCAGCCAGCAGGAGACTGTCGGGATCCTTTGGGTGCTGGTAGGATCTCCTCCAGCCACGACCTGCAGGACCCCAGGGAAACTCTATATCCAGCGGCTCTATCACCCCGCAGTTCCCAGCCGGCACCCCGCTGGGGCTCAGCAGTGTGAGCCTGGTCAGCACCTGGATGGGAGACTCCTGGGAAAGCTAAGGCTGCTGCTGGAAGAGGTGTTAGTGGGACCAGTAGGGGGCGCTCACCCTGCGGTCTGTGTGGGTCCTAATGCCCCAGTACAGATGTGGGGACTGTAAAGGACTTTGGATGAGACGTAAAACCGAGGTCCTAACTGGTATTAAAAATCCCGGGGTGCTTATTGAAAAGAATAGGGGTGTTACCCCGGTGTCCTGGCCTAATTCCCCCCCTGGTCTTTTCCCATCATGGCCTCCTAATAATCCCCATCTCCGAACTGGCTTCATCACTCTGTTCTCCTCCCCACTGAGAGCTGCTGTGTGGTGAGAGTGCTAGAGCATCATCCAGGTAGGGCTGCACAATGGTGGAGGTGGAGGGGATCCCCATTACCTGTAGAGCACTTTGAGTGCGGTGTCCAGAAAAACGCTATATAAGTTATTATAAACTTCTTCAGAACCACGACTGGGGAGGGTGGTCCAGAGCCCACAGACTTTCAGAACCTGCGGTTTCGAGTTCTGCGTCCTCCCGGTACCTGTGGGTCGAGTCCTCCAATGGAGGTCCCTTTGGAGTGCCTGCTGCTTGAGACTAAAGAGATTGAGGGTTCAGGGTCCCCTCCGTTACCCTGGTCGTCTTATACTTCAACAGATATGCATCTAGCTGGCTGTGGGACAGTTTCCTACTCTACTGAATGTTATGTCTTTTGCTGCCCCCTCCCTCCTGACCCCTACAGATGGGAGGGGTTCCCTCCTCGCTGGCCCTGTGCCCCCATCCTGAAATAATGCCACTGGCTGTAACATGGGGAAACACCCAAAACAGCTGGATGAGATCCCCCAGGCAAGTCAGGAGGCCCTTCTTTACACAAAGGATGGCAGGAGGCTGGAACAAGCTACCCATGAATTTGACTTTTTTTTTTCACCTTATTCATCTTCATAATCCACCCAGTGCTTTAGTAATGCCAAATCCACACACGAGCTAAACACGGGCAGAATGACCTCCTCTCTTTTGTAACTGCTCTGATGTGACCGCCTGCTTCTGTTCTCAGTTACAATGGATAAACGCACTGGGTAGTCAGTGCAGGAGCCGCATGGCCAGCGGCCGCTCGACGAGGCCCACGGCCCCCGCCTGACCGCAGCAGTGGGGGGGGGGGGGGGGGCAGACGCGCCCTGCCGCTGGCCCTGGCGTCTGCGCTCCCTGCCTGGCTGCATGCTGCCGAGGCGACAGGACACAGCTGACACGGCGCGCCAGCCCTGCGCAACCAGATCGCCCCGGCCCTGCAGCGCATCACCGCTCCACCGTAGAGGACTTTAAATACTGATGCATCTTTCCAGGCCCCTGCTCCCCAGAGGACGACAGCTAATGGACACGAGAGACACGTCAGTTCAAACCTCCTCATTGATTTGTTCACATGCGCAGGGTCTAAGCACCACGTGCATGGAAACAACTCTCTGGCAAAGGTATTGCTGATGTATTTTAGAGATCTGGCCTCTATTAGATATTAACACAAGAAAGGACACAGGCAGGAGGGCATTCAGCTCATCTAGCTCAGCAGTGACTGGATCAAGTAATTTCAAGATCTCATCTAGCTGTTTCCTGAAAGAAATCAGGGTATTGGCTTCAACAACATGGCTGGGCAGCTTGTTCCACACTCCCACCTCCCTTTGTGTAATGAAGTGCCTTTTGCCTTTTGAAAGGCTTATTTCCCTTGAAGATGATCTTGAAGGAGTCGGCTAGGTCAATCTTTGTGGCTTTTGAATAGTTCAATCAAACCTCCCTGTAGTCTCCTTTGATTAAAGCTAAAGAGATTCAGTTTCATTACCCTGTCTGTGCAAAAGGTCTTCCTGACAGATCAGGAAACCACCACGTTGTCCTTCTTTGGACCGAGCTCAGAGCAGCATGGGAGAATCAAACACCGACTTGACCAGAGACCTGGACAGAGCCCAGTGATGAACAGGCAGGACACACACACAGCCAAACCTAGTGGCCACACACGTCCCAAACAGGACTAGACGCTGGTCAGAAGACCGGAGCCCACAACCCGTCCGCGCCTGTGGGCAGAGCAGCCAATGAGCCGAGTGGGCCTGGGAACTGTACTCTCTTCCAGCTAGAACTTTCCGAGCTCAAGAAACACAGTGAGCGGTACTGCTCCCAGCACCAGGGGGCCGAACCTTGAGCAACACGAGGCTTGTGCAGGCCCACTTTCCAGACACGCAGCCCATCTTCTGACACAAAGAGCTGGACTCCCAGACGGGACAAGAGCAAGCAGAGACAGAAGGACAGACGGGGGTATGAATGCTTGCCCTGTGTTGTTCTTCAAACTCATCTCACTGTCCAGCAGCTTGTGCAGAGGTGAGGAACCGGGCTTCTCCAATGCAGAATATTCTTTCTGGTAAAAGCAGACATGGAGGCCACAGGAGGTAAGGGAAAGCACTGTGCTTTGTCTGCAAGCCCATCTCTCTGGTTCTGCGCCATGTCATTGACAAAGACCAGGCCCCGAACCTGGTACCGCGCATATCAACCTCCGATTCTCTCCTACTCGCTAGTCTCTGCATCCCCCTCCCTTTCCCATACACCCCCAGGCCAGTCCGGGGCACAGCGCTCCAACACCACACAGATCTAGTCTCCGTCTCTCATTGCTCCAGAACCAGGAGGTTAAAGGATGACAAAGGCTCCCAACACTGACAAGCCGAAGGAACCAAGTCTCTTTAATCATAAACGGAGATGACTATGAGGAGACCTGACACAAGTGTTCCAAATCCCCAAAGACACTGACACAGTCAACCCAGATCAGAATCAACAGTGAAACACAAACCAGAGGACACCAGTGGAAACTACAGGAAAGAGCCTTTAACACTGAGAACAGGAGACACGTTTGTACACAAAGGGTTGTGGGAGAGTGGAACAAGCTGCCCAGTGATGTAATTGAAACCAATACCCTGGCTTCCTTCCAGAAACCACTCGTTTGCAGCCATTCTTAAGTTGTTCTTTTGAAGCTCGTTTTGTCCAAAGCCTTGGTCCACCTTTACCATCTCATCCTTGATATTTTCAGAGGGAACAGATGTCTCTGCATGGCTTCCAGGATTCTGCAGGTCTGACTGACTTTCGTTCAGAAGAGAGGAAATAAAAACTGCGGCGGTGAGCGATGATGGGTCTGTGCAAGAACCGCCTGGCCAGAGAGTGCAAACAGACAATCCAAGGGCCTATTTCACTGGATGGGCTGTGCGGGCACACGGAGGGGAGAGGGCAACAGAAATAGGGGCAAACAAACTAGATCAGCCCTTCCAACCCCACCCAGGCCTGCTGCACTTCCTACCCACTGAGCTCCGTACCTGATGCACAAGTAATTGAATCGGAGCCTTTGGAGCTGTTCGCCTGCTTGAAACCTACGACTTACCAGCAAAACACAGCAGTCAAAAGCCAATCTCTAACATTACGCCAGCATCCACTTAAGAGCTGAAAACATCAGACTGATCCTGCGATTAACTCATTTAATTATGTAACTTGAGAGCGCAGAGGAAACTAACCCCGGCAGGTTCTGGGTCCTGAACTAGCTGATAGTGTGTCATTAGAGAGGCCCCGCATCAAAATAAAAACAACAGTGCAAATTCCTGGGACAGTCACACTGATCCAAGCCCCCCCCCAGTCTCTGTTTAACTCACATAATGAACCAGACATCCACTGTCCGGGTCAAAAGATTATGATCTGTAGAGAGAGGCTGGACAGGCCACATTAAGCTACTTATTGTGTTTTTATTTTTTGCAAACACACAAACACAAGGGCTAACTGACCATATTTTGTTTTTAAAAAACCACAGTGTTTGCACTGCAGCATCTTCTCTGTATGGCTCTGCGCTACACACTGCTGAAAGTCATTCCGTTCTTTGCTAACGGTTTTTACAAGCACACTGATGCATCTTGAATACAGCCACCTTCTAATCACCCAATCCCAAAGCAGCACAGCCTAGTGCCTTTATAGCATTATTTCTCAGACTAGACGTTTTTTTGGAAAAAAGCCTGCCAGTGTTTCAGGTGCAGTTCAAAATATATCCGTTTTCTCAGAGTTCTGAAATAAAATACCATTTCCAAATTATTTTCATATACTTGGCCTCTTAATCACGTGAGGGTTAATTTCAATAATTAGACAACCTAGTTACTTAGCCTACATAGAACTCCTTGATGGCTGCCAGATCCAAAGTGACTTTGAAGAGCAAGCGCAGTAGACCTCCTCTGAGAAACAGAAAAGGTAAACGCACACCACAGTCGCCTGAAGTTAAACTGGTGTTCATTTTCCCTGTCCTCCC
Source organism: Lepisosteus platostomus (assembly GCF_059453375.1). Classification (NCBI taxonomy): domain Eukaryota; kingdom Metazoa; phylum Chordata; class Actinopteri; order Semionotiformes; family Lepisosteidae; genus Lepisosteus; species Lepisosteus platostomus. Next base: position 32,187,490 of record NC_142623.1, read on the forward strand.
GGTTTTTTTACATCTCGCAGTACATCAGTGTATGATCCATCATCAAGACCGCAGGATATCTGATGTCCGACACCCCTGCTGTACATTCATGGATCCCCAGGCTGGGAGGGAAAAATAAAGTGGGAAAACTCCCTATACAAGGGCTTACTTGAGGGGGGAACAGCATGCCCTTCCTACACATGCTTTCAAATTTCAATTAAGAGACTCTGTAACAGACGGCCTCCTTTCAAGGGTGATGAATGGCTGTCATTTGCTCCAGTCCTTTGAGGGCAGCGCTATTGTTTTTCTAAACGCGTTGGTTATGCAGCTAGATCACTGCCAAGGGTACCTCATTGAAGGTCCTGGAGTTGTGCACAGGATGCTGATTGTGTCCCTAGCCAGAATGACCCACGTGCGTGGACCGGGCTGTCCGAAGCTTTAGGGACGCCCTCGGAGAAAACTCTTCCCTGCCAGTGGAGACAGAGACAGAGGCAGCGGCGCCGATTCCGGCCCAGGTACCACACTCACGTTTAGGAAACAGGCAAGGAAAACCAGGCCACTGCAGCAGCTGTCACCCTGGGGGTCCTGTGAGTGAGGAGAAACCGCATAGGGTCCCCAAAAAGCAACAAGGGATGTTCTGCTGAACTCCTGTGCACTTTATCAGTCGCATTTCAGTCATCCATCCATCTTCTAACCGTTTTATGTAACTCAGGGTTGTGGGCGAGCCGGAGCCTATCCCGGCAAGCAACGGGAGCAAGGCAGGATACACTCTGGATGGGAAGCCAGTCTATCACAGGGCACAGACACAAACATCAGTTCTACCAGGAGCGATCTAACATACCAGCATGTCTTTGGACTTTGAGAGGAAACTGGAGCACCCAGAGGAAACCCATGGGAACACAGGGGTGAAAATACAAACCTCACACAGACAGCACCCCAGGAATCGAACACTAGGCCCAGCACTGCAAGGCAGCAAACACATTCGCCCCATATTTCTGCCATTTTCCACTCAAAAGAATAAGGTAGAAGTTAGTCCTATATTCAATTTTTGCTTTGCTCCAGTACTTTTGTTAGGGTATGCCTATTGACCACAACAAAAGTCCAGATTGTGTCTCTGTCCAGCACAGGGTGTCATGCCTCTACAGAGGTAATCACCCTGTACTACACTGCAAAGCAAATGCGTCTCAAGTAATTCAATCAACCAGATTTTAAAGCATGATGCTTTACATTTTAGGGCTTTTAATAAAGAAAATAGACCCCTTTTCCATTTTTGTTCCCTTTTCTGCTGATTTGGCCAGTCCAAGACCGACAGTAAGTGCCCTGAAGTGTGCAGGCCGAGGAGAAGGCTGCAGGGAGGCCAGGAGGCAGGTGAGCTGGGCCGGGGAGCCACCCGCTGCCTGTCCGCGACACATCGCCTCACCCGGAGCATGAGCGCATCACAGAGACGGGAGACACGTTTGTACATGGACAGACTGACAAAACCTGCAGATCATCAGAGCAACACCATTTCCGAATTCCAGCTGAATCCAGCAGAAAGATAAATGAGTCACTGAAACTAGTACAGTCCGATTTGTGACGTGCACAAGCAATAATTAATTTGCTATGAAAAGGCTCTGATGACTGTATGGCAATTCGGCAAACAGAGGGGGAGGGGGAGAGAGGGCAGAATAAGGTAGCTGAGGGTTCCACCTCTAGCACAATTAGAATTATTAACAACCTTCAGTCAGCACCCAGTATTTATCATATTGCGGTGACACGCAACCGACATCCGGCAAGATCGCTGTATTTGCTTTGATCTTTCATCCCCCTGCCATAAATAGCTAAATTGGATTGGCGATACAGCTGCAGCAGCACAGCTAACTGAAATGGCAAACATGGGCCGATGTAACAACAAACATGCTCTGAGCATACTTACACCACTAATCTAGAGATGATCCAGGAAACCATCTTGGTGAATAAACGGTGTTTATTCCTTTTTAATTTCTTCCCCCCAGGTAGCAGTATTAGCGTACAGCAGGGGTACACTTTAAAGGTACGGATTCTGCTGCATTCTGTGTGGAGTCCGCTGAAGAGAATTATATTAGCCCACCTCCTCCACAGTTAAAGGGGCGGCTCATTGCGCTGGATTTTGCCGACAGATAATGATGCTCATGCTCCTATCACCGCAGATCCTGCGTAACCTGCGTCGTTTTCGCCTGGACACTGGATTTAAGAAACTCTGCACTCGATCTAAAGACACTTCATCCAAAGTGTGTATCTGTCTATCAAATATTTTACTTTCCCGCCTTGCTAAAAAGACTTGGTATCTATAAAAATGTCAGTTTATAGTTTCATGCTCAAACTATAAACAATCTTTTTACACCATACACAGTATACATTTGTAATCTAACATTTGCTATTTGCCGTTACTGGTATTTTCTTACTGTTTATAGAGTGATTGTGTACTTTGCATTTAATGATGAGGTAGCTTCTCCAGATCAGGAATATCTGGTGGGACATTGAGTGAGTGACAAAGGTGATTCAGGCTAAAATATTTATTTGTGGTTTAAATAAAAAGTTGTTTTTTCCAATGCTGAAATCTTCTAAACATTTTATTAATTCTCCATGAACAATTTACACTATAAACTTCCAATTTCCCTGTTTTGTCAAAGTAATTCAAAAGGCTGGCCGGTGGAAGATTAGGTACTAGGAAGATGTTACTGTATGCGTTTTGCTTGAAGGCAGTGCTGTAACTATTGGAAGACAGCATTCCAGGTGGGTTGAAGCTAGTGAAAATTAAAGACAATATAGGACACATTACAAACCATTTAAAAACAATTCCTGGAGAATTAGACCTTCATATTCGTACACTTAGTGCAATCGTGTTTCAGCCCTCGTCAGCGCTGTTTTAACTCTCCCTTTGTGACATTTAGCTCATAGATCAGACTTGCTCTCTTCAGCAACTTGCTCATGACAACAGGGTAGAAGGTCCCCACCTCCTCGAGGTCCTCCTTAGACAGAGACAGAATGTCCACATAATTCTCTGCGATGACTGACTCCTCACACCTCTGGCGCCTCAGCAGGAAGATGACCCCGTACGACCTGCCCCTAGACAAGAACTCCACTTCCTCTTTCTGGTCGGGCCCATATGAGATCACCCTCACCTTCCCATTCAAGATCAGTAGCATCTGCGTGCCGATGTCTCCTTTTCTGGACAAGAACTCACCTGCAAGTCACAAAGAAAAAAAACACTGACTTCTGATATTTTTACGTACTGTGCAGAATGCCCTTATGAATTGTCCATTTAAATCATTTGCTTTTCATAATGAAAAGACTCCTGTCACCTACAAACATCTGCTCTCACATGAACTATACGTTAAAATATCCAGCCTGTCTTTACAGCTGTTGGCTGTGTATGTAAACATATCTAAACTGAGTTTGATACACTCATTGCCCTGTTGCAGCTCCACACTCACCAGTAATGTAGCTCATCAGTTTCATTTTGGTAGAGATGTGGCGAAGATAGGTTTCTGACAAATGGGTGAACAGTTGTTGCTTCTTCAGAAGACTTACACTAATCCTAAAACATAAAAAAAACATGGCTTCTTCAGGTAAAGTACTTGCACACAGGAAGAAAACTCATCCCAGATCTGGGATATTAAAAGATCAGAAAAAAAAGAATATTAAATATGTATTCTCAGATACCTGGCAAAAACCTCCGTTTTCATACAGCTAGGTGTGTCTCTGAACAGAGTTTCAGAATCTATCCCCTTATTACACGTCCATCTATTGTTATAGAACTGGATCACACGCTCTTGTAAAGATGGGGGGATATTTTCATCATTCATATAGTCTTTGACAGTCTGAAAGAAAAAAACCAATGGATTACATTGCCTCCTACCTCAAGTGAGAATGTTAGTAATTACTGAGCTCTTCCATGTTTTGTATTTATCTTTTTTTTTCTCCAGGCATGTTTCCTGCCTAAGTGATTTTAAAGCCAGTGGGTCCTTGGTTCATAAACCCTCAAATGCTAGCAGCACCTGAACTTTTCAGCCCCTCTAAATACCCAGTCAGCAACAGGAATAGCCGGATTATTCTCCAGCTTTTGAAAATAAATAACCCAATGGCATGGTTTCGATCTGGGTTACTGTGGCTCCTCCATTCTGTTCTACTGCAGCACCTGAACACACCAAGCAGCCCTGTCCCTGATTACCACTAGTCAGATAACGAGCTACTGTAGGTGCTGGCACTGAAACAGAGTGCACTGGAAGGGGCATATGGCATTTGCCCGTGCTTTCAGTTCTTTAAGAGGTAAGGAGTCAGATTTAACAAATTAAATAACAGGGCCACCATCCAGGGCACTATGGGTTCTGTATATTCCCTTCTTTTACCAATGTAATAATTATGCACACATAAGCAGAAAACATAACATATAAATAACATTACCAATTATTACTTTTACTAAATTACATTACAGCCATGTTTTAAATGAAAGAGAAAGAGCTGTAAAATGTTGCAATAAGTCAGTATAATTAAATACTAATATGTCTTAAAACATTTAAGACCTACATACCTGCAGTTTCTCTTCATATGCAACCTGAAGAGCATGTTTGTTTGTCTGTGTGGAAGATATTTTTCCCATATGATAGGCAATCAATATTTTGGAAGCAATCATGACAAAAATGGAAAAACACATTTCTGCATATGTGCAAGCCCGGATATCGCCATAGCCAGTGGTTGTGAAAGTTGCCAGCGTCCAGTAAAAAGCATAGGCGTAGAGTTCCGAAAAATAGGAAACATCTACAAAACAAGCATGTGTATGTGTTACTTTTAAAATTACTATTAATTGACATTCCAAATGTTATTAAAAGAAAATTCAATGTCAATGTTTTTCTAAATATACTCAAATATACATTCTACACATAAGTACATTTAATGTAGATTATATTAATTTATTTACATGTCTGGTTAAGAAGGAAACTTACCTATAACTGAATACCATGCATCGGGATTGCATTTCAATGGGCAAGCCAGCATCACAAATACAATAGCACAGCTGTGTACAAACAGAATTGCATGTACTACATATTTGATCACTCGAATTCCCATAACACTGTGAAAGAGAAACAGAAAATCTAGACAATGTTCACAAAATAACAAATTTGAATAAATTCATTATATGTATTCATATGCATTTTATTTATTTTATTTTATATAGATGTCATGTACTTTTCAAAGTTTATTATATAGTAATAAAATGTAGAACAAATGACATCCTCCTCTTAACTGTTAAAATAAACAGGAGAAGCAGTAAACTTCACAGAATACTGTTTCAAAATGTATCATGCATGAACAAGATTATTCCTCCAAACAAACCCTAATTCTTCTGAGGACTGACACCTATCTTTCATACTAAATATTCCTGTCCTTAATTGTCATATGAGTTATATAGGAACAGGTAAAGGTTTATTCCATGCTGAAAGGAAAGGAAAAGAGACACATCAGTTTGACTGTGAAGCCTTCACATCCGAAGAAGGCTCCACAGCTGAAACACAGTCACTCTTTTCTTTGCCTTTCAGCATGGAATACACCTTTATCTGGTCCTTTGCAGCCTTTGCATGCTAATGCAGCTACCTTCTCAAACTTCATGTAAACTGTAAGCTACATACATATTTTGGAGGTTTTTAAAGTTTTAGTCAACTTTCAGACCCACTGTAGCTGAGTGAGCAGTACTGGAACTGAGTTTCAGAGTGCTCAATAGCTTTCAGCTTTCAGCATGACTCCTGGGACTAACCCATCTGTGAGCTTCCAATGACATCAGTGAGAAACATGCTTTTCATTCTTCTGTCTGAAACTAATGAGTTCATTCTAACATTCATATTTTCTTCTATACAATATTGAAAAATGCAGTCATACAATACATTACTTGGAGCTGTACTTACGTGGTACTGATAGAATTGTCTTCACTTTGCATAAATACTAAAACAGAGAAAATCCTGAACAAATGACCTGTCCGGACCCACACTAACACAGCCAAAAACGTAGATTTATCTGTTTCTCTGGCTAAGTGCATGACTGTAAGACCATAGGGGAAAGAGGATAAAATGTCGTAAAAAAAACCAACTTTGTTCTTCAAGTAGTTTTTTGACACAGATTCATAATCGGAGATGTAGGTTCCTTTTTCATCATAATAGCAAATGCGAAACTTAACTATAATCTGTAACGAAAGCAAAGAAAACAGACAAATCAGAAGAATTCTCTCCTATTCCAAAGACAAAACAAGGACCTGGGTTCAGGAATTGGTTGGGTGGGATCACAATAGGGAGCCTCTACATTACACAGTAACATTATTGCTTTCCCCATTGCCCTGTACCATCCAATACAGTGCTTTCAACAATGTCTAAGGGGGGTGAAAATGAATGGGGCTCCTTCACAATAAATGTTATGTTCTCATTTGACATTTGAGAATCTCCCGTTACACCTTATTGTCCCCTCAAAATCATACCCCTATCGGGCCTTAAATCTCCCTGAGTCAACAGCCCGACTCCCATAACAAAAACAACTAGGGAAAGAAACATTTAAAGCCCTGTTAAACCATTAGCATACAAGGAAAATTTAAAAGTCCCTAAAAACACACAGATCTGCCAATATTGAAATGCTTACCTCAAGCATTTGGATGTATTCTATAATCATCGTTAACAAAAAAATGCTTTTATCAACTTCAAAAATAGTAGGCTAGAAAAAAAGAATTTCTCATTAGTATTTAGTACTCTACTTTTCTTTCAGTCAGCTGCTGAGGTAAAAGAATCAGAAGCTGTCAGATACAGACAGATTGTCAGATCTTAGATGAACATGTCTCAGACGGGACCAGCAGCAGATATTTTTCTTAAATGTGGCTACTGACCACAGTATCTTCCAACCACAGCAGACCAGAAAACCCCTCATACACTAATTTGTGTTAAGTCTGTAAGTATTTTTATTTACAGGTTTTTATTTACAGGTCTTCCCTTCCCCCTTTAATCATATAACACACTGCAGATTTTATTAGTATAGTAGGCATTTCTGATCTACACAGACATGGTGGTGGTGGAGACCCCATTACCTATACAGTAAAGTGCTTTGAGTGGAGTGTTCAGAAAAGCGCTATATAAGTGTAAGCAATTATTATTATTATTATTATTAATCATGCACATGGACTATTCTGTTTCTCAATGTATGCATTTTGTTAGCTACCATTAGTTGGCATTAACGTCACTTTTAAATAGTATAAGCCAATGTATTTGAGTGACACAGTACACTTACAAGGTGATATCTTCAAAGATATCTTACAAGTCAGTGACTTATAGAGGTGAAAAAACAGACTGTTAACATGAGTCAATAAAATTGGGTTGTCAGACATTCTGGAATATGTGATGCTGATAGTGGTACTGAAGAATACAGAATAAAACCAAACAAAATCATCCATCCAAAAAACCTCAATTTTCTAAGTCATGAAATATCCAATGTATTATCCAGTACATGGCTGCGGGTTAGCCTGAGCTTTCCCAGCAAGCAATGGGAGCAAGGCACAATATACAGTATATCCTGGATGGGATGCCAGTTCCTCACAGGGCACATGCACATGCAGACACAGACACACTCAGAACAGGGCCAGTAGCCAACAAACCCACGTGTTAATTCTGTTTGGACTGTGAGAGGAAATCGGTGCACCTGGAGGAAACTCAAGCCATCATGGGGGCAACATACAAACACCCCACAGATAGCAGCCCAGGAATTGACCCTAGGGCCCTAGCGATGTTAACCACTGTACCACCCAAAACAAAAAATATTTTTCAAAAAGAATAAGAAGATAGTCAGGGGACAAAAGTGCAGTTTTTAATAAGTTAAATTTAACTGAAATGTACATAATGCAGTGTTACTGTTGTTATTATTATTTGTAAAAAGCAGAACCTGTCCCAGAGGTCCAGGGTGCAAAGCGAGTCTACACCCTGATCAGAATGACATTCCAATTAAGGACACACAAATACACAATCTAAGCACACTGCTGCCCTCAATTGTGCTCTGAACATTCACAGAATCTAACATATTTTCCGTAATAAAATTGCATTGTGTCAATAATCCGAAGTCTTAATTTGACTGAATACCAAGGAACATTGTGATTCTTGGGTGGCATGGTGTCATGACAGCGCTGCGAGACAGCAGTGAAGCACTGTCACAACAGTTACCCATGTTCGATTCTGGACTGAAGAGATTTGGGTGAAGAGTTTGCAGTTATTTCCCTTGGGTACATGAGTTTTCACTTGCTGCTTCTTCTGTTAATTTAAAGACACGCTGGCTAATTTAAATTGTTCCCGCATATGTATGTGTGTGCCCTGCAATGGACTGAGATACCTCCTGTGCCCATTATCTGCTGGGTTAGGCCCAAGCTCACCATGTTTCCACACTAGCCTAAGTGGATACGGAGAATGAATAGGGTTATATACAGTCTTTCTTTGGACTGTTCAGAGGCAATCTTGGCCATACTTGATTTAAAATCAAGTTTTTAAACATTTACAAGCATAATTCTTCATTTCATGTTTCTGTTAGCACTTCTTGCATTTACACCACTGAAATCCACTATGAAGTGTTTCGTCTGGATTGTGATTACTGGGTAGGAAGATATTTTAATCCTTTGTCTTCTACTGTATGTGTAATACACACATAGAATTTATTCCCAAATCCTTAGGTACATTATGTAACCATACAATCCTACACTACATATTTTCAAATTTTCTGATAATAAATAAAAGTACTCATTGTATTATTAAGGTAACATTACAATTCATAGTTCAAACTATACAAAATAAATCCTAAAGAATTCGTGCAATTAAATCTTACTCTGATGCTTTGAGCAAGTAATTTTTATTGATGTCAGATTTTAATGGTTAGAGGATAAATAGTGTAACAGAATATTATTCCAGATAGCTGAAATGTACGTTTTCCCTTATATTTTAAAAGAACTGGTCTACCTTGAAGTTATCAGACTAAATTATTATCCATTAAATCTTACTTGATACAAAATTACTATGAAACAATTCCTTCTAGTGCCTATTTAAAAAAAAATCTATAAAAAATGTGTACCTACCATGAATGAGATAGCCCAAAAGCTGAAAACGATCAAGACACAGGAGGAATACTGATAAATGACTCTGATTTTATTCTCAGGATCAATGGTTGTATTGTGGATTTTGACAATCCCATTCAGAAAACTTCTGTAGAAGTGTATGATATTATTCCTCATCCGAATATTCAGAGGCAAAGCAACATTGGACTTGTGTGCTTGATCTTTCATATAGTCTTTGTAAAGCTTAATAACTAAAAACAACAGACAAAACATCAAGTATAAGAACAATACAGTTAATCAATTTTTTGCCCAGCATAAGGCTTAATGTAACACTGACAGGGAAACAAGCAGAAGTTAATTCCCTACAGGAAAGTAGAAAAAAGAGGAAGGCTCAGGTGTCTTCTTCAGGTATGGGGGAGAAATAGGGAGGGAGAAACAATACTGGTCCCCTTCTGTGTGCATATACAAAGCAATATGTTTAGTGTTAATCACTGGGCTGCTTGGGCTGAGCTGGTTACTTATGTTTTTGCCGGCTGCAGACTTTATCAGGCCTGCAATCACACTGGTGTGAAAGAAATGCAGATGTGTACGGCAAATCTGCCTCCACCAAAGTAGCTCCCTTGTGGCTGAGAGTATCCTGTATCTTCTATCAGCTGTTCCTGGAACATGTCTTTCTGGGGTTAATTGCACTCCACCCCCCCACCCCCCCCCCAGCATGTGTGTGTGACCAGGGCTTTACAGAATAATCAATGACAGAAATGTTCATCAGTAAGAAAGCCATTAAAATGAATTATTTAAACGGGTCAAGACAATATACTTACGTCCAGTTCCATTCTGAAATGAAGCTCTTCCCTTGTCTCCAGGTGTCTTTGTGAGCAATTGTTGAGCTTTAAGCTTTATCAGGAGGTCTCGTTTAGCTGCTGCAGCCTCCTTGATTTCCTTGCAGATATCGGGGTAATATTTCACCGTTTCATCCAAACTCTTCTTTGACAACACATACATATCACAATTTGTAGCAGCCCTGTGATATACAGTAGCACACAGTATTAATGTCATTTCCTTATTAAAATTATAACTAACTGTAAACACATACATCTTTAGTAAGGACATGGTGGATTAGACTCCATACTTGAGTTCACTTCAAATTTCTGTTATTAGAAAAATAGGAGGTATATCTCAAAGTACAAGGGCTGTCTTGTCATTTTCCACAGGAACATCATTAATTTAAGGACTGAAGCAGTCCTTTTGACTATTTGATTGTTTTTTTCTGTCAGTTCTACTCTTTAAGAATAAAATAATCACTATGTGCATCAATTTAGAAAAATCCCACTGTCTTGTCATGCCTGATTGTTGTTGACCGAGGTTCTGAGAAAAGGAGGCTTCCTTCTCCAAAGTACTGTCCAGCTTTAAGTTTGACTATCACGTTTCGCTCATCCTGGGACAGAACATCAACCTCTCCTTTCTCGATGAAGAACATCTGGGAAAAAAAAAATACTATAGCAGCTGATTATGCATTATGCATTATGCCAGCAGCCATATCACCCTGCAGCTCTCAACTGGCTACCCACTGAAGCTCAGCAGGGTTGAGCTTGGTCAGTACCTGGATGGGAAAACTCCTGGGAAGCTAAGGTTGCTGCTGGAAGTGGTTTTAGTGGGACCAGTGGGGGGTGCCCACCCTGCGGTCTGTGTGGGTCCTAATGCCCCGGATAGTGGCAGGGACGCAATACTGTAGCGGGCGCTGTTTTTCGGGTGACACGTTAAACCAAGGTCCTGACTCTCAGTGGTCATTAAAGATCCCCGGGCATTTCTTCATAAGAGCAGGGAGTTATCCTGGTGTCTGGGCCCAATTTCCCCCCTCGGCCTTTACCGTGGCCTCCAAATTGTCCCCATGTATGATTGCACTTGCCCTGTGATGGACTGGCGCCCCCTCCAGGGTGTACCCTGCCTTGCGCTTGTTGCTTGCTGGGTAGGCACCGGCTTCCAGCGACACCATATGGTATAAAGCGGTTTGGCAAATGACATGACAGTCTGCATTCAAATACTAAACTTTTAAATAAAAACAATTGATATTTTTTAACACTACAGTAAATATACTGTTTCTCTGTTTGTCACCCATTTACTTTTTCTTGACTTGAATAAACTGATCTGGCATAAACCCACTCCAGCCCTTGACTGAGCAAACCATCCTGGGTAGAGGTACTGCTCACACACCATACCTCTGATCCAAAGTCATTCCTCCTGCAGATAACATCATTGGCTCTGAAAAGGCAAGGCCGAATCTGCCTAGCCAACATCCGAATAAACCCTCCATCTGTCTCCAGCTTCTCCATACTTTCCTTCTGGAGGATTTTATGAAAAATTGGACTCTGTGTGATTCGCAATAAAACACAAAAACAAATAAGAATATGACAGATGGCACTTTGTTGCAGAACTAAGGCAGCAGACCACAGTGTTTTGTAAGAAAACATTTAAAGCCAAAGTAAAAAAATCTAACTCAGTTCAAAAGTTTAACTGAAGACCAGTATCATTTGTCATGCTAAATATATTCTTTGCACTTCAGGCAATTTCACTTACTGAAGTGATTTTGACCATTTTCTGCTCTTTTCTGCCAACCAAATGTAGGATAAAATTGTTTTTTTTATTTTTTGGTTGAAATGCAAGGCCATTTGTTAGAGAATGCTTTAGTCCTTATCTGACCTGGACATACAATACCTACTTGCCATTTGGTCACTGACAAGAAATAAAGTTTTTTTAAAATAAAAATTACATCTAGTTTTCCTGATAACTTCCGCTCCAATGGAGACAGCTGCTGGACACTTAATTCTGTTCTCTTCCTTGTCTTCATTTTTAGTCCGAAAGCCTGAAACAAAGAATCGTATAAATGTTATTAAAATATTTACAATCCCAAGAACTGTAGTTGCTCTGCAATAAAAAATCCACAAACTGTAAAGAAACAGGCAGAGATTAATTTTGACATGAAATCTAAAATGAAAATGTTTATTTTTTTACAAATTCCAAGGTAAAAGTGGAAGGCAACAATTTGCCTATTTTGAAGACAGCAGCCAAGTCTTTGAATCCATTTGAATGTGAAAGGCCACAGACAGGACAGAAATGTCAGTGTAATCTGAGTGAAGAGTGGTGAGAGGTGAAAGGCAGGACTATCGGCCTGGAGAGTACTCTGATGCCCACTGCTCTGACGGGGTTGTCTGAAACAGCTGGCCAGTCTTCTTCCTGTTCTGCTGACGTAAATGGCGGGGAACTTACTGCAAGACATGCACTAGATGAGATTGCTTTGGGTGTGAGAAAGAACTGTATGCTCACACCTGAAGAAGGCTCCACAGCCGAAACATTGTGTTTTCTTTCTTCTCTTTTCATCATGGAATAAACCTACTACTGGTTCCTATATCTTATACTGTAAATACTAAAGCATGTCAGTGAGGCTGTTGGTGGATCGATTGGTTACCTTGGCAATCAGATCTGAGTAGATAATGGTGGAAATATCCCCAAGCAGCGACGATGGTAGAAACTCAAAAAGTGTGTCCTGTTCTACACCTTTTGTTCTGATCCATTTGAATACATAAAACTTTACTATATTGCTGTAGGCAGGTCCTGTAATGTTGTTCCTCTAGAAAAAAAATTGATATAGTTTTCAGACCACATGTTGGAGATTTACTGTAACTTGTTGCTCACTATTTATTTTTCCTATTACAGTCAAATTTAACATATGGTACTCTCTCGTCTGTTTGCATTTGTCCTGTTAGCATTCATACACAAAAATGTTTATCATCACCACTTAGAACAGAACTAATGGGTACCAACTGGGAAAAAAACACAGCTAATATACCTGAATGATATTTAAAAAAAATAGTATGGTAAGTTAATAGAATTCAAAATACGCCAAAGAGAGAGATGTATTACTGGAAGTGGCAATATAAAAAAAATGAAAGTATTAAATATTAATGCCTAATTCTCAGGTAGTTCAGTTACAAGTTCTTGAAGATATTTTGAAACTAAATGCTTATGGTGAAAATACTTATTTTTGCTTGTTTCCCCTCAAATAGCAGCCATATATTGTTCTTAAACATTTTGTCAAACGATCTCAAACAATGTGGAGATTAACGATTATGGTATGATAATCTAAAAATCCATTGAGAGTAAATTACATAGTTGATGAAGTTCTAAAAATATTTGAATTTACATATCAAATGATATTACTGTATAACAGAGTGTCTGTACCTTCAGAAAGTGCTTTATGCAGTCTATTTTCTCTGTAAAGGCTGCTCGTGCAGCATCTGCATTGGCAAGCATAGAAGTAATTGTCCCAACCACCCAGCCACAGTAAAGAGCTCCAGCCATCATTAAAAAGGTCATAATTATTTGCTGCGTGAAGAGAAATAAAACGTTTTACCTTCTGCATTTTTTTCTGACTAAAACTAGTGCATAAAAATGTGCAGATATCCTGTAATAATAATCATAATCATTTTTAAGACATTAATTTGAGCTTTTATAAATACTTAAGGGATATATCTATTGATGAGGTATTAATAATGCATTTATCTGGAGAACACAGTTAATATTAACCTACATTTAAAACATAATGACATACTTGTGAAACAATATACTGAGCATCAAAAAGGCAACAAATTCACAAAATCGGGGAAAAAATTATTCTGTAGCAGTTGTTCATGTCAGCATGCTGGTTAACATGTCACAGCAGTGATGATCACCTGGGGCTCAATGGTAGTGCGTGGCCCCTGCTGGAGTCAGCTCAAACTGAGGTCTATGTCTCATGCTTTGGAGGGGGCAGCAGAGGAGCCCAGACCTCTGTGAAGATGACTGTGACTCATGCTTTGTGTCAGGTTAAAGATGTTGTGTTGTTGGAATCTCTCCTACCCTGGGCCATTGTATAAGTCCCAGGACTTGATCAATATAGCGCCCTGCCATCAGGCTGCCCTTGATCACTACAGGTAGGGTTCGGTGGGGACCAGACACATAAACAGTTAGCATAATCGGTCCTCTGTGAAAATGAGTCAGGCTTGTGTGTTGACCACCCTGATGGACATCAGTAAGTGTGGCACAGATCTGCTAACTGTAGAGTACAGCTGACCACTGACAGGGAGGTTCTAGTGTGAATATTTGGGCAGAAGTGTCTGTTCCCCACCGAAACCCCACCTGTAGTGAGCAAGGGCAGCCTGATGGCAGGGTGCTATATTGATCAAGTCCTGGGGTTCACACAAAGGCCCAGGGTAGGAGAGATTCCCACAGCACAACATCTCTAACCAGACACAAAACGCGAGTCACAGTCATTTTCACAGAGGACTAGGCTCCTCTGCTGCCCTGTCCACCAGCCTCCAACTATAAAATGGGATGAAGGTGCTGTTCTCTTAAAAAGCATAACATATTTATTCATTCAGGTGTGACATTTGACATTCGACAGGGCTCAATATTAAATCTTCAACTACACCTAATCCACTCTTCCATTAGTGAGGTCCCTCAGTGCTTATGTCAAGCAACAGTTAAAGTTGCTTAAGTGTATCAGTCACGAATGTTCAATTAACCAAAATGACACTATAATAATTTAACATTTACATAATACATATCTAAAATCCATCAGCTTCATTTTTTAAAAGCATGTACTATATGTGCATAAACAGAGTGATACGTTTCTTTTGTTGCTCATTATACACGACATGTGTACTTCAAACAAATTAGTCTTCTTAATTTAGCTAGTATTGCCAGTAGGACCCCCCAAGACCAGGATATTCTATGCCATTCAAGTGTCAGGTAGGCACTAAAACACACCTGTTTAACTCACACTGTACATGTTTCAATTTAATCCTCAGACTCATGATATTTCTCTCTTTGTAGGTGAAACCCGGGAATCATTTTAACAAACACATTTGATAATGCAGATACCCAGCCACATAATGATAAAAGTGCTTTACAATAAATCAATACGTATTTTTTCATGAGACACCTTTAATTTAGGCACAATTTCTCTGCAATCTCCACAAGAATCTGCTTTATCTGATTAAATCTACTAAAGTTTCCCTATGACTGTCTTACTGTAGAAAGGAGGTAGGGATGAACATCACCATATCCAACTCCACAAAGAGTTGCTGTCGCAAAGTAAAAACTTGTTACGTAGAGTTTACTAAAGCCGACTGTGCCTGGGGAGGAAAAAAAGAAACATGTAAAGCATTCTACAGTACTGGGATACTTTTAATATGTATGTTACTTAACAAGTGTAAACCTGTGATACGTAATTATTTTATTTTTTTCTTTTTAATTCCTTATCACAAGTTAACATTAGCTCAAACTTTGTAATGTGTCCAAAGTAACTAGGATGTTATTCATAATATAGCTTAAAATGAAAATTGCTGTTCTATGAGCACATTTAACTACTAATTTCAAAAGGTTTAAACCAGTTGTTTTATGGCATAGAAACTGTAAAAACTGGTTCACTTACCATAATCGATGGCGTACAATGTGTCCAAATGTGTCACCCAAGAATTTTTAGTGCAATTATGCTTCAGCACTGGCAAAATGTATGTTGTGCTTTTACTGGTGATGTCTGTAATGGGAGGGCATACAATTGCAAACCCAATGCAAGTGGAGAAATGAAGAAAAAGCACGGAATACATAATGAACTGAAGCATAGTAACTGCCGTCTTTTCTGTAGCAATTCCAGACTGCCAGAACTTAAAGGCAAGTGGGACACGATACAGCTGCAGGATATGAGGGGCTCTGAAGTATGCATACATGTGCATTGCCTTGTCGTTGGTATAAAATTTGTGCTTTTCATCAAATGGAGAAACCATCATCCAGCCAAACACTTCCCAGGGGAAGCAGCTGATGAAGTCGATTAGAAAGCTGGTTTTCATATAGTGCTTGGCTGTGTTCAGTGTGTCCACTTTCAGCTTGCTGTCTTTGTAGAAGCCCACGTGTAAACGTATATACATGTCAATCCAGCAGAAAGCCCCAAGAATGTAGCAAATAATCCACAGTGGCTTTTTAAAATGCAGGAATGAGATAAGGAGAGAGGTGAGAACGCTGACGGATATGGCTAAAATGATGCGGAAAAACTCCCATCTGATGTAACGTGAATCATTTGGCATGATGGCACTTCTGTAACAAAAACAAAAATTAAACAAAATTAATTAAAAAAATGAATGTAAACAAACTGAATTTCTCTTTAGTGAAAGCAGGTTTACCTGAGTTTTGAATATCTGAAGTAATCAGTTCAATCCGTTGATATTCAATTCTTAGAGTGCCAATTCAATGCGAGTTCCACATCACTGCCCCATTATACATAAGGGTGAGCAATACATATGCATGCTGATACTGCAGTTTTTGTGAGCTCAGTGCATGTAACACACATACCATAAATGAAGACATTCATGGCTGTAGTGCCCTAGGAAATGAGCCAGTGTGCACTTGTTTACAAACAACTGCCTGTGCCATATTAAAGAACAGTGAAAAAGAAAATACTGTACTTGCACAGAAAATGGATTTTATTTTTTTATACCCATGTCTGCTGCACACAGTGTTATGCAATTTGCTAAATATTCAATTTTAAGAAACATTAAATATGACCTTCCCAGTCTATCAATATCACTGCCTTTTTGGATGTAATTTATTAAAAAGGGCAGACACACTATACAAGAAGATGGCTGAGTCTTTTACAACATGCACTTTAAAATTAAAAGTGGGAGAAACTACTTACCGCAATAAAAAGATCTGTGGAAGTGTTCTACAGAAGAGCATCTGAAGTCTCTCTCTCTGTGTTCTGAAAATAAAATGGAAATAAAATTAAATGCACATGAAACCCTTTTGGTTCCTATTTCACTACAGGAACTGCTTTGAGAGCTCTAGTTTAACTATATAGTTAACATACAGTATAATATTATCTATATCGCACCCTGATTTCAATGACATATGCAAAAAATTGTCAGATGGGAAAATGCTGCAGTTCATGCATCAGTACATCACACGTTGTGAAACAGTCTTAGACATCTTAGACACCATCAGGAGCTACAATTTATGTATGTTATCGGCATCAACAATTTATTAATATCCACAACTAGTGTTATCCACTGTTACAAGAATTCTGGCTTATTACATCAAAACTGTTAAGTGTGGGTGAGAAGAGACCCATCCTGTCATCTAATCTACACTGATCAGAGTCTCTAAACACCCGATCACAACACCTGAAGGTAAACTGCAAATAAGATAGTATTGTTAATCTACAGTAGCTATTAATCTCATTTCCCAATCACATGTAATTGACTCATTGTAACTGCACGTGTGGGCTCACCACCCGCAAGGTGAAGGATGAGTGTCGAGTGATAGGCATGAGCAGGACATGCTGTATCTGGACTGACATGTACATAGGATGTACATACCAAAAAAGAAGAAACCTATTCTATGCTGTGGGTGGACTCGATTATTTGTTAGATGAGATCAGATTACTTTGAAAAGAAGAACTGAGCCGCAGTCTGGTGATCAAGATACCTGGAAGCCTTTTCCATTGGTATCCTGTTTTTAATGGTGATTTCCTTTTGTCTTATTTATTATAATTTGGACTTCAGAAATTGTGCGATGTATTCTCATCCTAGTGTTTGAAAAACCTATTCTGACACTATTGTAATAACAGTAGCTATTAAGGAAATAGTCTATATAAAAGCCTCTACAGTTTGAAATGCCTGGCAAAAATAGATGACAGAGTAAGTTTATTCTGCTCTTCAATGTATATAATTGTATAACTGGTACTGTAACATCATGTTCCATTAGATTAGATGGGTAATTAATCTTGGTACCCTTGACACCCTGCCGCTGCAAGTCTTTAATAGCATAAATGCAATATTTTGAATTTTATATTTTACTGTGTGCAGTTTGTATGTTCTCCCCATGCTTGCATAGGTATCCTCTGGGTGCTCTTGGACTCCAAAGTCGAAAGACCTACAGTACATGTAGGTTAACTGGCTCCTGGGAAAACTGGCCCTGGAGTGAGTGTGTGTGTATTTGTGTCTGTGTGCCTGAGAATGGACAGGCTGTATCCTGCCTTCACCCACTGCTTGCTGGGATAAGTTCTGGCTTCCCTCAACCCTGAAATGGATAAAGTGATTAGAAAATGTATACAATTTTTATCACTTATGTCTGAAATGTGTCAACTTACTTAGGTTTGCGTGGTATCAGTCTCGTCTTGCTGAGCTTCTCTAGTTTTTCTGTAATAGATTCTTCTTCAGATCCTGCATATATTGGGAAGTTACCAAAGTCCTCAACATCTGATAAAATAAAAGGTTACTCCTATTTATTTATGATCTACAATAACATTTAATTTCAGTCAATTCTAAAGAATAGCACTTTGTAGAATTATCAACAAAACACAAATCTTTCCATGAGATCATCTGTATTTTTTTTGCTTGTATGGATTTATGGTTCTCTACCACAGTAACCATAGTGAAAATATTTTAGTGACATAAGAAAGTGGTATTAAAACCCTGTATTTTATGAAAATGGCAATTCCTTGGAGAAATTTATTAGACATATTATATTACATATTAATTTAAAATGAAATAAATTACATATCCAAACTAATACACTCAGATTGTGATTAATGCTCAAGCCAGTGATTATAGGTGGAGTAGTGGTTAGGGTGTCAACTGTGTAACTGAATGTTTCTGGGTTCAAATCCCAGGAGAGGCACTGCAGTTATACTTCCAAGGAAAGTACCTCAACCTAGTCACTCCCCTAAAGTCATCATGTGTATAAATGGCTACAAATGTAAGTCTGGATAAGTCAGACAAATGGATTTGTAAAAATATGTTTTTATTCTATTTTTATTTAGCTCATTTATTAAACACTGACAAATATTTTATTTTCATTCAGTTACTAATTATTTTCTGGTCAGAATACTGTTTTGAAGACAATTATTTCAATATTTTAATACAACTAATACAGATTACAGAAATACCCATTTCTGAATTTTTCAGAAAACATGATTTCCTGAACAGGAAAAAATAATGGTAAACTGTATACATCTGATCTCTCATGTAAGTGAAAAATTAACTGATACATTTTTCAAAAGACAGAAACACAACCGCAAAGGACTTAAAGCACTCTAAGGTAACTCACAGCATTTGGACTTTTTAAAATATCGCCGGCCTTGATATTCCAGAGAAGCCTCCTTTTTTTTTACAGCCGTGGCTTCCTCACCAGTTTTTTTCTGTGTCTTTCTCATCATTAAATCCACTTGCTTCACCAAGCACTGGAAAAATGCTCTGTTATCTTGCAATCTTTCAATCTGACTGAAAGAGAACAAAAATCGAGAAAGGTCTAGTTGCCAATCTAAATATTACCAAAACACCCATATGAAATGGTATCAGAATAAGGTTTTTAGGCATTCAGTGACCACACAGGAGTCACGGTACAGTGATTATTATGGTTTTTGGGAGTGTGGAACGAGCTGCAAAGCCATGTTGTTGGAGCTGACACGCTGGCGTCTTTCAGGAAACAGCTGGATAGGATCTGTGTGGTGTGCTGGCTCTGTGGCTAAGGATCTGTGCCTGTGGTTGGAAGGTTGCTGGGTCAAATCCTGTGGCTGGCAGAGCTGTTGGGCCCCTTAGCAAGGCCCTTAATCCAAACAATCTCTTGGATCAATTAGCTACCAAGTACCAGATGGGCCAAATGGTCTCTTCTCCTTTGTAACTGTTCTTATGATCTTACTATACAAGCAGTGTTTAGCACAAGGCAAATAATCTTCAAAATGTCCATGCAAAATTCAAATAGAATTTTCCCTCTTAAGCAAGAGTGACCTGCATCTAGATTTACTCTTAAAAAATTAATGCCATTACCTTTTGATAGGTGGATACTTGTCAAGAACTGGTTTAATTCTGTCAAAGTCAATAACCAAAACTTCACAGTATGTTTTCGCGCGGATTGTCATTGTGGCTGGTTTTCCAAATAAGAATCCTACCTGAACAGCAAAAAACACAAAAAATTTGAAAGAAAAGGTAATGACATCAGTAACATTAATTAATTAATTAATTAAGTTGTACTAAAAATTGCCTATGGTTAACTGTCAATGAAGTTTTTTGGGAAAAGCTTTAAATTTCTAAGCCCAATTTATATTCAGATCAACTAAAAATATTTAAACCTACAGTATAAGATTATGTAAGATCTGCCATTCTTTTAGCGTGCATGTCTGACAATGTCTAGTACTGCAGGCAGGTGAAATCAGGAAAACTGTGGGAATCATGAGCCCCTCATGACTGTGGTGAATAGAAAATTCATTTGACACAAAGAGACACAAAGAGGAATCCTACTCTGTTGGGCCCCTGAGCAAGGCCCTTAACCCCAGCTGCTCCAGGGGTGCTGTATGAATGGCTGACCCTGCACTCTGACCCCCAGCTTCTCTCCCTGTCTGTGTGTCTCATGGAGAGCACATTGGGGTATGCGAAAGGACAAATAGGTGCTATATAAAATAAAGTTTTTTATTATTATTATTATTATATAAATAATAATACAAGAAATTGTATATGGCCAATAAAGCGATCTTATCTCAACAGAAAAAATTAAGAAGCATGAATGATACTGTACCTCTCCAAAATACATTCCTTCTGCGTAGAGACCCAGAATATCTGAGAGATCATCGTTTAAAATCTACAGGAATAAAAACATCAAGACGTGAAGCTGATTGAGGACATGCAGACCATTGTTGTGATGCATAACATCTATTTTGTAACATGATTCGAATTAGTCCAGCATTATGTCAGCTCCAGCTCTGGGGGAAAGTCAAAAGAAAGTGCACGTGTAGCACCTGGACTGCGGTATTTAAGTCAAGGCTTTCTGTCTGTTCTGGAGAGGTTTCCATCCAGTTTTCATCAAAACTGAATAAATTTGAGACAGTCAGGTATCAGTTAAAATAGTGCAGATTGTAAACTGATATAGATATATACTACAGTCTAATAAAAGCATCTTTTGACCATTAGAGCAACAGATGTTGCATTTTTACAAGTTACATTAATTGCTGTCATTTTACACTACAGCCAAAAAACATGAAAAAGGCACAAAAAGGGACTTCTAATAATGATAATAAAGTTAAATTCACAAACTTGACAATCATTTAAGAAAAGTGAAATTCCACATCTTCTATGTCTGAATTCAGACATACATGTAGTATATCGCAGACCTTCGAACTGTCCTATTCAGATGCTGCTCATAACTGCATAGAATTGATTCACACCTGACACATCCCTCTTCGAATGCAGAACAGCTCACGGGTGATGGTTTCACTGTACTGGATAATCTCTCCTCGAGGATAAAAGTACATCATAGAGATTGCTGCAACATCTCGAAGGAATGCAGATCCAGCTTGTTCAAAATAAGGAATCTTTGAAAGACAATGAAAAAAACCTGCACATCAATTACAAACATGCAGATCATCTGTGTAATGTGAATTAATCTATAAAACTCCACCATACACTGTTCGTATATTGTGAA
This sequence comes from Lepisosteus platostomus, assembly GCF_059453375.1. Classification (NCBI taxonomy): domain Eukaryota; kingdom Metazoa; phylum Chordata; class Actinopteri; order Semionotiformes; family Lepisosteidae; genus Lepisosteus; species Lepisosteus platostomus. Next base: position 32,209,055 of record NC_142623.1, read on the forward strand.
ATGAATGTAGCATGCACAACAGTTACTAAATACAGTGCAATCACTTACAAATACATCAAAATAAACTTATTTGAAGAAGGGGTATAACAAACTCTTATTATAGACAAAGCTATTTTAAAACTTCTGAGTCCAACCAAGAAATATTTGTTAAATGTGGCAACTATTGGTAAATATTGTCCCAGCTCTTTTGAATGTGGTTCAGATACATGGTGTACCTTGGACAAAAGCTTCCCTCTCTCCTTCATGAGTATAATATGCTTAAGTTCAGTGGGCAGGTCATGCATCAGAAAAGGCCCTCCTGGATATGCCTGTCCTCTGGAATAAAAATCCAAACTTTTTAACATTTCTCCTAAACTGCAATATATACAGTGTGGTGAAAAGGTAAGTACACATACTTAAAATTTTATGGTTTAACATTTTAAAACATATTTCAATTTCACCTAGTCCTCACCAAGTCCTAACGGTAGATTAAAGTAACCTTATTTGACAAATAACTCACAAAAATTCTGCTTTGTCATTTTTCTTTAAAAAAATCCTCCAGCACTCAAGATCGTTGTGTGAAAAAGTAAGTGCACCTTGCCTCAGTAATTTGTGGCACTTCATTTAGCAGCCATAACTTAAATTGCATGTTTCCAGTAAGAGTTCATCAGTCTCTCACATTGCCTGGAGGGAATACTGGCTCGCTCTTCCTTACAGAACTGTCTCAGCTCTGTGATGCTTGTGGCCTTTCTTGGATGCACAGTCTTCTTTAGGTCCCGCCTCAGCATCTCTGCGGGTTTTATAACTGAACATTGACTACTTGGAGAACAGTGGTTTCATGGAAGGATAGCCAGAGGTAACCTCTGTTCTCCAAGCAGAACATTGCTGCACAGTGTATGTTTGCAACACATCCCTTGAATGAAAAACAAGACTTCTGCAACAACGTGCTGCGGACAAATGAGTCAAAAGGGAGTTTGCAAAATATCATGTTAAAATAAACCTATTATGTGTCTCCAGCTCTGACTGAAAGAGCAGCACTACCACTGACCAGGTGAAGGTCAGATATGTCTAAATATGTTAAACTGTAAAATCTTAAGAAGGAGTACTTACTTTTTTACCTCACCGTATCTATCAATAAGATACTGGACAAACCTGTCACTTCTCTATATACACCTCAGGTCCATTTTCTCCCCAGGGGACAAAGATTTCAAAAAAATTAACAATTATTTTACATTTTCATATTTCAAAACGCTTCAGTAAGGATAACTCCCAATTTAATCCTTAAAAAATCACATTAATTCCTGCAACACTACTCTGATTTTCTGATTGTAGGCATAATATGTAAAAAAGGAAATTCCTAAGCAAATTTTTTTCCATAACTTACTTATATTTCTTCCACAGCAGACTCATGTAGTCAATAACCCTTTGCTGCAGAGATTGACTGAGATCGTGTGCTTCCATGAATTGGGTCACTGCATTAAGGTGGTTCTGAAACGTCACTCTAGAAAATTTTTTAAACATTTGTTTAGTTGTATGTAGTAGATTCTCTTACTATGCTACATATTTCTGTGTGACATTCACTCTCTCCTGATCAAAGTGTCAATATTCCTCAATCATACAGAATATACAGTAGACTGACAGACTCCAATAATGGTGTATAGTTCTAACAATCTGGTGTCAGTCAATGTGGGGTCTGAGCTTCTTGAATTCTTAACTTGCATACTGATTACTTTCATCTTTCCATCTCTGCCTTTCAAGTATGCTTTTACGTTGCTTTCAATACTGTTCAATAAAATCTTAACACCTTTTTATTCCACTGATAATGTCCTCAGTTATCAAATTAGATAAGTAGATACGTTATAAAATGTAGATCAAACAGTAAAGTTAAGAAGAGAAAAATAGTTTTTGAATATGATATATGCAGTATACTGAATATATTATGGACAGCTACAGTAATGCCAAGGCACTTGTATAAGGAGCAGTTTTTCTTTCAATAGAATCATCAATATAGTCTTTAGCCTTTAGTAGAGGGATCATATATAGAGAAACAAAAGTATTTGGGGGGTATACAGAAACTGAGCAGCAGTGATGTGCTGCATAACTGGAAGGTGTCAGCCATGATGTTTCATAAGGATTAATGGAACAAAAGTATAAAAGCATGATTGGCTGAGCATTCTTTAATTAAATTAGCTCCTGTCTATTACCGTATTCTCAAGATACAAAGCCCTTTTTCACTGTGCCTTAATTGGGCTCCTGTATTTCTACTTGCCCTATAATTGTCCTTCATTAAAAAGGCACTCTCCTGCAAGATTTGAATTGCAATATCTCACTAATAAATAAAACAAAACATTTGATTTTTATTCTGGACTTATCCTTTTTCTTTTTTAATAGTACTTTATATCTTCTGTGGCAGTGTTTAAAATCTTTCTTCTTCTCCATCTGTCCAGAATGCTGAATATACGTAAACCATAAGTCAGCATTTGCATGGAGCAGCTAGGGGCTTCACCAAGTGCTGGGGATTAAGGCATTGGACCGACATCAGCAACTGTCCACAACATATACTGTATACTGTATATACGGTATATTATATTAACTGAAAGGCACTAAACTGCAACAAATTAGTTTTGGAAGCAGGAACATTCATTGTGTTTTGATGCCTTGTTTCTAACAGCTTATGTAGGAGGAGGAACTGCCCCAAAAGATAGTTTAGATAAACAGGGTAAGATCATAAAGAATAATTAGGCACAAACTTTACATAAAACGAAAACAGACTCTCACCTTGCGGCATTGGTACTTGCTAATGTGGCACAGATTTGGCTAATAATGTAGTTGAAAACAAATAAGCCAGTAACACACACAATGACACACACAAGTCTCTCGGAAACTGTGTAGGCTGTAATATCACCATATCCTGAAAAGAAAAAGCTGATTATAAAATAAATACAATTTAAAGGCAATCTGCAGTGTTTCACCTGTACCTTGTCCCTCAATCCCTACCTGTGTTTGTCATTGTAGTCACAGCCCAGTAGGCAGAAGTCATGTAATGGTAAAAGTTAGACTGGTATGCCTTCAAGCCATTATACCAAGCCCAGGATTGTGGGTCACACCTGAGGAGAAATCACAGCTAAGTGGCTACAAAACTGTGTCTTAGTCAAAGCTAAACATGGTGACAATCTCCTGCTTCTGTACCTCTCCTAATGAAACTCTGAAGCTGTAAACTTGTGTTCTGTCAATGTACATATTTACAAACAAATATATTGATCGTTATAATGGCACCTTTAATATGTTATTGCCCATAATGTTATAAATGTCATTATACTTTGTTTTATAATGAGTATGAATCACAAAAGGGCAATATTGTATGCTGAATAGAAAAGATGCCACTTAATAATCTCATTTTAATATATGGAGGTACTCTGTAGTTTATTATTAGCACTAGATTAAAGTATTGTAATGCAAAGAGGAAACAATAAAGGCATGGTGAATCACACAGAAGTACAGTAAAGCATGATATTAACTGCAGAAAACCAGGGAAAAAGAACAAAGGTTTCAGATGGGAAGAACAAAATATTCTAGAAAATAATGTGGAAAACTATACCATAACTTTATCTTTCAGTCTGAGCTGGAAAAAAAAAGAGAAAAAATTGCCTTCTAATATTTTAAAGGTACTTCAAGCAATACTTGCATTTATTACCTGTTATAATAACAGCCTTGCAGATAATAGATCCCTGCACAAAAGTGAATGGAAAATACCAAGAGAAAGACACATTTTGCTGTCCTGTATTCGATCAAATTCTTGTCCAGGTCATTTTCATTTTTTGAGAAAAATAAGAATACCTAAAGTGCACAAGTCAAAACATTTTGTTCAGATCATCTTATTTGAACACAGTAGGTTATAACATAATTAATATATACTTTAAATTCTGTGAACTATGTTGCCCAGCACAGCCCAAAAAGAGAAAGGAGCTGGTGAAGAGATGGTTGGGTGACCAACTAATTTCTAAGATCTAGATGGGACTAATTGACTCATCCCTCTTGTGACCTTACGTATCTTATTAAATATTATGTAAACCTACATATATTTAGAATATTTCTGGAGGTCAAAGGAGATCCAATCTCACAGGAAGGCAGAGCAAAATGTAAGCTACAAGGCATCTATGTCACAGTTTTAAAACCGATCGTGCCAAGGGACGCAAAACATTATTTCAATCAATTTTCCTTCAGAAGGATTTTTCATGAAGCGGTTTCAAGTATTCCCTTGTCCTGGGATGGGTGAACTTCCCATTAATTTTCTACTGAATGGAAACACTTGACATTAACTGTACTCTATAGGGTATATTAATTATATTAATATATTAATTTCAAAACTAAGGTGAAATCATCCAATAACAAGCATTACAGGAGTATCATTTCCTCTGTTCAAGCACTTAGGGTTTCTGTACTTGTCATGTTTGAAAAATATAGACATAACCTTTCGGATCCAGATTAGTCGGTTCAGTCGAAACAGTCCCAAAACATTCCAGTGGGGGTTGCCACCGCTTATAAAGGAGAACACATCCATGGGGAAAACAGCAAACATGTCATAGTAGAGGCTCCCAGACTTACGGTAGTGACTGAAAATGCTTTTAAAGTCTGATAAGTAGCCTATATGAAAAATAAAAAAAATAATTAGTTAAAATGTTTTATTTTACAATTTCCTCAACATCAATGAAAAAGTGATCTTCCCCACTATCATGGTATTTCCTCTGGACTGATATTCCTACTGTAAATGTATGCAGTTCCAAATGAAATTAATGTAATGTGACAAGTTCGTACTGTATGTGTATCTTTCTGAAGCTGATATACTGTATTTATGTGAAGGAACAAGCAATAGGTTTATTCAATGCTGAAAAAAAGAAGAAAGAAAACACAATGTTTTGGCCGTTGAGCCTTCTTCAGGTGTGAGAAAGGGCAGAAAGCAAAGGTAATGTAGCGGAAGAACAAAGGCTGGGAGAGAGGAGGAGTGAGAGGCGGGAGCAGGGGACAGAAAGAGAGGCCAATCAGGAGGTGTGAAGTCAGGATAGGTGTAGAGAGGTGTGAAATCAAACTTCCAATGAATAGAGAGAATTTAGAAGAAGAGTAGTCTGTCATTAAGAGAAGGGGGAAGGTGTGATCCTAGCTGAAGGGTTATTTTGGTTTCTGTAGTCTTTCTGATGTATGAGTTCGGAAAACCATCTTTGACGTTTTCCATGTGATGGCCATGACCACTGTAATCTTTCCGTCTGTGTTCTCAAAGACGTTTTCCATGTGATGGCCATGACCACTCTAATCTTTCCGTCTGTGTTCTCAAAGACGGTTTTCCGAACATCAGAAAGACTACAGAAACCAAACACCCCCTGTTCGTCTACCAGCCCAGTTCCCAGTCTTCTCTCCCCTGTCTCTGTTTCACTCCCTTCCGGATTCTATCATCTGCCTGGGGTCCTGATTAACGCTTCTTGACACACCTTTCGTATGTTCCTATGTGATGTGCATGCCTAGTTAAATATCTGTGTGTGAATACTGTACATGCACGTGCGTCTTCTGCCAGGCCAAAATCTCAGATATGCTAACAGCGCAAGCATGACAAAGACAAATAGTGAGTAAATCTCAGTATTTTGGTTAGGTTAGTAGATTTAGTTTTTTAATGATTGTTTCTACAATCATTTCAGTTAGTGCTGAAAAATACATACATACTTAGAAACATTGTAGTACACAGTACATAAATTAAAGGTTAGTTGATTCTATTATTTTCTTTTCTTTCTCTAGTGTTATTGGTAACACTTAAACAGATAACGCATGGCTGTACACTGTCACCCACGTTGACCTTACCATCTTTTGAAGGGACTTGCATCCGAAAGTTGATGAAAATATCCACAACAGCTACAATATCCGCTATACTTGCTAAAGTAAGAAAAAGTGCACCCCAACCTCCGCTGAAATATCCTGGAAAAGCAAAAGATTTTGTGATAAAGTCACTCAGATTTGTTTTGGATTTTCTTCTCCTTCAGAGGCAATTTGTTATGCTAAGAAGTGATTTAATTTAGTATAACCATTTTTGTGACATTACATATTTTATATGACATCTAAAAAGTTATACTGACTATATTGAAACTATAGTGTACTGTGTAAGTACATGTCATTGAGAAGATATAAACTAATTATTGCTAATTTCAATAAGTACACCTTACGATTAACTCTCTAAACCCACCCTGCCAAAGAGCAATACTCTCACAGAACATTACTTTAAAATGGGTGAAAAAGTGAGAGAGCTCATCACAGTGCGTAGAGACTGAAGAAGGGGACCAATTGCAGAGATGAATAAATCCTGCAAAATCCTCCTCCGACCCCCAAAATAACATCACTCTTCAGGGTCAGCAGCTAGTTACTAACTTCAGCTGAAAAATCAAAAACTAAACTAAGAAACCCTTTGATCGCACTTGATTAGTGTCATTTGCAGAATGTATGTGTATGTAGAAGTATGAGTAAGTTATACTTTACTTATTGAAAAAATGAAAACATAATCACATTCTTTTTATCTTAAAATGGTTTTCATTTTGATGTTAGTTATTATAATCTTGTAAACTCCCAAGGTTTGCATGTGTTGTCTTAGGAAATTGATCTACTTTAAAAACAAAAAAAAGATTTTAAAATGGATTCTGTTACGTATAGAAATATTTCCAAAATGATGCTTTAACTGTCTTTGTGGCCCTCTATTTACGCCTTTGCAAAGGAAGCACTTAGTAACAAAAAGTGGTAGATCAAAGGGAAATAAAATTAGATTAAAACAGCACATAACTGTCATTCTAGGAAACATTAGATTGTATGTTGATTATAAATCAATTATTGTCATGACAAATTACAAACCTATTGTTTCTGCATTGTTGGTAAAGAGCACCACCCAGCTCTCTATGAAAATTGAAATGGAAATGCACCAAAATAAGACAATTTCCCATTTTTTGGCAAATTTGCTGTCTGGTCGAATAGTTTTACTCCAAAATGGCTGAAATCACAAAAACATCAACAAAAGATCATGCTACAAATGCTTCTAAAAGACAAATTACACAAAATGGAAGACTTTCAGTTTTACTCCACAGTAGCACTTGATTTCTAAAAACACGTCACAGGTGAAAAGCATGAGCACAAGACACCACACATGTTGGAAAACAAAATAAAATGAATCATTTGGAACACAATTTTATCATTAACTTGGATGAAGTGCAAACAAGATTGCACTGGTGAAAAAGCATTAAACGACATATTTGTACTGCATTAAAATTCACTGATGGCAACAAAAATCCCTTTGATAAAAATGTGTTTCTTTCATTAAACGTTGAGTTTAAACAAATATTTGGGTAAGATAACAGCAGCAAAATTCAACTGCCTTCAGCTGTCCTATATTGCAGTCATTCCCGATGTCACTTCCTCATGTTACAAACTTAAAATACTATATCAGCCGCTATTTTTCCTTTGTATTTGCCTGCTGCATCCCTCCTCCAGCCCTTCCCCAGTTGTGCAGCTGCCCATTGGTCACTCATCACTCTGCCGATGGGACTCAGCCTGCACCCTGCAACCAGGGAGCTGGCCCTCAGCCGAGCAGGTTAAGCCCAATTGACATTCAAATGTACACATTTCAATACAATTAATTCTGGGGTGTTGGTTTCCCCGGCGAAAAGAAGGAAGCAACAGATAAACCTGAAATTAAAGAAAAAACACAGATCTGAGCGTTCAAGCTGCCTCACCTTCGAGGATTCTAAAGTTGTTTTCACAGAAGCAGGAAATGCCGCCGAGTGACGCGCAACATAATCCAGGAACAGGCGGAACAGCTTCCGATCCCTGGGCTGGAAAACGGAGAGCAGGCCTTCAGCACAATTGTCATCCAAGTGCAGGTCCTTCAGCCAATCCATGCAGACTGCACTCAATCTCAGGCAATCAGGGTGTGCAAATGCTGACTTGTGTGCTGTGTCACTTTATGCCAGAAAAGGTGTTTTTGCTTATTTTAAGCAATGTTTGCACAGCACCGGAGGATTGAGAAATAGCTACAGTCATATACAGGGCAGCACAGTGGTGCAATGGTTAGAATTCATGCCTTAAAGCACTGCCGCCCTGGGTTAAATTTCCTGGGTGCTATCTGTGTGGAATCTGTATGTCCTACCTATTTTTCCCCAGGGGCTCTGGTTTGCTCCCACTGCCAAAAGGCATACTGGTATGTAAATTGGCTTCTGAGAAAATCTGACCCTGGTGAGAGTGTCTGTGTGGCCCTGAGAATCCAGTCCAGGGTGTATCCTGCCTTGTGGCCATTGATTGTTCCCCCGTGACCCTGTATTGGATGGAGTGGTTAGAAAATGGATGAATATATATCTTTATAGTAGGAAGGCTTGAAGCCTGGCTGTTATGGGGTTTAAAAAGATTCCACTCCACGGCTGTCACATTCGTACCAGTCACTTGGGTCAGCGTGGAGTTACATTGTCATCACACTGTCCTACAGAAAACAGCAGATGCTTGAGGAAGGACAATAAGGTCCAGTCTTTAGAGCAAATGCCGAGATAAACACTGTGTACAGTAACTGGTTCATACTGTATGTATCTTACCATGAGGTTAACCGCCAGATCCTTGTGAAATATCACATTATGAGGATTCGATGCAACTCCAATATCAAAGGCGTGCTTTATGGGGTGGGCAATGTTTCTCAATCTTCTCCTTGCTGTGCGGGAAATCTTTACACCAGCTGCAGAAAACATAAACACAGCTACTTATCATTGCAAATAAGCTGTTCTAACACATGATGCTTTACTTCCTACAGGAGAAGCAGAATGTTGATTTAAATGTCATGCTTCCGGTATAGTCTTTCAAAAATATTGAGCCAATAAACACCACTACTGATGCACAGATTAGTGTAATGTGATCGCCTCCAAACGTTTAATTGCTTGCTTACTCAGTAAATATAAGTACACAAATGGCTTCTTTGTGAATAGTTAAAAAATAATATTAAAACTATTATAATTAGTAATATAAAACAAAAAAAGAAAGTTAATCAGGAGGAGAATTACACTCACCTTCAGGAAAATCTGCAAATAAGGCAAGGAGGTCCTTCCGCTCTAGGATACAAACCTCACACAGGGTTGCGGCACAAATTGTGACGTTTCTTGGAATTTTGTACATTAAATACACCTTGGACAAGAATGAATTGACAACAGCATCAGAGGAATTACTGTCAAGAAATACATTTCTTGAACAGCTCAAAAAGACTTCAAGAATTCATTTGATATAGAACCATAATGTGAGAAACAAAATTAACAGAAACACATTTCAGGGAGCTCAGCAGACGAACAGTGCAAATACTGGGAGTATATTGGCAGTTTTGTCCTGTGAGTTAACCCCTGTGAACAATCTTTACAACCATTTATGCAAGTGACATTACAGGCACACAATTATTCAGAACGATTGTTACAAAATGTACTTTCAGCAAAAAAGCTAAGAACAGGACGCCAGGCAGAGAGAAGTCAGGTGAAAGTGATGGAAGACACCATTAAGGACTTGAGAGCTGAAAGGAAGTGTCTGCATATGCAACTCAGTAATAGTGCTCCTGGTACATTTATGTAAAGTTGTACATTGTTGTACAGTTCTTATACATACTGTTACGCCATTTTGTGTAGTGTTCATGAAGGAGTTCCGACAGCGATTTGTAACATCATTCAAGTGAAGAGTTACCGGTGTTTGTCAAGAGTAGGTCAGTCATCCAACACTGGGACTATGTCAAGGTCAGGAGGGAGCTTATATAAAGAGAGCCACAGAAAAACCTTTTCTTAGCTAACCAGGAACTAGCCGAACGAAAACTATATCACATAGAGCAGGACAATTGTACACTTTCTTGCTGCTAGTGACTGCCAGACGTAAATATCTCATTAATAATACCTCTCCAATTAATGATCCAGGTAACAAGGTGGCCACTCTGTCACCACGGCCACCATCTCCAAAGACCTGAAAACATGTATTTCTAGGTTACTTTTGTAAGAAAAACATGTTTTAATATTGTATATGAGGCAAAAATAAGTTTTTTTATTAGTCATTTACAAAGTTACCACTAACTAGCTGTTATATATGGATACATACTGTACATAAAACATAAAACCCAGCAAATGCAAAAACGTTAACACAAAATGAATCTCTCCTAGTACCTGCACAAGCCCATGCTGAACATAGTACATGGACTGACTGATTTCTCCAGTCTTTGCCAGAATTTGCCCAGTGCTGTACGTGTAGGGGTTAATTTTAACTGACAAAGCTCTTCTGAAGCCTTCATCAGTTCCTCGAAACAAAGTGGCCTGGAAGAAAAATGAAAAAACGATACAACACAAATACGACGCAAATGCAATGGAATCCATTCCTGTCCTTGCGTGTGTTTTGTAAAATAAAAAAACAAACACAAACTTATTTAATGTCCATCACAATATGTCCACTTTACTATCTGTCGTTTGAAAATGACACACAAGCCAGGGCAGAACTGTGGCGCAGCAGTTGGCATTGCTGCCTCACAGCGCTGTGGCCTTGTGTTCGATTTCTGGGGGGCTATCTGCGTGCAGCTTTCATGTTACCTCCTGTGTTCACATGGGTTTCCTCTGGAGGCTCCAGTTTGTTCCCACAGTCCAAAAACATACTGGTAGGGTAACCGGCTTCTAAGAAAACTGGCGCTGGTGTGAGTGTGTGTGTTTGTGTATACCCTGTGATGGATTGTACCCCTTATCCACTGCTTGCCGGGATAGGCTCTGGCTCCCCCACAACCCTGTATTAAAATGGTCAGAAAAGGTTCTCTCCACAGCGAAATCCAAAACCTTTTGAAAAGGCTAGCGTACAGATTCCAAATTTCCTCAGACGCAAGCGATAGAAAAAGTGCATTTCAGTGGTCATAAGAACACACTTTTAAGGCCTTACCTTCTTCATCAGTGGCTGATAACAAGCTGAAGCAATTTCTGAGCGGAGAGTGAAAGGAAGGTCGTCCAGTAACCCAGACACGATGCTCCCTTTCCGATGCTTCCACAGGTATATGTAATACTTGTACACCCATGCTTGAATTTCATCAGGCAAGCCAATGTCTTTCTTTAGTTACAAAATATATAGAAAATCAAACAAACGTAAAACAGCAAAGACATTTTGGAAATAAGGAAGAGGAACATTTACTATTAATTTGCATTTAAATATATTTGCATTTAAGAAAGAGATCACAATTTCTATTACTCATGATAATTAAGACCATTAGTTAAATTTCCAATTAACAAAAATAGCATTGTTACATTCAAATTAACATGGGAAAAATCGTTCAAGTTGGAATTTCAGGATAAAGCACTCTTTCCTTCTCTAATACACTCCAAGATTTCATTTTCTCTAGAGGTTATAGTACGATGAGAACCAAATTAATACAGAGCTTAAGCTACTATAGGTTTTCCAATGGTAGGTCTGGAGCTACTGTATAACATACAAATATTAGAAGTTTCACATTGCTGACTGCTTAAAATCTAGAAATTCACTGCACTTCAGAAAGTTAGTTTTTGAAACTCCTTAATCAGAAATGAAAATTCCACCAGACATCTGAAATGGCCCTAATGAAAAGAATCCATATAATACCTACAGGCTTCCTCAGGGAACTGGGGGATTGCTATAGACAGAAACCTTCATGTTAGTTTCGTAAGGTTACCATGTTGAATTTGATAGCCTCCAGTCGGTGGTAGAACCTTCCTCTGCGAGCATCGAGGTTTGTAATGATGGAGCTCATTCCAGTCATGACCATTCCAAAAATGGCTGTTAAACCGGTAATCATCACCAAAACCGACAGGTAGACTTCGCTAATGATCACTGGATGAATATCTCCGTATCTGCACACAGTAATCAGAATTCATGATCAGTAAGACACTCTACGAAAGCCGTGCAGCAATCTGGAGCCCATCCCAGAAGCTCAGGACATGGAAAGGTTGTGTTCTGAATGGGAGCCCATTCAAGGCACACACACAAGCAGGTCTACAGATACCACTTATCCTAACAAAAACGTCTTTGAGACACGAGGTAAATCAGAACGCTTGCAGAAAACCCATATGGGCATGTTAAGAACATGTACACTTCACACAGAAGGATCGCCCAGGAAAAATGAACCCAGAACATAAAATCTGTGAGATAATAGCATTAACCATCTAGAAAGCCCAGAGTCTGGGTGAGGGCTTGAAATCAGTTCAGGGTTGGAAAAGGCCTCACGGAGACTTATACAGTAGTTCAATTACAGAATTATACCACTCAGCTCAACATTCCTTAAAAATACTGCCATCAAGATGTTTTTTATTTATTTTACACCAACATTACACTCAAGTGTCTTAGAATAGTACATCCTCTTTAGGACTTTTATTAAAAAATATTTTTTTTCCCTCAGTCCTGCCAATCATGAATTATTTGTTGTGTAATTTCATGAAATATATACTGTACATTTACTCACCCTACTGCACACAGTGTGACTCCTGCCCAATACACCGAGGCAATATATAAGTCAAAATCACTGACCACGGATATATTCTTTGAAACTGTTGAAAGACATAGAAATGACTATGTTATCGGAGAATCCTTCTTCAGCCATACAATTATGCATTACACCATTGAAGCGATTTTTACCAGACAAATTCTGTACTTATCTAATTCAGATGTGAATAATATTTAACACAGTGCACATAATATCACTACTTCCTCCTTCACCTGTGCCACACACATTTATCTTGTTTGAGGTGGGATTGATCAACAACACCCCAGTCAATATTGAAAGAATGGAATGGATAAAATGGACTAAAATGGATATTTGCCTTTCTTCATCAAGAAGTGATGTGTTTTATTTTAGTTTTTTATCTTCATACACATACCAGCACCATTGTCTTTAAAAATAATCAACTTTCTTAATGACAAAATTAGTCTATACTGTCCCATAAAAGATGATGTCAAAAATAGAAAGATAACTTACAACGGGGTAACAACATCAACCAGGAATTTTCAAGGCAGACTCTGGCTTCAGAATGATGAACAGATGTACAAATCAAAGAAAACCTTTATAATGAAAGAGAGAAAAAATGTTTGGAAAAGGGCACTGCAAGTTTGAATCATTTCCATGGTGAGTTAAATAGCACCTCTTTGCATGCTAAGTTTCCAAATTGTTTCCAACAGACTTATTCAGAGCACATTGTAAACCACTGCATAGCCTATGAATATTAAGTAAACCTGGAGATCGACTAATAATCTGAAGAACAAGATGGTCTTGAAATGTAGAATTTAACTCCGCAATTTACATTTCAAATCACCCTTATTTAGCAACATTGCATTATAAAATGAAAAGGTATGATCTGTTCCATGTAAAAAAAACTTTCCCTTTAAAAGTTCTTCTTACATTTTTGTAGTTAAACTAGAGCTGTCCCTACTGGTTTTACTACAGTACAACAGAATGTCGACCATGTAGTCATTGTTCATAAACTGGATCATGACAGGTGACTCCTTTCTGCTGTTAATTTATTACACTAGAAGTGATGTACACTGTAGACCATGAACAAATGAATTATCTAAAGTCGTGTCTGTGGACATTTTACAATCTAAATGAAGGATTTTTACAGTGTAGCCTGTGAAATTCTTACTGCATTTTAAGCTTGTGATGTTATGATCTTAAGCAGCCAGTGGCTACATGAAAATAAAACAGGGACAATGGCTTACCAGGAACATGCTGCTACTTGGATACAGAGAACAATCACAACTATATAATTCAAGACAGCCATGTGAACCTTATTCACGTCTGGTTCTTTGCCAAGAGCCGCTAGAAATAAGAAAGGGAAACAAGTTTAGTGTAAACAAATCACATTTTCTTCAGTGGTGTTACAATTACTTTTAAGAGCAAAACAATCTAATTAATAGAGGAGGACGACTCAGCCCTTACACATAAAATTGAGCAACCTCCCAACCTTCAGAAGTCGATTCACGTGCAGAAAAGACAAAGATGGATAAGCGATTTTCACCAGCTCGAAGGGAATGATGCACAAAACGTCCACGATGAACCAGAACTGAAGGTATCGCTTCCGGATCTGTTTCTTATCCAAGGTGACCAGCCCCTGGTGCTCGAAGCCGATGTAAAAGCGGGAGACAATGTTCAGGACGTAGACCGCGTCGAGGCAGTACTCGATGGCCACCATCCAAAGCATGTTGGCATCGAAAGACACCTGGGCAGAAAGCAGCAGAGTGACCCCGCTACCCATCACAGCAGCTCAGCCTCCCTGAGGCCCTTTCCTGTCCTGCGCTGTTCCCATGCCCTCGGCCAGACTGGGCTTGGCAGATTAACTCCACATGTGACATCTGCAATTTAAATCTAAATGAGTGTGTACTGTTCCTCCTACAGTCCCTGTACAGTACAGGTAACGCTACAGACAACTGTATCAGGAATCCCTGGAGGTTTCCTGATGCCATTTCCACTCTCTCCCCAAAAACCCACCACGTAGGGAGTCAGTCTAAAGACTACATTGATTGTTTAAAAACATTTCCACTCGTATCCTGATTAGATTTGGGCCATAACTGTAAAAATTATAAAGAGTCATTTTCTAAAAGGAGGTTTATACAGTATGTGTTTACTGCTCCTCTAAAGAGGCTGCCAACAAAGACCAAAGCTCTGCCATGGAGAATTAACCTAGAGGGGCCTGACTATAGAGGGAACGGCACACACACACATTTAAATTTAACTTCATCAGGCTAAATCCTTGAAACTTCAGTCTTCAAGGCCTGAGACCATAGCTACCCGTCAAAAATCATACAAGTAAAATCTTAATTTTACTTTAAGATTTACCTAATTTTACCAGCAGCCATATCACTCTGCAACTCACCACTGGCAACCCATTGAAGCTCAGCAGGTGTGAGGTGTGACCTCTTAGGACAAACTAAGGTTGCTGCTGGAAGAGGTGTTAGTGGGGCCAGCAGGGGGCGCTCACCCTCCGTTCCATGTGGGTCCTAATGGCCCAGTTTAGTGATGGGGACACTATACTGTAAACAGGCGCCGAGACGTAAAACTGAGGTCCTGACTCTCTGTGGTCATTAAAAATCCCAGGGAGTTTCTCGAAAAATACCAGGACCAAATTTCCCATTGGCCCTTATCAATCATGGCCTCCTAATAATCCCCATCTCTGAGCTGGCTTCATTACTCTGCTCTCCTCCCCACTGAGAGCTGGTGTGTGGTGAGCGTTCTGGCGCACTATGGCTGCCGTCGCATCATCCAGGTGGGGCTGCACACTGGTAGTGGTGGAGGGGAGTCCCCATTACCTGGATAAAACTGAGTGGAGTGTCCAGAAAAGCGCTATATAAGTGTAAGCAATTATTATTATTAATTATTATTATTATTAATGTTCCAATCCATACAATGTCCATTATCACTAGAAGCTATCAAAGTTACAAAAATAACACAACCAAGCAATATGACCAACCAAGCAATTCTTTCAATATGAACTTTTACACCTTCAGCAAACGTTTTTTTCCGCGGGTATGGATTTAGGGGGGCTTATCTAAGCAACCCCGAGACATGGCAGACCTCCCTTTACCTGGTAGAGAGTGATCGCAATGGAGGCCAGCGAGGTAACGGAGATGAAGAGCTCCCAGTTCCGCACCAGCTGCTTTTTGGGAGAGACCACATACTGGCTGCGGAGGGCGGCGGAGCCTGCGGCTGCACGGTCCTCCACGTCGTAATCGTAGATGTCTTCAAAGCCCATGGCCGGAGCGGGGCGCTAACCGCACCTGTGACACCGCCATCCGGGCAGGCCCGGGGCAAACAGGGCAGAAAAGTGGCGCTTGGTCTTCACGGTCAATCAGTATTATTGGCTAACTAATCATATTTACCATCACTGACTGATAAGCGAAAAACAGAGATAATGCTTTAAAGAACGTCACTGTATCGCCGTGATTTTACAGCAGAGCTGCGAAGTTAAAAAAAAATATATATGACATAAGGTTCCACCAGAGCCGAAACTTGAAGCGTTTTTACTTTACCTTTCCCAGCATTTAACTCGTTAAATGTGAACAATAACTGTATTAGGATCAATGTGAGCTACTCCTAGCCCGCAGGAAAGGGCAGAAAGGAAGACAAAGCACGGAAAATCCTAAATAGACTAGAAAAACTGAGACTGGAAGACTTACTCGTCACTTTAACGCATGAGATGTCGGTGGGGAAGGCGGTGGAGGGTGTCTGAATAGTGAATATTTTTGACGGAAAGCAGACCTTGCGTGTTAACCGCGGCGTCTCCGAAATACGTTAAAAAAGCGGATTTCTCCGAAGCACTCGCGAGCTCATATTTGAATTTTTTTCCGGGGTTAATTCCAAGCCGCTCGCCCTCGCGCTTAACGGAAAGCACCGCACAGGTAACCGGTCGGGTACCGTAACTCCAGATTTTCTACAAAAAAACAGCAAAAATGTCCCCCGGGTTACCGTCTCTAACACCTTCAGATCCCTGACCGGTGCACATCTCTGGCTGTTGAGGCTGGGAATCTGGAACAGGTCTTATACTTGACCATTTCAATAAAGTATTGACACAGGTCAGTGTCCTGGGGGGACAGCGTCGTATACACAGCAGAACAGCACGGTGCAGTTGAACATAAGCACGTACAGCACTCTTCTCAAAGAGTCGTGGCTCAAAGACAACAATTCGCTATGGAGCAGTCCATTTTTTCTGTGACTGGGGCTCCATGACCCTTAGAATATTGCTAAAAATGAGAGGAAAAACAAAAGCAACGCTGGAACCAGGTCAAAAACGCCTTTATTAAAAAACAAAATAAAAAAACAAAAACCAAAACAGAACGGTTTTGAAAACGCTGGAAAGCTTGCAGTCGGCGGAGGCTCTGAGGAAGCCGGGCTGCTCCCCGCTCCGCACAGTCCCCAGGCGAAAGGCACGCCGCCCCCTCGGAGAAGAGATCCCACAATCCCGGCTGGCGACGGACGGAGGCTCCGACCTTCGGAAAACACATCCGGAGAGCGCGCGCCGTCCCACAGGAGTAAACCCCCCCCTCCCCCCTCCCACCGGCTACAACAGACCACAGACAGGAGAAGAAATAAAACGACACGGGGACATGGGGCTGCTCGCCTTTCCGACGCTTGACCCACACAGGAGACCCCCCCCCCCGTGGATCGCGCGCCGAGGCTGGGGGGGCATCTGTGCCGGCGGTGCGAGGTGTAGTACTGCACCGGCGCCCGCCCTCCGGCCAGGGGTCGTCCCGGGACACCGGAGCCGGCTAGGAGCGGGCCAGCTTGGACTCGTGGGCCTTCAGCGTGCCGACGGCGTCTTTCACCGCGTGGTATATGATGTTCTTCACCTGCGGGGGGGGGATGGGATGGAGAAGCGGAGACAGTTCAGCGAGAGCGCGGCGGTACAGCTGTGAGGAGTCCCACCTCCCTTGCCAGCGGACCCCCAGAGTGTCAAGAGACAAAAGGCCTCCATGGCCTCATCGAGTCACACGAGCCCGACTGATC
The DNA here is from genome assembly GCF_059453375.1 of Lepisosteus platostomus. Taxonomy (NCBI): domain Eukaryota; kingdom Metazoa; phylum Chordata; class Actinopteri; order Semionotiformes; family Lepisosteidae; genus Lepisosteus; species Lepisosteus platostomus. The sequence continues at coordinate 32,226,558 of NC_142623.1, forward strand.
TTCCCCAGTCGCAGCCCTACAGCTCCTATAGACTCGACAGGCACGCAAGTCCGGATCGACCCAGTCAGTCCGTGGGGCCGGCTGACATCAGGACTGTCCTGTGAGCGGTGGTGCCCGAGAGCTACAGGGTGGTGGTGGTCATTTACAGTTCAGATGATCGCTACCCTGCTTCAGTTTCAACAAGTCTCCTGCCTCCATGGTCAGATGGAAACTGCTCCAGGTGTTTAAGCCTTGACGACTCTCACGCTCTGGGAACGTTTGTCAGAGCTATGAATGGATGAGGGATATTTTACAAGATACCACTGTTTTAAGAGACAGATGGTGGTAGGAAAAGGCATCTTTTTTTACAGTGGACCGCAGTCCTTTTGACATGCAGCTGGGACACCTTGAGGCACAGGAGGACAAAAGCAGTGAACCAGCCCAGGACAGGCGGCTGGACCCAGCCTTTCAGAGTCCGGCCCTTCTCAAGCCCCCCTCGGCCACAGGGCTTACCCCCCAGAGGAGCCCTGAAACACAAAGGCATAAGAGCGCCCCGAGAAAGGCCAGACCCCCGGCGCCCCTCACTCACCTGCAGCTTGTCCTCGTGGTTGGAGTGCGTGTTGGACAGGTGCCTGAACTCCTGCGTCAGCCTGAAGCAGTGCTTCACGTGCTCCGGGGACACGAAGTCTTCCGCCACCTTGATGCAGCTGTACAGATTGTGCACCTGCAGAGGGGCAGGGAGGGAAGGGCTCAGCCGACAAACCCACAATCCCCCAGAGAACCGCCAAGCAACAGTGTCTCAGAGTGACCCGTCTGTCTGAGTCATCAACAGATTGTGCACCCCCCCCCCACCCGAGGGGCAGGAACAGACAGCGCATCGCAGACGGGCTCGGATATCAAACCCACAAGCCCCCCCCAGAGAGCCGCCAACCAACACAAATCAGTCTCGGCACGACTCTGGAGCAAAGCTGCGTCTGTCCGTCATTTGCCAGCACAGGAACCAGCTGGGCCTCGAGGCATGAACAACTGAATATATAAACTGGCTCCCCTGAGAAATAATACGAATTCCACATGGCAGAAGAGTGAAATGAGGCTAACTGGTATCGGGGGGGGGGGTGAGTCTCAAGGCTACTGGGTACAGAAAGGTGCTCACTAAGTGGCAGCATGGTCCTGGTTCCAATCAAATCCTATTTGCTCTGATTTTGCCGTTACTGTGAACAGTAAATACCTAGCAATGGTGCAACTTAGCTAATCACACAACTCAAGAAGTGCAGATTGGGGGCTTTGGGACACAACCCGTTTGTCGGTCCGGACCGAGCTGCACCCCGGCTCAGGGGGTGTTGGGAAGTCAGCCCAGACCTGGTGCGGTGCTCCGGCGGGGATGAAGACGGCGTCCCCGAGGAACTGCACGATGGCCCAGCCCTGCACGCCGTACTCCTCGTACAGGCGCCGCCGCAGCTCCTGGTCCAGGTACCAGCTCTGGTCGTGGATCGGGTCGTGGTCCGGGGGGTTCTCCTGGCCCTGCTCCTCGCCCACCTGCAAGGGGGAGGGATTGGGGGGGGTCACCGGAACAGCTCCGGAACGGCGTCCGAAGGAGGGCAGGGCAGGGGGCTCCAATCCTCGTCCTGGAACCCCAACACCTGCTGCCTTTCATTCCAGTCATCTCTCAGGTACACAATCCAGCCCTCAACCTGACTTAATACCAGGACTGACTCGGGCTGTTCTCAGCTCTTACACGAGACCGGCTGCCTTTGAACGATCGTTCCATACAGCAACACAAACTGCTAGTTCTGAGGAGAGAAGAACTTTCGAATACTCCAATGAAGAACCCTGTCTGCTCAATTAAGCTCCAATTTAGGCAGCCTGGTTAACTGGAATGTAATGACCCCCCAGCAGGTGTGTGGACCTGCAGAGCCAGGACTGGGATCCCAGAACTCTGGGCCGGGAGGACTGGACACCAGCAGGACTTGTGGGTCTCATTCATTGTCCTAATGAAACCAACTAATTCAGGTAAGAGATCTAGCTTCTCGGGTTGGGGGGAAGAACCCAGCTGTGCCCACAGGCAAGGGGATCCCCGTTTGCAGCACCCCAGCTAAAGCTCCCTGCTGCTGAACCACACCTCGGTCGAACCCATTTCCGGTTCCGTTCCATCCTTTCCAGAAGGGCTCAGTCTCTGGAGACTGCGGAGAGCTCTGAAGCTGGACCCAGGCCGGGACAGCTCCCTGGGATCTGGGCCGCCTCCGGATTCGGGTCTCGGTCTCGACCCGCTGGGGACCGGCAGGACACTGCAGCATCATGTCTGGGGTCCAACCAGCCCAGCGCACAAACTGGGAGCGCAGGCGCGCGGTCCCTCAACGGAGACAAGGGACGCCCTCAAACCGTATGGGGAGGGGAAGGGGGTTGGGGGGTTCAAGGGGGTTCCCTCCAGGCTGCTGACGGGGCCGGTGGATAACACTAACCCCGCGAGCTGAGCTCCAGAAAGCTCTCCGCACATCGAGAGAGGTGGGGGATCCCCGCGCTCGTTAAGCTCACCTTCCGGAGAAGCTCTCGGATCTTCTCGGCGTCCTTGGCAGCGTAGATGTGCCACAGGGCGCCGGGCTTCTCCCTGCCCTCGTAGATCCGGCGCTTGGTCATCTCGTCCACGTCGCCCTCGTCGATGGTCTTCGCCACCTCTGCGCAGCATGGACAGACGGGACAGGAGAGAGAAACCACACCCCACAGGGTTACGCTTAACAGCGGACAGCAAGGACAGCGGACAGGGAGGACTCCCTCTCCAGATCCCGTCAGGAAAAAGCCTCCGGACTGCTCGAGGGCATCCCGGCCAAAGCCACAGAGGAGAAATCTGAACTCCGAATGTGGCGCAGCGGCTGCGTTTTAAAAGCGTCTCCTGATGAGAAAATGTTTATTGGTCTCGTTCTGAACCACAGAAAAACACCTGTACTGAACTACAAGCATAAGCTCATGGTTAGCAACACTTGGGAGCATTTAAAATGAAGAATCAATGCACAGACAAAAAAAAAAAAAAGCAGAGCACAGAAGGCACGCACACCCCAGGAGACTGCAGACAGGCCTGTCCCTCAAGAGGCCAGGGCACACAGCGCACCCCAATCACACTGGGGTGCATGCTTCTCGCTATGTATTTCCAATCTGTCTTCCTACATAAACTCAGCTTTCAGTTGAACTTGGCATCAATTTAAACCATAAATGAGGCTTCTACTTCGTACAATTCCAGAGATTTTAAAAAATGTTTGAGGGGACATCATTCCAGGCAGAAGCTGCCTCTGTAGGACTTTGGTACAAAATGGTTCATTAAACGAGGACGTCCACAGGACTTCACTTCACTGGAGGTGAGCTTCATATACCAATACTGCTGGAGTACCGTATGCACTAATACACCACAACAACCCAGTCACAGCCCCTGTGGAGTCCAGTACACTGACACGGCCCAGTCACAGGCTCTAGACTTCTAGTCCCTGTGGAGTCCAGTACACTGACACAGCCAAGTCACAGGCTCTGGACTCTTCTAGTCCCTGTGGAGTCCAGGACACTGACACAGCCCAGTCACAGGCTCTGGACTCTTCTAGTCCCTGTGGAGTCCAGTACACCGACACGGCCCAGTCACAGGCTCTAGACTCTTCTAATCTCTGTGGAGTCCAGTACACTGACACAGCCCAGTCACAGGGCACAAAATCTGCTTTGATCCCTATTATCTTCTGCAAACAGAGTGTTATGGGTATAGAAAACTGAAAGAAATGCATCAGGTCATTTACGGCCTTGATCTGAAACTGGTTCTCGTGTGGTTCTCGTTCTCTAAAATGTGATGGCAATTCAATTTCGATAAAAACCCTGCAGTTTCCCCGAGGCGTAGCATGAAGACAGGGAGGCGTGGTGGCCCTCCTCCTGAGCCCTAGCAGAGCCAGTCAGCACAGGGACAGAGACAGAGGGAAGGGAGTGAGAGAGAATGATTAGTGACAAGTACATGCTTGGAAAGTAATACAAAAAACCACAGACCTTGACTTCCAGTGACATCTGTTTCTGTGGATGAGAAAATTTCCCAGAATGAAAAGCAGCAGGTGGAGTGTCACAGCCCCACCTGGGCCAGGAGCCCAGCCTGCCTCAGCACGGCCACAGGGCGGGGGGTGTTGACGCTGGACATGTCACCAAAAGGACCGCATCCCAGGGAACGACCTCGGGCTTCTGCCATTACCAACACAGTACTGCCAGGCCTTGTGCTCTTGAGGGCAGGGGCCAGGTGATGCTCTCCAACAGATCACTCTGAGCCACTACTTAATTAACTATCTCTTTTAAGAGCAGAACTCTGTCCGCCATGGCCCAGCCCATAGAAGATGCCCTCTCTACCTCTGGATAACAGCAGGGTTGTTTTCTGGTTCAGCACTCTGTATGGAGCTCCAGCTCATTGCCCATTTGCCCTTACAGAGTTACGGAGACAAAGCCTGCGCACAAGGGAGGCAAAGGCAATACTTTCTGACAAACCCAGTTCTGCAAGTTTTTTGTAATGGGGACAGGTTCAGTACACTCAGTCCATTCCCTCCAAAGCATGAGACTGACTTCGCTCTGGTGTTTCACTGAATGACCTTTCATCTCTAGGTTCTCCTGGACTGGCCACGCTCACTCACACAAGCGGTGGCCACACCCTCAGGTGACAGCCCCGCCCCCAGCCCCGCCCCCAGCCCCACCCTGTGCACTCACCCTCCTCGTGGTTGTTCTCTCCCTCGGGGATGCCCACGTACACCATGACGTTCACGGCGTCGGACACGTCGAGGTGCAGATTCGTCGTCCCCACCTTCCTGTCCTCCGCCGATATCAGGCCTGCGGGCACACGAGCACGTCAGAGCAGGATCTCAGCATCCAGCTGGCTCTGACCAGGAAATCGGCTTCAAAATCTCAGCGGAGCAGCTTGTTCCAGACACCTGCTGCGCACAGCTTCCTGTTCTTTGTCCTAAATACACCGTCACACGGCCTCAAGTTGTGTCTCGGAGTCCTGCTCTACTGCAGACCAGATTAGACCAACTCTGCCAGTACATTTAGGACTCTTGTATCCTGCTATCCCCTCTGCTCGGGCAGGAACCGGCCTGCAGCCAGCGTACCCCCAGAGCGCCCCCTCACCGTAAGCGTTGTACATCTTGGGCCCCAGGTCGGGCCGCACGAAGAAGTTGGGCAGCCGGGCAGCCAGGTTGAGGCGCCCGTCCCTCTTGGTGTACTCAGGGAGGGGGAGATTCTCCATCAGGTCCTCGAACCTGGGACAGGAAAGACGAGCCCTCAGACCCCGCTCAGGGGTGGAGAAATGCACACTCCGACTCATGCACACACGAGGGCACAAGAAGGTACTAAAAGCAGCCAGACTGATTAAACCGAAGACTGCTCTGCACTTTGGAAGATAGGACATGCGTTCAGGATTCCAGGTCTGGGCAAGAGCTAAGAGCATCAGAACCCACGGCCAGCTCAGTATTTAAGGACTGGAAGAATCCTTTCCCTGTGATCAATATACTCTCTTATCCACACTGGGATTTGGAGAATCTTTCACGTGCCCGTCTGACCCGGGAATCAGGAAGCACGTGCCCATATGAGTCGGGGAGCAGAGCCAGCGTTCCTAACCGTGTTGGCATCATGTCCCGGAAGTCCTCGCCGGGGGGCCAGTCCTTGAGCTTCAGCACCATGGGCTGACCATCGGTGCCCTGCAGTCGCTCTGCAACAAGCACAGGAGGGCACTTAACACACTCTCTCACCCCACACACACACAGCACCCACCCTCTCTCGCCACACACACACAGCACCCACCCTCTCTCGCCACACACACACACAGCACCCACCCTCTCTCGCCACACACACACACAGCACCCACCCTCTCTCGCCACACACACACACAGCACCCACCCTCTCTCGCCACACACACACACAGCACCCACCCTCTCTCGCCACACACACACAGCACCCACCCTCTCTCACCACACACACACAGCACCCACCCTCTCTCACCACACACACACACAGCACCCACCCTCTCTCGCCACACACACACACAGAGCAGCCACCCTCTCTCGCCACACACACACACACAGAGCAGCCACCCTCTCTCACCACACACACACAGAGCACCCACCCTCTCTCACCACACACACACAGAGCAGCCACCCTCTCTCACCACACACACAGAGCAGCCACCCTCTCTCACCACACACACAGCACCCACCCTCTCTCGCCACACACACACACAGCACCCACCCTCTCACACACACACAGAGCACTTACTGGAGATGACCTCGAAGCCGTCCCAGAAGTCCCGGACCTTGACGTCGGAGATGATGGCGCAGTTACGGCAGTTCACCAGGTCGACGTCCTGGTCCCCAAACTCCAGGCTGAAGGCCTCGGGGCGCCACAGGCCGGCCTTCAGCTTCTTGTGAACCCCAGACACCAACACGGGCTGAGGGGGACAGAGGGAGATCCGTGGAGGAGACGAGGGAGCGAGGAGGAGAAACGGCCAGCAGGGCCGACGGCACAGAAGGGGTGAAAGGGTTAGAGGGGGGGGGGAACGGGAAGGAAGGAGCTGTGTCCTCCAGGGCGGAGTCTGGCTGCTCCGGACGGCTCTCCTGCTCGGCCCACGAGCCTCAGCCTCTCAGAGACCAGCCCCGGAGGCGGGCCGACGCTCACCTGGCCCTGCTTCCAGCACTCCCGGAAGATCTTCCAGTTGTTGCTGTTGCTGGGGTCCTGTAGGCACAGCAGGCGCCCGTCGCACAGCCAGGAGTGGGAGGTGTGGGGGTCCAGCACGCTCAGCCCCATCATGCTCTCCTTGCGGCCCCCCTCCACCGCCCCGCCGTCCGCACGCCGCGTCTCCGCCGCCTTCTTCGTCTCCACCACCGAGGCGATGATGTGGTCCAGGAAGTTCGGCAGGGCGCCCTTGGGCTTGTCCCCCTGGAAGGGACCAGAGAGACGCCAAGCGTGAGCCGGAATCACGTCAGCCCCGCAAGGGGCCAGCAAAGCACACCAGCGACTGAGCCAGCGAGCAACGCACGCACCGGCACAAGAGCCAAGACCTAGGAGCGGGCCTCGCGGACCCCACGGGACCAGGTTCTGGCACTGCGGCAATGTTCGAACCCCCCAGTGCATGCTGGGACGCGCTCGGGGATACACACCACTGATGCCGTGGAGAAGACGGAGGGGAAGGGGACCCCCGCGTCCCCCGCGCTCTGGGGCAGCTTCCCCGGGCCGGAGTTGAGCAGGTCGCGCAGGCTGGAGCCCTCGGCCTTGGGCTGGGCGCTGCTGGAGCCCAGGAGGAGGCTGTTGAAGAGCTTGGGGGCTGAGGAAGAGGAGGAGGACTTGGAGAGGGAGGAGAAGGACTCCAGGCCGAAGGGAGACCGGGACTCCTTGGCCATCACCGAGCGGAGAGAGCCCGACTCTGCTGGAGAGGGAGGGAGGGCAAGACGCGTCAGTGTGCCTCCTTTACAGGAGAAATATCCCACAACACCCTCTCTCCGGGTCCCGAAACGGGCTCCTCACCTTTCGTCTCCTCTTTGGCCTTCTGTGTGGCCAGGTCGGCCAGCCAGTGCAGGGCCGAGGAGGGGGGGGCGTCTGTGGAGGGGGGGCGGCTGTCCTTCGTGACAGGGGAGGGGCCCGGAGGCGCAGGGGCGCTGGTGCTGCTGCTGCTGCTGCCCTCCCCAGTATTGCCCCCCGCATCCAGACCCGGATCTGCTCTGGGAGCCGTCTCCCCCTCGCCCCCGGGGCCCCCCACCCCACTGGAGGAGAGCTCGGGACCCAGAGTGCTGCCGCCCGCGCTGGAGACGCCCCCGCTGGAGGTCACAGCGGGCTGCTAGGGGGACACAACACAGAGTGGCTGGAATTAGAAACCTGCCCGGCCGCAAGGGGCTGCAGTGACACCTCGGCGCCACCAGGCGTCACTGTTTCCCAGAGGAAATTCTGAAACCTCCTTGATCTGGCATAGCGCTCTCCGTTGGTACACCGCACTGCAGTTACCCACAGCCACAGGCTGTGCTCAGCTGGCGTCACGCGGGCGCGCACCAGTGCTCACCAGGTGCACCCGTACCTGAGAGAGCCCATTGGGGGCAGCGGGCCTGGCCAGGGGCTTGCTCTGCCGGCTGGTGCAGGGGCAGTTGGCTTTGATGCCCCACTTGCCTCGGGCGGCGTGCACCATGTCTCCGATGTTGTACAGCGCTGCGGGGGAGAGGAGAGGGAGAGCAGTCACACCAAGAGGCAGGTGCCCGAGAGCGAGAGAGCGAGAGAGCGAGAGAGCTCGGGTCCTGCCCAGAGAGAGAGCCCAGTGCATGCCCTCACTGCTGGTACTGGAGGAGCAGGGGCCCAGCAGCAGACTGTGAACAGAGGTGCTCAGAGCTGAACCATACTGGACCCCCACCTCACTGTAATGACTTCACATCAAACTTTTGCTAACTAAAAGAATACAGCAACTCCTTGACCTTCGACACCACGACCTTTGACGCCTCGACCTTGGCGTGCAGGCCCGGCTGCCACGCAGGGGGGGCGTGCGGGGTCACTGACCTGTGCCGGGGATGATCTGGGTGGGCAGGAGGTTCTGGGGTTCATGGGGCTGCCCCTTGGCGCACTTCAGCCAGGAGAACACCTCGTCTTCCGGGCCCTCATCCGTCTCTGCAGAGACACAGCGCAGAGAGAGGGTAAGAGCACAGACAGGCCCTGCAGGGCAGGGGGCTCAGGGCGCGCCCCCTGGGAGAAGCTGCGGGTTCGAACCCCAGGTGGGACCTCAGAGGACACCGGAGGCTGGTGCGCTATGTTTCCCTTTGCGCCTTTTGGGGACGCCATGCTCTTCCAGTCCTGAGCTGCTGACAATTTCAACAGTCCCAGAGGCCCTGCAGGATCTCTTCCGGCACTATCAAGCTCCTGCCGAGCTTAGCGCCACAGATGCGGACCCTTTTCGGTACCGCTGGGCTTGCTGCTCCTGGAGAAGCCCCTTGCTCGCCCAGGGTTACAGCAGCACCCCACCAGGGATTTGAACCTGCAACCTCCGTGCCCCGGTCAGGCACAGCCGCGCGGAGACCAGGCCGTGGGCTCACCGTCCGGCAGGCGGCTCTTGCGCAGCCGGTAGCAGTCCAGGCAGACGCCGAAGCCACACTTGCGGCAGACCCAGTGGATGTTGAAGAGCGTCGTCTCGCACACGTCGCACATCTCCCTGATGCCCCGCACCGCGCGCTTCCACGCCACCTTCTCTGCACACAGAGACATAGCACACTGGTCAGTGTCCACTCCCTGGACTGGTCACTCCCACTGGCCCTTCAGCACTCACTGGTCAGTGTCCACTCCCTGGACTGGTCACTACTCTCACTGTCACTTCAACACACACTGGTCAGTGTCCACTCCCTGGACTGGTCACTACTCTCACTGTCACTTCAACACACACTGGTCAGTGTCCACTCCCTGGACTGGTCACTCTCACTGGCCCTTCAGCACACTGGTCAGTGTCCACTCCCTGGACTGGTCACTACTCTCACTGTCACTTCAACACACACTGGTCACTGTCCACTCCCTGGACTGGTCACTCTCACTGGCCCTTCAGCACACACTGGTCAGTGTCCACTCCCTGGACTGGTCACTCTCACTGGCCCTTCAGCACACACTGGTCAGTGTCCACTCCCTGGACTGGTCACTCTCACTGGCCCTTCAGCACACTGGTCAGTGTCCACTCCCTGGACTGGTCACTCCCACTGGCCCTTCAGCACTCACTGGTCAGTGTCCACTCCCTGGACTGGTCACTCTCACTGGCCCTTCAGCACACACTGGTCACTGTTCACTCCCTGGACTGGTCACTCTCACTGGCTCTTCAGCACACACTGGTCAGTGTCCACTCCCTGGACTGGTCACTCTCACTGGCCCTTCAGCACACTGGTCACTGTCCACTCCCTGGACTGGTCACTCTCACTGGCCCTTCAGCACACACTGGTCAGTGTCCACTCCCTGGACTGGTCACTCTCACTGGCCCTTCAGCACACTGGTCACTGTCCACTCCCTGGACTGGTCACTACTCTCACTGACCCTTCAGCCCACACTGGTCAGTGTCCACTCCCTGGACTGGTCACTCTCACTGGCCCTTCAGCACACTGGTCACTGTCCACTCCCTGGACTGGTCACTACTCTCACTGGCCCTTCAGCCCACACTGGTCAGTGTCCACTCCCTGGACTGGTCACTCTCACTGGCCCTTCAGCACACTGGTCACTGTCCACTCCCTGGACTGGTCACTCTCACTGGCCCTTCAGCACACTGGTCACCCAGAGGCTAGCTCCCTCTCCCCCAGGCCTTACGGTGTGGCTCCACCATCATCATGGCCTCCTTCTCGGACATGACCAGCTGGCAGAACTGGTCGCCCACGTTGGCCAGGATGTACTTGGAGGTGTCGAGGTCGAGGCCCTCCTGAGCGGCGGGCGAGGGCACCCACAGCCCCATGGCCTGGGGGTCGCTCTGCTGGGGGCTCAGGAACCCCTCGACACGCAGCACCCCTTTCCTCGTGAACGCCAGCCTGCGGGGGAGGGGAGTAAGAGAGAGCCGAGTTTGTCAGTGTCCCAGGGCCAGAAACCTGCAGCTTCACAAGAGGAACAGCCCAGCCCAGCCCGGTCCGATCAGAATCACCGGACTGGCTCCAGGCACTCTCTGGAGCTGGGCAGCGCACAGGCTGGCTCCTCTGCATACATACATTCTGTGACTGAGTTACACTCAAAGCCCCAGCCCCCGAAATCAAAAGGAGCTGTGTTCCCCCCCCACACAGAGACAGAGGGGTCAGTACAGACCCCCCACACACACACAGAGACAGAGGGGTCAGTACAGACCCCACACACACACACAGAGACAGAGGGGTCAGTACAGACCCCACACACACACACACAGAGACAGAGGGGTCAGTACAGACCCCCCCACACACACACAGAGACAGAGGGGTCAGTACAGACCCCCCCACACACACACACACAGAGACAGAGGGGTCAGTACAGACCCCCCACACACACACAGAGACAGAGGGGTCAGTACAGACCCCCCACACACACACAGAGACAGAGGGGTCAGTACAGACCCCCCCACACACACACACACACACACACAGAGACAGAGGGGTCAGTACAGACACCACACACACACACAGAGACAGAGGGGTCAGTACAGACTCACACCCCACACACAGAGACAGAGGGGTCAGACTCACCCGCGCACGCACACACACCCACAGAGGGGTCAGTACAGACTCCCCCCACACCCACACAGGGGTCAGTACAGACTCCCCTCCCCACCCCCACCCCCACCCCCACACCCACCCCCACCCCCACACCCCCACAGAGGGGTCAGTACAGACTCCCCCCACACCCACACCCACACACAGAGGGGTCAGTACAGACTCCCCCCACACCCACACACACACAGAGGGGTCAGTACAGACTCACACCCCCCACACAGAGACAGAGGGGTCAGTACAGACTCACACCCCCCACACAGAGACAGAGGGGTCAGTACAGACTCACACCCCCCACACACACAAACCCACACACACACAGAGGGGTCAGTACAGACTCACACCCCCCACACAGAGACAGAGGGGTCAGTACAGACTCCCCCCACACCCACACACACACACAGAGGGGTCAGTCCAGACTCACACCCCACACACACACACAGAGAGACAGAGGGGTCAGTACAGACTCCCCCCACACCCACATACACACACACAGAGACAGAGGGGTCAGTACAGACTCCCCCCACACCCACATACACACACACAGAGACAGAGGGGTCAGTACAGACTCCCCCACACACATACACAGAGACAGAGGGGTCAGTACAGACTCACACCCCACACACACACACACACACACACACACACACACACAGAGACAGAGGGGTCAGTACAGACTCACACCCCACACACACACAGAGACAGAGGGGTCAGTACAGACTCCCCCCACACACACACACAGAGACAGAGGGGTCAGTACAGACTCACACCCACACACACACACACACAGAGACAGAGGGGTCAGTACAGACTCCCCACACACACACACACACACACACACACACACACACACACACACACACACACACACACACACACACACACACACAGAGACAGAGGGGTCAGTACAGACTCCCCCCCCACACACACACACAGAGAGACAGAGGGGTCAGTACAGACTCCCCACACACACACACACACACACACACACACACACACACAGAGACAGAGGGGTCAGTACAGACTCACACCCCACACACACACAGAGACAGAGGGGTCAGTACAGACTCCCCCCACACACACACACAGAGACAGAGGGGTCAGTACAGACTCACACCCCACACACACACACACACACAGAGACAGAGGGGTCAGTACAGACTCCCCACACACACACACACACACACACACACACACACACACACACACACACACACACACACAGAGACAGAGGGGTCAGTACAGACTCCCCCCCCACACACACACACAGAGAGACAGAGGGGTCAGTACAGACTCCCCCACACACACACACACACACACACACACACACACAGAGACAGAGGGGTCAGTACAGACTCCCCCACACACACACACACAGAGACAGAGGGGTCAGTACAGACTCCCCCCCCCCACACACACACACACACACACACACACACACACACACACACACACAGAGACAGAGGGGTCAGTACAGACTCCCCCACACACACACACACAGAGACAGAGGGGTCAGTACAGACCCCACACACACACACACACACACACACACACACACACACACACACACACACACACAGAGACAGAGGGGTCAGTACAGACTCCCCCACACACAAACACACAGAGACAGAGGGGTCAGTACAGACCCACACACACACACACACACACACACACACACACACACACACACACAGAGACAGAGGGGTCAGTCCAGACTCCCCCCCCCACACAGAGACAGAGGGGTCAGTACAGACTCACACCCCCACACACACACACAGAGGGGTCAGTACAGACTCCCCCACACACACACACACCTGCGGAAGTGGAAGAAGCGGCAGGCGACGGTGGAGTCGTCCTCGTCCGGCTCCTGCTCGCGGGACTTGCGGTAGCGCTCCAGCCGGCACTCCCGGCACTTGTGCAGGTGAGGCGCCACGTTGATGCACGAGCCGTCCTGCAGGAAGGACTCGCCCGACTGCTTCAGCTTCCGCACCTTCGTCACGTCCTTCAGCACCGACTGGCCCGCTGCGGAGAGGGACAGAGGGTCACCCGGACTGCACAGGGGGACAGAGGGTCACCCGGACTGCACAGGGGGACAGAGGGTCACCCGGACTGCACGGGGGGACAGAGGGGTCACCCGGACTGCACGGGGGGACAGAGGGGTCACCGCACACAGCGCCCCAGACTGCACAGGGGAGACAGAGGGGTCACTGCACACAACGCCCCAGACTGCACGGGGGGACAGAGGGTCACCCAGACTGCACAGGGGAGACAGAGGGGTCACTGCACACAGCGCCCCAGACTGCACAGGGGAGACAGAGGGGTCACTGCACACAACGCCCCAGACTGCACGGGGGGACAGAGGGGTCACCCAGACTGCACAGGGGGACAGAGGGTCACCCGGACTGCACGGGGGGGCAGAGGGGTCACTGCACACAGCACCCCAGACTGCACAGGGGAGACAGAGGGGTCACTGCACACAGCACCCCAGACTGCACAGGGGAGACAGAGGGGTCACTTCACACAGCACCCCAGACTGCACAGGGGAGACAGAGGGGTCACCTCACACAGCGCCCCAGACTGCACAGGGGAGACAGAGGGGTCACCGCACACAGCACCCCAGACTGCACAGGGGAGACAGAGGGGTCACTGCACACGGGAGACAGAGGGGTCACTGCACACAGCGCCCCAGACTGCACAGGGGAGACAGAGGGGTCACTGCACACAGCGCCCCAGACTGCACAGGGGAGACAGAGGGGTCACTGCACACAGCGCCCCAGACTGCACAGGGGAGACAGAGGGGTCACTGCACACAGCGCCCCAGACTGCACAGGGGAGACAGAGGGGTCACCGCACACAGCACCCCAGACTGCACAGGGGAGACAGAGGGGTCACTGCACACGGGAGACAGAGGGGTCACTGCACACAGCGCCCCAGACTGCACAGGGGAGACAGAGGGGTCACTGCACACAGCGCCCCAGACTGCGCAGGGGGGACAGAGGGGTCACCCAGACTGTGCAGGGGGGACAGAGGTGCCCTTCTTCATCCCACACACTGACGGGCACGCGCCCAGAGAGGGGAACACGGGGAGCGCGTGTGGGGAGCAGGAGGAAGTGAGACCCCAGGGCCTGCTCACCTCTGAAGGGCTTGGTGCGCGGCCGGCTCTTGCCCACGCCCTTGCCCTTCCCCTTCTCCAGCAGCAGGGCGCCCTCGCCCCCGGCCCCCCCCAGCGGCCCCAGCTCCTGGGGCTTGTCCTGGAGGGGCTCCTCGGAGTCGCTCAGGTCCGACAGGTCGCTGTTGGTGCTGGAATCCGAGTCGCGCTTCGAGGAGAGCCCCCGCTCGTCCAGGGGGAACTTCTGGGGCGACTGGTCGAACAGCAGGGGGGGGTCCGAGAGGGGCACCCCGCTGCCGAGGCCGCCACCCTGAAACAGCGAGAAGCTGGGGGCCGGCTGGGGCTCGGCTCCAGGTTCCAGGGATTTGGGGTCCCCAGTCCCCTCCGATCCCGCCAGCGCCCCCGATCCCTCCTCGGTGGGGCTGGCAGACAGGGTGGGCATCTCCAGGACCGGCGGGGGGCCGGCGGGGGGCTGCGCGACGGCGGGGGGCGGGTGGACGGCGGCGGCGGCCGCGGCCGCGGCAGAAAAGGCAGCGAAAGGGGAGGACAGGCGGCTCTTGGGCGGATCCGCGAGGGAGAAGAGGCCGGGCTTGCCCTCGGCCGGGGCCCCGGGGGCCGCGGCGGGGGGCGGGGGCCAGTCGGAGGTAGCTGGGGGCCGGCCGGCCGGCGAGGAGGAAGAGGAGGAGGAGGAGGGCGGGGTCCCGGCGGAGGACGCGGGCAGGCCGCTGAAGGGGCTGTGCGACAGCTTCTCGGCCAGCGCCAGGAAGGGGTTGGGGGCCTCCTCCCGGGAGAGCTTGGGCAGCTGCAGGAAGAGGTTCTCGTGCGCCTCGGAGGGCCGGGGGCCGGACAGGAGGCCCAGGCCCCCCCCCGCAGCGCCGCCGCTGCCCGCCAGGCTGCTCCCGGAGCCCTTCCCCCCTCCGCTGCTCATCCCTGCCGGGAAAGCAGGAGAGAGCTTGGGCATGGCTTCCGACCCGAAAGGCTTGCCCTGAACCGCTCCGTTGCCCGCGGGTTTGGGGTCCGGCTTGGCCGGCTCCTTGGGGGAAGCCAGCGCCGTCCCGAACAATCCGGCGGCTGCAGCAGGCTTTTTCGGGGTCTCGGGGAGGGCCAGGGTCTTGAAGCCCCCCAGGCTGGGCGGGTCCTTGGCCAGGCTCTCGGACACGACGGTGAAGTAGTTGGCGCTGGGCCCGGAGTTCTGCGCCATGCACTGGAAGAATAAGTTCTGGGAAGGGTCCGAGTCGCGCGCTGGCTCCTCCTTCGCCCCAAACCCTCCGAACCCGAAGGGCCGGCTGTCCGCGCCCAGCGCCCCGTTGCTCTGGGAGCACGGCTCTCCGAAGGCTGGAATCGGCAGGGGCTGGCTCGGGGTCATCCGGAAACTGCCTGCCGACATCGGCGTGCTCCTGGCACTCTGCGAACAGACATCAGACTCTTAAACGCCAGCTGAAACGTTCGTCACGCTGCTTGCTGCCACCAAACATGCCGCCTGTCTCTAGACATGGGTCGCCAGCAACAGCCCCATGATCATCTACAGTCCCCCGGCTTCCACCCCATGATCCCCTCCCACAGTCGTCTCCTCTCCTGCAGCCCCCCAACACTTCCTCCCCATGATCCTCTCCTGCAGCCCCCCAACACTGCCTCCCCATGATCCTCTCCTGCAGCCCCCCCAACACTGCCTCCTCATGATCCTCTCCTGCAGCCCCCCCAACACTGCCTCCTCATGATCCTCTCCTGCAGCCCCCCCAACACTTCCTCCCCATGATCCCCTCCTGCAGCCCCCCCAACACTTCCTCCCCATGATCCTCTCCAGCAGCCCCCCAACACTGCCTCCCCATGATCCTCTCCAGCAGTCCCCCCCACCCTTCTTCCCCATGATCCTCTCCTGCAGCCCCCCAACACTGCCTCCCCATGATCCTCTCCAGCAGTCCCCCCCACCCTTCCTCCCCATGATCCTCTCCTGCAGCCCCCCAACACTGCCTCCCCATGATCCTCTCCTGCAGCCCCCCAACACTGCCTCCCCATGATCCTCTCCAGCAGCCCCCCAACACTGCCTCCCCATGATCCTCTCCAGCAGCCCCCCAACACTGCCTCCCCATGATCCTCTCCAGCAGTCCCCCCCACCCTTCTTCCCCATGATCCTCTCCTGCAGCCCCCCCACCCTTCCTCCCCATGATCCTCTCCAGCAGTCCCCCCACCCTTCCTCCCCATGATCCTCTGCTGCAGCCCCCCCCAGCCTTCCTCCCCATGATCCTCTCCCGCAGCCCCCCTCTCCCTGTACTGCCCCCAGCTCACCTCAGGCTGCGTCACTGCCCTGGTGGGCGCCATCTGGTCTCCGTAGCTAGAGGGGGCAGCGGATGCAGAGCTGGTAGCCCCTCCTTCGACAACACGCAGGCCAGAGGAAGAGGAAGGGGGAGAGGGGGCAGGGGTTGGGACCACAGTACTGGGGTACCCTCCCACTGCCCCCTCTCTCTCATTCTCAGGTGTGGGGGCTGTAGAAGGCTTCTCCTTCTTGAGAGCGAGGGCACCAGTGGGGGCTGCACTGCCCATCTGCCCCACAGAGGGGAAAGAGGTGCTGGAGAAGGGGGAGGGGGCAGGTTTGGGCAAGGGCGGGGGTACAGCGATGGGGGCAGCAGTGGGATTCAGGACAGGCAACGGGTCGCCCCCAGAGACAGGGCGGTCCTGCACCACGACTGTGCGCCCGTTCTCTTTAGTGTAGGTGGCGAACAGTATGTTGGGGTGCCCCTGGGAGGAGACGTGGGTGGAGGGACCGGGGGAGCTCTGGCTCGGGGATGTTCCCTGGGGGGCAGCTGAGGTGTTGGGGCTGCCCTCTCCTCCTCCCCCTCGCCAGGTGCCCAGGCTGCCCTCCCCCCACTCGCTGTCGCCCCCGCCCTCGGCCCCCTTCAGCCTCTTCAGGGCCACGTCGCCCTCGCTCTCCGAGGCGTTGCGCCGGCGCCGCCCGCCATCGCCTTTCCCCCCGTCGCTCTCCTTCCGCCTGCGCCCCTTCTTCCCCGGCTGGTCGGCCTGCGCGGGAGAGAGGGGGAGAGCCGCAGAGCGGGAGCATCAGTCGGGCCGGGCTCCGCCACGCCCACCCTTCCCACAATCCCCTGCAGTCACGCCACCCCTACAGTAAGCGAAACCAGCCCTGTCCGCAGTGGGACGTCGCTGGGGAAGAGTGGGTATCGGAGCCAGGCCAGCAGCATTCCTACAAACAAACCGCGATGTTCAACATCTTCATACCACAAGACCCGGACTGACCACTAGCCAAGCACGACAGGAGCCAACCGGGCCTAAAAAACCAGTAACGCCCACTATGGATGCTCATTTTCTGAAACGGCTCAAGCTGTCTCTCCAGACTATGAGCTGTAAAACCCTGTGACCCTACTAACGAGCCGTTCAATAAACTTAAAAATGTCATCAGTCCAGATAATCATCATGCCCCCCCCTCACCTCGTCCAGTCGCTCATCGGCCAACATCACGTGGAGCACCCGGGGGTCAACTACCTGGGTCTCCTCACCCTGCGCAGAGAGAGAAAGAGCGATGCTCTCAGTACAGCCTGGGATGGCTCTGACTGCTGTGCATAGGGAGCTTGGCCTGGTGTCCTGCAGTTCTTTCTAAATGGAAGTCAAAGATCAGTGGCTTGGGTTGCTCATTTTCTAATGGCACAGCTAACAGGGGCTCCACATGTCCCTCCACAGGAGTCTGAGCGGCTCTCAGTAAAGCCTGGAGTGGATGGCCTGCAGTGGAATGGGAAACAGATCTGACATCCTGTGCAGCTCTCAGTAAAGCCCGGAGTGGATGGCCTGCAGTGGAATGGTGTCCTACCTGGCTCATGGTGATCTCCATGATGTGGGAGAGGGGGTCGTGCTGGGACACCAGCCCCGGCGCCCAGGGCTCCTCGAACTCTGGCTGGTACACCCTCACCCTCTGGCCCTGGATGGTGTAGGGGCCTGTGAGCAACACAAGGTAGACTGTGTTGGGGAAAAGTCCTTCTACCATTCATGCATCTGTGCTTTGAAGAGACCATTTTGATAGCTGCAGCTATGAAAGAGTAAAGAGCCAACAGCACCACTGGTGGGTCTGAGGTTTTCTCTACTGCACCCACCCCATGACCCCAACACCCCGCACAGTGCCAACCACGGGACCTCAAAACTGCACACAGCGCAGAGCCCGTGACCCCAACAGTGCCACAGCACAACACAGCGCAGAACACACGACACTGACACCAGGCAATGCAGACCGCAACTCAGGCAGATTTCCTGTCAAACGCCCACAAAAGTCACTGATTCAGACTGTCTGGCTAGAAGGTAGTCAAAAAGCTCTGCAGAAGTTATACAATTAATAAAAATGGCTCTGATCTATCGACGGCGATCACACACCACTGACTGAGCTCAGCCCTACACCAGCTCATCATCACTGGCTCTGATCTATCGACGGCGATCACACAGCACTGACTGAGCTCAGCCCTACACCAGCTCATCATCACTGGCTCTGATCTATCGACGGCGATCACACAGCACTGACTGAGCTCAGCCCTACACCAGCTCATCATCACTGGCTCTGATCTATCGACAGCGATCACACAGCACTGACTGAGCTCAGCCCTACACCAGCTCATCATCACTGGCTCTGATCTATCGACGGCGATCACACAGCACTGACTGAGCTCAGCCCTACACCAGCTCATCATCACTGGCTCTGATCTATCGACGGCGATCACACAGCACTGACTGAGCTCAGCCCTACACCAGCTCATCATCACTGGCTCTGATCTATCGACGGCGATCACACAGCACTGACTGAGCTCAGCCCTACACCAGCTCATCATCACTGGCTCTGATCTATCGACAGTGATCACACAGCACTGACTGAGCTCAGCCCTACACCAGCTCATCATCACTGGCTCTGATCTATCGACGGCGATCACACAGCACTGACTGAGCTCAGCCCTACACCAGCTCATCATCACTGGCTCTGATCTATCGACAGTGATCACACAGCACTGACTGAGCTCAGCCCTACACCAGCTCATCATCACTGGCTCTGATCTATCAACAGCGATCACACAGCACTGACCGAGCTCAGTTCTACATCAGGTGAATATCACTGTATCTGATCTATTGATACCAAGAGCCCCTGTCTCAAGCTCAAACCCATGGTCAACCAGAACGGCACGTCGCTGTCCCAGGGGCAGGGGTGTCCGGTCACTCACCTCTCCTCAGGATCTCCTGCAGCTTGAGGTCCCCGAGCCAGCTGGTCACTGCGGCCTGCAGCGCAGAGTGCTCCTGCAGCAGTGTATGACAGAGGTCGTCTTCCACCTGCAGACAGCACACACACAGTCACATGGCTGCACGGACACGCCCCGGGGCCACACACACACTGCTGACCTCTCCCTGCCTCCTGTAAACTGAGCAATTATGCAGTTCTCGTTAACCCTGTCATTAAGCCAATTAGGGGTTCAGCAGAGTACCCAAGCGCCCATCTGGACGACAGCCGTGCACAGCGGTGGAGTCGCTCCTTTCGAACAGAGGCTGCTGACCGATACGCGCTGTTCCCCACATGCGTGTGTGTCCACTGCCGGCCCACCTCAAATTTCTGCAGGGACGTCCCATCGGGGAGGAAGCTGAGGGCCCGGTCCACAAAGAACTCCACCGGAACCAGGGAGCCCAGGCCGATCCTGTCCACCAGGGGGCGGAATGCCTGGAAACGAACAAAGCCGCAATTTCAGAGGGAAAACGGCACAAAGTCTTCTTGCTGATAAAGTGAGATGGCCTCACTGTCAACAGAAGTTCTGGAAAAAGCTAGTTAGTCCCTTAACCTGCCCCTGGCCCCATCGCCCTTCATATCTACGCACTCTTTCCTCACGGGTCGGCAGAATCTCAGCTGATTTTCCCACTGCTGGTTAATGAAATACATATTAAACTTTCATTTCTATAACTTTAGCTCACAAAATTGTGATCAGAGAAAATCTGAACTGCAAGGCCAGAGGTCCTGGAGTCCACAGTCCCGCAGGGATCAATCTGTGTTCATCGGCCTTAATGAGATTAATTATCAACTTAATCATCACGCAGGAGTATCGGGGCTGCAAGCCCCAGCTTATCCAAGAAGAGCCTGGGATAAGCAGCCTGCGAACAGGAAGTTGGAACACGAGCTAATTGGAACTACAGACAACCTGCTTTCCCAAACCCAAGTTATCTTGGGTTCAGTTTCCAGACCCCAGATTGTGTGCGTACCCCAACTTCTGTAAGGCCTCATTTGAGGAAGAGACGTTCAGAAAGATTCCCCCCGTCATCACCAGACAGCCTTCAGATGCTTTATTCTTCATGACGAACACCAGGCAATACAGAGTGGACACACAACGCGTGCGAGAGGCTTCGTCAGGGGCACATGCAACCGTGTTCAGCTTCTCCGGACTCACCAGGGCAGGCCAGACAGCGCTGGGCACAGTGCCCCCTCCCGGCTGGGCAGGCTCTTTGCGGGGCGCCCAGACAATGGAGCTCTCCACCAGCAGCGCCTGGACCTGCTCCGCGTATACCCGCACCCAGGACCGCCTCCCCCATGATGCGCCCTCAAACTCCACAAACACCTGAGGAAGGCAGAAAGGGACGGTCAGATTGCACACTTCACTGAACTCCACAAACACCTGAGGAAGGCAGAATGGGACGGTCAGATTGCACACTTCACTGAACTCCACAAACACCTGAGGAAGGCAGAATGGGACGGTCAGATTGCACACTTCACTGAACTCCACAGGCACCTGGGGAGGGCAGAGAGGGAGAGTGAGACTGCACACTTCACTGAACTCCACAGGCACCTGAGGAGGGCAGAGAGGGACAGTGAGACTGCACACTTAACTGAACTCCACAGGCACCTGAGGAGGGCAGAGAGGGACAGTGAGACTGCACACTTCACTGAACTCCACAGGCACCCGAGGAGGGGACAGAGGGACAGTGAGACTGCACACTTCACTGAACTCCACAGGCACCTGAGGAGGGGACAGAGGAACAAGGAGATTGCACACTTCACTGAAGTCCACAGGCACCTGAGGAAGGCAGGGAGGGACAGTGAGACTGCACACTTCACTCAATCCACAGGCACCTGAGACAGGGAGAGTAAGTGTACACACACAGGTAAGCCAGCCCTGGTACTGGAGAGCCAGAAATGAATCACCCCTACTGGTCTGCCTTTACTCAGCAATTCATAAAGACTTGGAACATGTTGTGCTAGGATCAATTTCATCAGTTCAGCTGGTCAGCAGAGCCTGGAATGGCCGACAGGAACTGGAACAGAACCAACAGACCAGCTGTGGTCTCTGACAGCTACAGACTGAAGGGGATTCATGTCAGCTGATCAAGAACCTCACTAAACCGGAGTCTGAAATGGCCAGTAGGAATGGTCAGCAGCAGTTGGGAAGATCTATACTCCAGAGGGGTTTCCATATTAGCTGATCTCTGAGCTTAGTTCTCCAGGGGTCAGAAGGAGATTATTGCTCCCAGTGAGCAGAAACTGCAGAGTTAAGGAT
The DNA here is from genome assembly GCF_059453375.1 of Lepisosteus platostomus. Lineage (NCBI taxonomy): Eukaryota > Metazoa > Chordata > Actinopteri > Semionotiformes > Lepisosteidae > Lepisosteus > Lepisosteus platostomus. The sequence goes on from NC_142623.1 coordinate 32,248,379, forward strand.
GACCCTCAGACCTGAGGAACTGCAGCTGTCCAGGACCAGGGCTGGACACCACAGACACACATCCTGGTACTCAAGCACCCAAGCAAGTAAGACTGCGTTTGCCCTTACACTCCATATACACAAAGGGAGAAAGGGGGAGAGACAAACACCTGAGGCAGAGAGAGCCCATGTTTAAAGCGGACTAGTGGGCTGTAGGGTTTCACTGTATGGAAACAGTCAACCCAGAGAACTTCAGAACCCACACTAAAGAAACCAGTGGAAATTACAGAGAGAATTGAACACTGAGGCACTTCTTTACACAAAGGGCGGTGGGAGTGTGGAACAATCCACCCAGCCATGTGGTTGAAGGTGATAAGCTGGCTTCTATCAAGAAACAGACTGATGAGATCTGTAGATCAGTCAGCCATTAACTACCCAACAGGCCAGATGAGCTGAATGACTCGTCTCGTCTGCAACCTTTCCAATGCTCTTACAAGCCCACTGCTTGCAGCAATGAATGAAAACTAAAAGCCCTCACCGGACTTCTATAACATAATTCAAATGACGATCAACTGTCTCTTGCAGACACGTTTACCGTCATCATGCGCTGACTCGACCAGGGGTATTATACTTGGTCATTCCATTCACCACACGTCTGGAGTCCCATCTACATTACATTTCTTAGCAATGTGACTAGAATAACGCCCACGACTTTATTACAATAACGTCTGACCTACTGAACACCGGCGGTCAGCACTGTACCGAGTGCTGTGTACACAAGCAATTCATCTCCCACACGTGCACAAATCACAATCGTTCACACAAATCCGTGCATTTCTAAGAGGAGGGGAAGAATATCCTGTAACCTCTTTATCTGTTTTTTTTTTTTACTTTCCAACCACCCCCCAACCGCCTCACCGGGGGAGCCAGGGCGAGAGTTTCTCACGCGTCAGCTCAGAAGAGGTCGTGTTATTGTTTACACTCGGCGCTGCGTTCATTTGCACAGACGCGGTCGCTGTTTCGGGATGAAAGGCGACTCCAGTGCAAAGCAAAAACCAGTGAAAAGCACAAAACACAGACACACACAAGCCATTATGAGCTCCCAGCCCGCCTGTGTTGTGCTAGGACAGGGCCCTGCGGTACTTCGGGACTAGGCCCGAAATCCCCGGACTGGAGTGCGGCGTTGCAGGCGCCGATGGGGTTCACAACAGCGCACCGCTATAGACCTTGAAACGATTTCTCTAAACTCAAATGTTCTTTACAACTCGAGAGCGGTACGTCCCTTGCCCATACGTGCACTCGCTAGCTCGTGTGAACCGACTGTGTTGATGTTGTTGTTGTTGTTGTTGGTGTTGTTTTTTGCGCACTCATCGCTGCGGACACTGACCGTCAGCCCCGGCGGTGCCGTCCGCTCTCCGCCGCTCACCTCTACCCCCGGCGCCGCCAGGCCGATCACGCTGACCGCCCGCACCGTCCCTCGGAGCCAGTCGCGCTGGCTCACCGCCGGCTCCGGCTCGGCCCCGGCCGCCGCGCCCGCGTCCCCGAAGAGCAGGAGCAGCCGTTTGCCGACCAGCCCCAGCGAGTCCCCCATCCCGAGCCCCCCTCGGAAAACAAAATGCAGGAATGGAGAAAAAAATAACTTCTGCACAGGGAACTCTTGATACTGTCGTCTCCACTACCCCCCCCCCGCCGTCTCCCCCCCAGCACTCCTCTAGAGAGGAGTCCTCCAGATACTGCGCCGCTGGTTGGGGGAAAAAGCGGTTGCAAATAATAATTGCAAGGGTAGAAAGAGAGAGAGCGCTCCCCCGTCCGCAGCAATAAAATGTTATTGTTCACAATGCAACAATCCCGCTCTGTCCGCCATTACAGCAGCCCGACGCGCTCCTGCACACTGCAGAGCTCCTATCCTGGGCGTGAGGGAAACTGCGCGGCGCCCCCCAGCGCCCAGTCCGGGAAGCACAGGGAGAGGGAAGGAGGCGGGGCAGTTGGAAGCGAGGCAGTTGCAAGTGAGGCCAAATTATTAGGTCCCCGCAGTCAAATCAATTGGTGTCCAGCCCTGGTCCTGCAGGTCTGAGGGGTCACCCTTAACTCTGCAGTTTCTGCTCCCTGGAGCAATAATCTCCCTGTGACCCCTGGAGTAGGAGAGGTGTTTAGAGAGGTCAGAACTCAAGGATGACAGCTGAATTCTTGCTGCCCATTCTGGGCTCCACTGGCCATTCCTGCTGCCCATTCCAATCTCTACTGGCCATTCCAGACTCCAATGGCCATTCCTGCTGCCCATTCCAATCTCTACTGGCCATTCCAGACTCCACTGGCCATTCCTGCTGCCCATTCCAATCTCTACTGGCCATTCCAGACTCCACTGGCCATTCCTGCTGCCCATTCCAATCTCCACTGGCCATTCCTGCTGCCCATTCCAGACTCCACTGGCCATTCCTGCTGCCCATTCCAAGCTCCACTGGCTATTCCTGCTGCCTATTCCAATCTCTACTGGCCATTCCAGACTCCACTGGCCATTCCTGCTGACTGGATTGCTCCAAACTCACGTGTGCTCCAGACCACCTGACCACGGCAGGGAATAAATCCCCTGGTGGACCAGAATCTCAGCAGGATAATAATCTACATTGATTTCCCTGCAACATACAACTGGCAGCCCACTGAAGCCCAGCAGGTGTAAGCCTGGCCAGTACCTGGGACTCCTGGGAAAACTAAGGTTGCTGCTGGAAGAGGTGTTAGTGGGACCAGCAGGGGGCGCTCACCCTGCGGTCTGCGTGAGTTCTGATGCCCCAGTATAGTGACGGGGACACTATACTGTAAAACGGGTTCCATCCTTCGGCTATCCGACCCAGATAGTCTTATAGGTCTCCCCAAATCAGAAAGCCCCAACCCAGCTAGTCTTATAGGTCACCCTAAATCAATCAGTGAAGACTGGGAACACTTGTACGTTATCAATCAAATAATAAGCAGCTAGTTAGGCTGAATTTTCTCTATGTACTTGTTACATTTATGTTCTTTTTTATTTTTCGAAATGATCTGTAAATTACTTAACAACTCACTGGTTTAACTGGTTAGGGTGAAATTGTTGCAAGGCTTTGGAAACTGAGTAAATGGCGCTTCGGGACCTGGGCTGGCCACCCGTGCTGTAACCCCTCGAACCCCGGTCTCGAAGTAGTGGGGGTGTTTCTAACTTCCTCTCTCCTTGGCTCTCAGTGGACGCGCAAACTTGGTTGCTATGGTCGGAGGAGCAGCCAGTCAGAAAATCCGGTTCAAGGCTGAGGCTTTCTGATTGGCCGAAGAGCTGAAGAGCCGAAGTGGATTGGCCGCTCAAGGTGACGGCGGGAACATGAATGAGGAGAACCAGGACAGACACATGATCCATTCACATGATTTCGGGTGGAGTGGTGGCACAGTGGCTGAAAGGTTGCTGGTTCAAATCCCGCAGGTGGCAGAGGAAGCCTACTCTCTTGGGCCCCTGAGCAAGGCCCTGAAAAGCTGCTCCAGGGGTGCTGTATAAATGGCTGACCCTGTGGTCTGACCCCCAGCTTCTCTCCCTGTCTGTGTGTCTCAGGAAGAGCAAGCTGGGGTATGTGAAAAGACAAATTCCTAAAGCAAGAAATTGTATATGGCCAATAAAGTGATCTTATCTTACCTGATCCCGTGGCAGAATGGCACCTTGTAGTATTTAAAAATCTTTTTGGCAAGCTGGGATTCCTGCAGTCGAAGCCCCATCTACAGAATGGGACTGTTCACCCCTACGCCCTGCCAGGACCCCTGGAGCTATTAAGATGCCCCCCTATAAAGGACGTGTCGTTATCAAGCAGGTTGGACCCCGAATGAAGGAACTGTGAGCAGAAGGATGCTGTCATGTGTGAAGTGGCCAACAGAGGGAGCCTCATGCAGCCTAACTGGCGAAAGGTCTGAAGTTTCTGCTTTGAGATCTAGGGTGTCCAGCTCACTCCCCGGAGAGAATGGGGACTTCTGGGTTTTGTTCCAACCCCTGGAGTCAATTAATCAATTGACCCGATACTTTTTCTAATTCAAGCAATGGCACAGTGGTGCGGTGGCTAGCTTTACTGCCTGGCGGCCCTGGGGTGCTATCTGTGTGGAGCTTGTCCCTGTCTCCACAGGGATTTTCCTCCCGCAGTCCAAAGATGATGAACAGGTAGGTTAATTGGCTTCTGGGAAGATTGGCCCTGATGTGTGTGAGTGTCTCTGTCTGTGTGCGCCCTGTGATGGACTGGCGTCCCGGCCGGGGTGTATCCTGCCTTGCGCCCAGTGCTTGCTGGGATAGGTTCTGGCTCCCCGTGACCCTTGACTGGATACAGGGGTCAGAAAATGAGTGAACGGATTTTTCTAAATTAGACAGACAGAGGATTTCTCATAAAGTCTTCAACAGTTTATGAACTGTAACACAAGACCTACACTTCATTCAACGTTAAACAACCCAAAAACCAGAGGACACAGAGCTGGACACCCCCGTCTTAGAAGACAGATTATCTTAGTGTTTTTGTAACTTTAACTAGCACCGGTGTCCAGTCCTGGTCCTGGTGTCCAGCACAGGACGTCCTGTTACCCGTTCTTGCCAAGATCTTGAGGAGTTCACTGTGCCAGTCTCCGGATCCGTCAGCCAAGACGAACTCATGCACAGGACCCCCCTGTGTCATTAACCCCTCACTGTCTGGGCCAGTTAACAGACATTGAGTCAAAGCATTTATCAGCGCCTTGCAGGAGGCAGCACCCAGGACAGGGGCAGACCCCTGCAGGACGGGATCACGCAGAGGAGGAATGTCTGCACACCCAGCGTCTCCTTGGTCTGGTAGAGAAAACAACACTCAATATTTATTCATCAGTTACACAGGTTAAAGTACAGCATACCGTATATACACCAGACGGCTGGTTGGGGTTGTTTTTTTTTAGTAAATCTCAAGTCTTTTCATGTTTCGGCAGAGAAACAAAAGTTCGGATTTTTTCTTGGTAGAGCGCCCCCCGGTGGAGCCCGCAGGAAGCGCTGGTGCGTCCGGCTCTGAAGGAGGAAGGAATGCGCGACTGCACCCCCCTCATGTGGCTGCTGGTTGAGGGGGGCAGGCGTCACGGCAACAGCGCTCTGGACCCCGCTGCTGGTCGGAGTTGAGCGCCAGGAGACCGCTCTTTCAGTGCATCAATTCAAAGAGGCCATTCAGCCCATCCGGCCCGTTTGCACGTTAGTAGCCAAGTAATCTGGGGGTCCAGCGGTTTTCTTGAAGGAGGCCAGGATATCGGTTTCAACAACGTGGCCGGGCAGCTTGTTCCACACTCCCGCCACCCTCTGTGTAAAGAGGTGCCTTCCTGTTCTCAGTGCTAAATGCTCCTCTCTGTAGTTTCCACGGCGTGCAGCTGGTCGTGTCAGAACCGTTGCTTGCAGAATGGGGGTGAAGTTGGGGGGGGGCTGGGGGGCAGGGGGGCTGCCCTGCTGTGACCTGTGAGGCGGAGGGCTCGGAGAAACGGGCTGCTTGCGTGCTAGTGGTTCCCTGCGTGTGTGCGGCGTGTTATAGTGCACATGCTGTACACCCAGTGCTGGCCGGAGGAGGGGAGCAGGGGGCCCGGCGGCCTCAGAGGCAGTTGTCGGGGGTGCAGGCGCTCTGCTCCTCCAGCTCGGGGCAGGGCGAGCCGCTGTTCGCCGGCTTCAGCAGGATGTAGCGGGTCCGGTGCCGCACCCCGCCGCCGCAGGGGCCCAGGCACAGCCCCCAGGATGACCACAGGGACACCTCGCAGTCCAGGGGCGTCTCTGAAAGGCAGGCAGGCAGGCCGCGCTGAGATCCGAGCAGCCTGTATCTGTGTCATGACAGCGGTGCGCAGTGGTGACAGCAGAGTACAGCGCTTGGCCAGCTGAGCTCGTTCCTTCATTTAATTCATACTTAACACACGCACAGAGCACAGAGACACACATAAATCAGAGACACAGATCACAGAGACACACATAAATCAGAGATACACACACAGATCACAGAGACACACAGACACACGCAACACACAGAGTACTGAGACACACAGATCACAGAGACACACAGACACACAGATCACAGAGACACACATAAATCAGAGACACACACACAGATCACAGAGACACACAGACACACGCAACACACAGAGTACTGAGACACACAGATCACAGAGACACACAGACACACACAGAGCATGAGACACACACAGAGCACACAGACACACACACAGAGCACAGAAACACACATAAATCAGAGACACACATACAGATCACAGACACACGCAATACACAGAGCACACAGACACACAACACAGAGTACTGAGACACACACACAGAGCACACAGGTACACAACACAGAGTACTGAGACACACAACACAGAGTACTGAGACACACGACAGAGTACTGAGACACACACACAGAGCACACAGACACACACACAGAGCACTGAGACACACACACCCAGAGCACACAGACACACAACACACTTACAGAGTTACAGAGACGCTGAGGCCCATGTAGACGAAGGAGGAGTGTGGGGGCGCACCCTCACCTGAGAAGTGCGGGGTGTCCGGCTGGGGGGGGATGTGGTTGGACAGCGGCGTGTGGCGGGATGGGGCTCGGCTCTGGCGGAGCAGCCTGATCACGGCCAGCGGGGGGAGCTCTGCTAGCCGGGGGTAGTAGAAGGAATTGGCGGGATGGCTGGGGTTCTGAGAGGTGATCTGGGGAGAGAGGAGCAGAGGGGAGAATTGCCACACCTGCAGGAGTCCTTTCTGCTCAGGTCCCTTTCCAGAACAACTAATCACAATAAGAGAACACTGGAATCATCGTGTCATCATCTGGGTCTGCGAGCGTGTTAAACGTAGCCGAAATCGGAGCTCACCCGCGTGATGTTCTCTGGCGGGTCAGTGGGGAAGTTGGGGGAGGAGAAGGTGAAGCCGCTGTCTGACCCCGCGTCGTAAGGGTAAAGGTTAAGGGTCACATCCTGTTTCCACTGGCCCCCCTCACACAGGTCAAGACTGTCGACCCCCACAAACCAGTCGGGGCTGGGAATGATCTTCACTAACAGAGAGAGCTGTGGACAGAGAGAGAGAGAAGACAGAGAGAGGGAAGAGAGAGGTATGGGGGGAAGAGAGAGGGAGAGCAGGGGATTAAGAGGAGAGGTGATTTACAGGCCTGACAGACGGACACAGCTTTGTAAATAAGAGAGCGAGGAGCAGGCACGTTTCACAGGCGTCGTGCATGAAAGCGTCTCTCCCGCTGTGGTTTCTCGGGGAGTGTCTCCTGGTCTGCTCTGCTGAGGTTACGGCACTACAGAGCAGGATGGGCGCCGGAGGCCTCCAGACCCCCCCGGATCTGCCGGCCGCGGCGTCTCTCGCCAGCCCCAGCGATCAGACGGGACCGAGGCGCCTCTCCGGGCGGAGAGAGATTTTTTTTTCTATCCGAATAAACTTTATTTCCCAGTAAACACCAGCAAACAGATGCACCCGACTCTCGTTGAAATAAAAACGTTCTCAGTCAGGTGACTGCCCGTTATCAGCCAGGGCCAGTGGATGCTGGGTCCGGATTTGCACACTGGAGTCCCTCCAAGCCCTATCGCTTGCTGTGGTCCCTGCCCTTCCCCTGGCTCCAGTCCTCCGCAGGGGCTCAGGGAACAGGGGTTTCCACTTCACAGCGCCCAAAGAGAGGAGAGAGGTGCCCCAGTGGTGGCCTGCAATCGGCGCACACAGCGCCCCCTGCAGCCCACTGGGCACTTGCGGTGCCCAGAGACACACCTTCCCTCCCGTCGGCGCGGCGTGGCGTGTTGGCGTGTTGGCGGGTGGGGGGGTTACCTCACTCCCCGTGTGCAGTCACAGGGTTTGCAGACGCGAGAGACAACGGGCGACTCCGAGTTTAATTAGACGCCCGATTGCTTACTTGTGCTTTCGAACTCTAACTAGAGCACTGTACGCTCACCGCGTCCTGCTTAGGGCCAACAACGTGCTATTGGCGACCCTGCACTCTGAAATCTCTCAGGCACTCTGTGAGCTGACCGAAGCATCTAGCAGTCCTCCTGTTGAAGAAGTGCCAGTGATTCACTTAATCAGCCAGCAGGAGCTAGACAGGACAGACGAGATTACCGCTGCCCGCCCGTAACCGAGCCGCCTGGAGGGCTGCACAGGGCAGAAGGAAGCAGGAGACCCCACTGCTCACCCCCAGGGTGAAGGGCAGCAGAGAGCCTTCAGGCCCGGGAGGTCCGGGCACCCTGGGGTGAGAAGAAGACCCGATAAATGTTAAGAGATGAAAAGGTTTTTAATGATCTTCTCATTGTCTGTCGGTTTTTGGGACCGCCCTGAGGCAGGGGTCTGTCGTGAGCCCTGTGGGACACCGGCCCCGCCGTCGGCGTCGCGTCTGAGCTCGGCTTGTCCTGGAAGGGTTGCAGCGATGGCAGTCTGCCTGCGCCAGTCGCTGTGACTCAAACCCAGTCAGGGTCATCGGGACGCAGGGATGTCCCCAACCCTGATCCAATTCAGGCTCTCTTGCACAGCTGCACTGTGGGAAGCCTGCCCTGTCTGCCCCAGGGTGTCCGGGTGGGAAACAGGTGTGAGGGGTTAAACACACAGATCGATCTCCGGTTTCAGCGCAGTGTCCTTGCCCCGAGACTCTTGTCTATAAATACCCCCCCCTCCCTGAGAGCCCCCCTGTCCTGACTCCCATTCCTCACACCCCTGGCCAGCACGCCGTGTGGCCCAGTGGGCTATAAAAAGCAGCAGGCTGCAACCACTCCTGCTAGGCCACTGGCATGCCAGAGCTCAGCAGAAACGTAAATGTATCCTCACACATATATAGCGCCTTTCTGGACACTGCACTCAAAACACTTTGCAGGTCACGGGGATCTCCTCCACTGCCACCAGTGTGCAGCCAGAGTGGACCAGTACTCTCCCCACACACCAGCTCTCAGTGGGGAGGAGAACAGAGTGATGAAGCCAGCTCAGAGATGGGGATTATTAGGAGGCCCTGATGGGTAAAGGCCAGGGGGGGAATCTGGCCAGGACACCCCTACTCTTTTCGAGAAAATCCCTGGGATTTTTAATGAGCACAGAGAGTCAGGACCTTTACGTCTCATCCGAAGGACGGCGCCTGTTTACAGTATAGTGTCCCCATCACTATACTGGGGCATTAGGACCCACATGGACCACAGGGTGAGCGCCCCCTGCTGGCCCCACTAACACCTCTTCCAGCAGCAGCCTCAGCTTTCCCAGGAGTCTCCCATCCCGGTACTGACCAGGCTCCCACCTGACTTCACAGAGACAGGCGCAGACGTCACTCAGCCCTCCCTGCCGGTAGCGCCTGCGCGTCAGGGGGGCCCTGTACCCCTTGTCTGCCCGGCTCCGCCAGCTCCAGGACCCGCAGCGCCAGCCTGCGCTCGGGGCGGGGGGGGGGGGTCAGAGAGAGAGGGGGCCGCGCGCGCGCCGGGGCTCTGCCTTACTCTGGGGTGCCGGGGGTGCAGCAGCAGCTCGGTGGAGCTGTGCCCGATGCCCGTGGCCAGGCCCGGCGTGCGGTACAGGGCGCCCACTCCCCTCCGGCTCCTCCGCGCCTCCTTGGCCTCTTTCAGCAGCGGGGCGGTCACCCCCAGCTCGGCGAAGCTGCACAGCCCGGGGCTCGCCGGCGCCCCCTCCTGCCAGAGCCGGTAGTGCCTGCCATGGCTGACAGCTGTGGAGATGACAGACGGACACACGGTTAACGGTGTGGGATTGGATTCGTTAAATTCAACAGTGCACAATATTATTCTAATGGCCAGCCCATGAACCTTAATCCCAAATCCATAAATTCCTAAATAATTCCGAGTGCCCTGCGGCCTGGTTTCCCTTTATTCTCCAGCTGTCTCCAGTTGATCCCTGGATCCGTTTCCTTTATTACCCACTTACCCCTCACCTCCCTTCTCCCCCTGCCCACCCAGGACAGAGCTGCAGCCCCTCCCCCAATGTGCAGCCCCTCCCACTGGCCGACGCCCCTTTCTTCTTGTTTGGTAAATAACCCCGCCCACTGCATAACCCCGCCCACTGAACAGCACTGACCCCGCCCACAGCACCAGCCATGTGGAATAGCAACTTCACCACAGAAACCAGGGGTGCCCTTCCTACGCTGGATCAGAGCGCAGGGCTGTCACATCTGGTTCCCATCACCTCCGGCTGGCAGTCATTTACGCCAGCCGCCACAGCCCAGAGATCCTGGGCTGGCCATTCTGTTCCTGTCAGCGCAGGCGGGCCGTGCTCCAGAGGTCTCAGGCCAGCATCCTGGGCTGAGGACCGTCTGGGCGCGGCTGAACTGGAGTCTTGACACGAGCCACAATTGCAGGTGGCGCCGAATGCCGCTCCTTCATCTTCCTCTCCCACCGGAATCCGGTGTCGGGGGAGAGCAGTATCCCAGAGGCATGCTGCCCTGAGCCGTGGAGCAGAGCGTCAGATCACTCAGGGGACAAAAGAGCCAGACTCGATCGCCCTGCTCCAGCTCAACCTTAACACCCAGGGAACCTCAAGACCTGGGAGGAAGCGAAGCCCCTGATCCTAGCGACCCCGCCCTCTCTCCCAGGTCACACCCTCGCTCACCTATCAGCTTGGACCACTGCGCGGGAGGGCGGTACAGTGGGTACTGTTTTGGAAAGGTCTGGGGGCTCCACTGTCCCGTGAACACCAGAATGTAGGAGGCGGGGCCACGCTCCAAGCACGTGGCCGGACGATCGGCTGAAGAGCGGACGTTGCCGGCCCACAATGCCATTTGCATCAGTGCGGCAGCCAGCAGCCTCTGCAGCCAACCAGGGGAGAGGATCTCTGGTGACATCATCTGGATAAAACAGCGTAAGGAAAGAATGCCATCATCTGAGTGCGCCACACGACGGAAGAGTGACATCATCTGCGTGAGACCCTGGGGTCGGAGCCAGGCTTGATCTCTGGGGCAGCTCAGGAAGCTGACAATACTCTCCCTCACTCCCTTCCTTCCCCTCCAGTAAGGTCTTGCAGAGGAGGCTGCCGTCAACGCTGAATTAAACATAACACAGCAATGTGATATATATCATCCTGCATCATCCTCCCGGAGACAAAGAAGACAGGGAGGCTTTTGAGCCCAAAGCAGACTCCAGTGGCAGTCTAATCCCGAAGTTACTTATTGCCTGTGATTTAAGGGTTTCTGGGAAAAAGAAAGTGTGAGGTAGCTGGTTTGAGTTAGAGAGGGTTTTTGCTGCTCAGTATTTCTCGGAAACAGTGAAACAATGTGAATCTGGAAGGAGATGTTAGGAGGGAGAACATAAAATATTTCGATGTCTTGCCGTTGCCCAAGAGCCGACTGAACCACCTCTCCTCTCCCAAGTCCAAATCTGCTTCTGCACTACGGCCCCTTGCAGTTTTTTCACCTCCCTAAACTGCTTGCAGATGTCCTTTTCCATTAAGCTCAGACGAAGCCCACGGAGTAAACAAGTTCACGTGTCGGGCTGCGCTCCGAAGGGAGGAGCCCCTTCTCCAGGAGCACGGGCCCAGTCGGTGACTGATCGGTGCCAGGGAGAGACAGGGCGACGTCCGTCCCCCTCTCTCTCTCTCACATCTGCAGCTCCGCTGCCGGGCTGGAGCAGTAAAACAGCGCTCTCTCAATAAAAGCCCAAGGAATGTGTTTAACAGCGCAGTAAAGACACGGCGCCGAGGGAAAGCTGGACAACCGGCAGCGAGGCTGGGTGATACTGACCGGAATCACAGAGCGCAGGGCCAGCAGGCCTGACAGATGATGAGGCACGCACACACACATGTGCGCACGCAGGTGTCCCTCTCCAAGCGTGCGAGTGTTCACACACGTGCGAGTGTTTTCACGGAATGTGGGGGTGCGTCCCCAGAAATCCCCCCCCCCCGTAGAGACAGAGACTCCTGACCAGCAACCCCCCACCACCACCATCCTGCGTCTGAACCAGACGGCGTCTCCATTTACGACCCGCCCGTGCCCAGACTGGGGTCCGCTTATGGCAGATTTTGGGGGTCCTCACAAAAAACAGGCGGACACACGGATGTGGTTGGGTACGGCGCCACCATGAGCTGCTCCGAGCTGCAGGACCCCCAGAAACCCGTTCGGACTCCCACAGCGGGCCCTCAGGTAACGCAGAGAGCGGCGCACTGCGGCTCTCGAACCAGCGTCCGAGAAAGCCCCGCAGGAGCCAGAAGTGGACCAGCCCAGCGGGAGGAGGCAAGCTGAGGGTGGCGCCACAGCGCTGCCAGAAGGGTGGTGGTCAGGGGTTCGATCAGTATCCGTTTCACCGGTTTCCCGCACGCCGGCCTGGCTGTGTCACACACAACCAGCACTGCTGGAGTTCCCAGAACACCACCGGGCCAGGACAGAGGGAACTCACTGCTTTTACTGTGTATACATACTCACACACACACACAGAACACCACCGGGCCAGGACAGAGGGAACTCACTGCTTTTACTGTGTATACATACTCACACACACACACAGAACACCACCGGGCCAGGACAGAGGGAACTCACTGCTTTTACTGTGCATACATACTCACACACACACACAGAACACCACCGGGCCCAGGACAGAGGGAACTCACTGCTTTTACTGTGTATACATACTCACACACACACACAGAACACCACCGGGCCAGGACAGAGGGAACTCACTGCATTTACTGTGCATACATACTAACACACACACACAGAACACCACCGGGCCAGGACAGAGGGAACTCACTGCTTTTACTGTGTATACATACTCACACACACACACAGAACACCACCAGGCCCAGAACAGAGGGAACTCACTGCTTTTACTGTGTATACATACTCACACACACACACAGAACACCACCAGGCCCAGAACAGAGGGAACTCACTGCATTTACTGTGTATACATACTCACACACACTATACACACACACACCACTGCAGAGCCTGGAACAGGGGAAACTCACTGCACTTTTATGCACACACGGTAAACACACACTGCAGAGCCCAGAACAGGGAAAACTGCACTTTTATGCACACACAGTACACACACTCACTGCAGAGCCCAGAACGGAGGAGAATGTAGAGTGTGCACACACACACACCACACACACACCACACACACACACAATACAGAGTCTGGAGCACAGAAGAACCTAGAGGAATCACAACCAGGATTCTGTCTGTCTGCACACACACACACACGCTCACACATCCACTCACAGTAACACACACACACATACACACACCAGTAACAGCCTGCCAGCCCGTAAGTCCAGAAACCAGAGGGAGAATGAAGGAGAGGCAGACCTGCTGCTGTCGGTACGAGGCGCGGCGAGTCAGAAAGGAGGTTCCTACCGGTCCAGCAGGCGGACAGACTGCAAGGTATCCCCAGACGCAGAGGCGCAACAGCCCCCTCTCTCTGGTCTCTCTCCTCTTTCTGCTCCGACTGTCTCTCTCTCCCTGCGTCCCCTCCCTCTCCCTCCCCCGCGCTCTCCCCTGTCCGCGGTCCCATGTATGGAAGGGTAGGAGTCAGGCGCCCCGCCCAGGTGCCCTGCGCACTTACTGCCAGATAACCAGCCGCTCCGGCAGCCCCAGAGCTCTGCTGCTCACAACCACAACATGACAGAAGACCAGGGCAGAGACCACAGCCCATCAGAGCCCCCTCCCTCCCCTTCCTGCCTCTCCCCCCCTTCTCTCGTCTGATCTCTCCCTCCCTCCACCTTCCTCTTTCATGATCTCTCCCTCCCTTCCCCTCTCCTTTTTTCCCTTCTTTCTCACTCCTCTCTCTCACGATCCCTCTCACTCTCTTCCTGTCCCTCGCTGTCTCTGCAGTCCTGCGGTTCAAAATGTCTGAAACATACAGCAAATCAAACGGCACTTAATACCTGCAAAATCAGACCTGAGCTCTGCTTTCAATCCCCTTGGCATATACTGGCCAGAATAACAGAACCCCCTATCTTCCCTGACCAACAGAACCCCCTGTTCTCCAGGAATAACAGAACCCCCCTATTCTCCAGGAATAACTGAACCCCCTGTTCTCCAGGAATAACTGAACCCCCTGTTCTCCAGGAATAACAGAACCCCCTTATTCTCCAGGAATAACAGAACCCCTATCTTCCCTGACCAACAGAACACCCCTATTCTCCAGGAATAACAGAACCCCTATTTTCCCTGACCAACAGAACCCCCTGTTCTCCAGGAATAACAGAACCCCTATTTTCCCTGACCAACTGAACCCCCTGTTCTCCAGGAATAACAGAACCCCTATTTTCCCTGACCAACTGAACCCCCTGTTCTCCAGGAATAACAGATCCCCCCTCATCCTCCCAGATGAACAGAAGCCGATCCTCTAGAATAATGTCCTGCGTCTCCGAAAATCCGACCTGCAGATTTCTGGAATGTCCAGCAGGGGAGGCTGTGAGGAGGGCGACAGTGAGTGGGGTTGAGCTGCTCTGTGCAACAGAGCCCAGGGGCAGCGTGGTGGGACCCGCGTTTCACTCAGGCCAGGGCAGGGGAGGGGAGTGAGGCTCGTGCTTCTGGTCAAGCTCTGCCTGCCAGGCGGGCCCCAGTCTTCCAGCCGTGGAGGGTATAGAGCCGTGACACTTTCATGCAGCGGTGCGCAAATCAGGCTGGAAGTGCTTCCCGACAGCAGCAACACAGCAGAGGCATCTACAGCCGTCCTCGGCAGGCTGGCGAAATCACGCCTCTTTCGCCACTCTCTCTCGGTCTCTCTGTCTCCAGGAGAGGTGGGGCGCAGTGGGAGAGAAGTTCCAGAGTTCGGGCTGTTATCTTGGCCAGGGTCCTGCCCTGGACATGAGGAGGAAGCAGGGACACGGTGGAGATAGCGCTTGCTTTGAGCTGTCAGTGATATCAGGGCCTCTCTGAGAGAGATGGATGAGTTGGGGCATTCTGCCCATATCCGGTAGTGTGCAGTGGAGTACAGTATGGTACACTTTTGTGCAGTATAGTACAGTGAGGTACACTATTGTCCAGTAGAGTAGTACAGTGAGGTACACTATTGTGCAGTAGAGTGTAGTAGAGTATGGTGCACTATTGTTTAATAGAGTGTAGTAGAGTATGGTGCAGTGAGGTACACTATTGTCCAGTAAAGTGTAGTCCAGTATGATGCAGTACAGTGAAGTACACTACTGTCCAGTAGAGTATAGTCCAGTATGATGCAGTACAGTGAGGTACACTATTGTCCAGTAGATTGTAGTACAGTATGATACACTATTGTCCAGTAGAGCAGTTCGGTATGGTACACTACTGTGTAGTAGAGTGTAGTATAGTATGGTGCAGTATAGTAAATTGAGGTACACTATTTTGCAGTACAGTGTAATACATTATTGCATTTCATTGCTCTACAATGTAGTAATTTCAGTAATCCCCCACTATAAGGTTTTATTTATTTGAGATGTAGTCATTCCTACCTGTTTTTTTCATTTAATGTTTTTTCATTAATTTCGCATCTCGTAAATTCTCACATGAGGAATTAACTTGCTATTTTGATCACAATTGACATACGTGTGTTAAGTGCGTACAGTACATGATAGTACCTATGTCATACTCAGTAAATGAGCAGGGGCTTTATTGTTTTTGTACCTGTTGTTTATGTGTTGGCTAATGACTTTAATGATACTGGAATGTTTCACCAGGAATGTTATTGTTTTCACACTTAAGTACCTATGAAGTGGAAGTTAGGCTATTGGCTGAAACATTTTCAGGTTCTGGAACCAATCAGAGATTATAGAGCACAGTGCACTACAGTATGGTGCAGTAGAGTAGTGTACAGTATACTATACTAAGCATGGTGAAGTATGGTATAAGTACAAAGTGGTACAATACAGACTCCAGCTGGCTCTCGCATTTGTATAGTACATCTTTGATTTAAGTCTTGAAGCTGCAAGCTTTACTTTAAGTTCCAGTGACCAGCCTTATTAAAGTCCACTATGGTATAGCACAGTAAAAACGCAGTTAGGCACCAGAAAGCAGTGAGATTATGGTGAAAGCCCTTGCAGCTGTGTTTACAAAAGATATCAGCCTTAGGAAACGGAGGCAAAGCAAAGCAAAGCACAGTTAACAACATGAGAAATCTGAAAACCAGCGCAGAACAACCTGTGGCTCCTCTCCACAGGACACAGCGGAGAAGCACATCTGGTTTCTTGCACAGCAAACTCACACAGCGCCTCCAGCCCAATCTGACCCCAGGGCTCACCCGGGATCAAGTATCAGACCAGGGAGGGCTGGAAATGGGCTGGCAGATGTGTTTCAAGGATCTGGAGTGCTGGGCTGTGGATGCGCGCCAGCTGTTGTCCATCAGGCAGACAGCTGGGGCTGGGGCTGGGGCTGGGGGGGCCGGCCGGCCCCTCTGCACCGTGACGTGGAACAGCATGACCTCACTCGGCTCTCGCTGGTAAAAGGGGTTTCTGCAGTTCAGCGGCCGGACAGAGCGCAGGACTGGCGTTCAGCGGCCGGCCGGGAGAGTCCAGGAATGCTTCCCTGCGGGCTGGAACGGCGCGGATCCCAGAAGCTCCAAGCCCAGCGGATGTGAAAGTCCTCGGACCCGGGGGGGGGGCTGTGGTGGCCGCCGCCGATTAAGCACGACCACGCGTCCCGGAGGACCGGGAGATCGGGTTACGCTGCAGGAAATGGCGATTCCAGACCTGTGGGCGGCTGAGCCGGGCTCCCACTCAGCCCCCTGAATCCTGCAGCGTCACGCTCCGGGGTGGACGGGCTCGGGAAAGGGGTTGGAAATCCTGTACTTTTCTTTAGCGGTTCTTCTCGGATGACCAAGTTCTGAGACATTCCATTACCTGTGACGCCGCCCTTCTGCTAGCTGCTCGACAGCGTCGTCAGCATCCAGAGACCCGACGCTCCACGCGCGGCGGGTCAGAACCCAGTCCGGGACTCGGCCAGCATGTCACGCTGGTCGAGTGTGGGACCCGTCCGTACCGCACTGCAGTCCGAGTTCTGTCCATGTGGTCTTGTATGATCCCGAGCCCATGCGAAGAGCTTTCATTTAGGTTTTGTTTAGGCCTGTTACGTACCCCTATGTAAAACGCAACACCTACAGTAGGTTACAACTACTTAGCTGCTTTCTGGCATCCATATTTTGGTATAAGCTCATACGGAGGAGTTAACTAGGGTTATATGGCCAACATTGTGGAATTGTGACAAGTGGAAACGGCAGGGAAGGACATTTAACACAGAAGAGGAGGCACTTCTTTACACAGAGCATGGTGGGAGCGTGGAACAAGCCGACTGACCCTGATGGGGAAGCCGATACCCCGGCTCCCTTCAGGAGAGGGCTGGAGGAGACTCTCAGATCAGTTATCTACCCACGACCAAGCAGACTGGCTGGGGCGCATGGCCTCCTCCTCCTGCCTGTGATCTCCTGCAGGGCTGTGCGCTGGGAGCGTGCCGGGAATTCTCCAGGCCCATTCCGAGGAATGCGCTGGGCTGGAGGAGTCTGACAGAGCTGTTGCTCGCGGGCACGCACCCACACGGAGCAAAGGCTTCAGAAGGAAAAAAAAAAAGGGGATTGCGTTGTTTTTTCCATCCCATCCTGCAGAGCCGTTGCGCAAGCCGACCGGCCGACGGAGGCGACCTCTTGCAATCACGATCCCAGCTGGCCCGCGCCCCCTCCCGGCGGCTCGCTCAGCCCCAAGATTTACGGCGAGAACCCAGCTTCCTTCCCTGACCGCAGCGGCTGGAGTTCCTGGAGGAGGAGGAGGAGGAGGCTGGGAGATGGATGTAGCGCACGCGCGGTACCAAACCGCGACAGGAAGACCAGCGCTTGTATCGAATCCCAGCCTGCGGATTTGGGCCCAGGCTGCAGATGCAAATTTCCCCACAGGCGGACGAGGGATTTGGAAAGTCCCTGTTGAGTCTTCTCATCCGGGCCCTGCCAGACCGGGCAGCCCTGTACCCCTCGGACAGCAGCCCCATCTTCCTGGCTGGAGAAGTCCTTTCCTAGCAAGGATTCCCCAATGTCCATACAGAGCCCCAGAAACCCTTGGCTCATTTATCCCTTAGAATAGCAAAAGATGTTTTTGCAATTACGGTGATAAATTTAATAAAACCCAATTTGCTGGGTCTCCTGAACCAATCGGGTACATTGACGACCAAGTCTGGATGTTGGAAGGAACACAAGCTGATCGCAGGCATACTGCACGCCATTATTTTGCATAGGTGTCACCCCCCACCAGGCACCCCTTTTGCACCTCCAAGTGGGCCCAGAGCCGCAGGGAGAGGC
Source organism: Lepisosteus platostomus (assembly GCF_059453375.1). Lineage (NCBI taxonomy): Eukaryota > Metazoa > Chordata > Actinopteri > Semionotiformes > Lepisosteidae > Lepisosteus > Lepisosteus platostomus. The sequence goes on from NC_142623.1 coordinate 32,266,565, forward strand.
ACGAGAAACGACACCAGAACATTACAGGCCGATCCGCTGAATGAGGAGGCCGGGGTGCATCCTTCCTGGGAGTCTCCCAGTGCTGCTTTTCTCCCGCTGGGGAACCAGGATTGACAGACTGTAACTGGACTACGCTGGCTCGGGGTCATCTGGGAACACATCCCTAACCGCACAAGAGGACAAGAGCTGTACCCATTGTTACTCCAGCTTTGCGTTTCCAGTGAGCAGCTTCACAGACCTGTGCACACAGGTTCAAAGGTCAGAGGGCAGAGTAAGAGTAAAGGTCAGGCCAGGAAGAGGCCTTTACCCTTCGGCCAACCTGAAACCAAAACACCTCCAGAGTTTCTTCTGCAAGGCTGCAGCAAAAAAGATGGACGTTTCATGATCAGTGGACAGGAGCAGTCAAGCAGCGCAGGCCCAGATCCTAGAGAAGCCTGGAGTGGATCAGACTGCTGTGCACTGGGAGTGTGACTGACAGCACTGTAAAGCCTGGAGTGGATCAGACTGCTGTGCACTGGGAGTGGAAGTGTGAATGCCCCCTTGTACAAAAGAATAAAACATCTGAAATTATTTTTTTATCTTCAGATTTTATTAAAATATTTTGTATGTGAAGTTACGATCACAAACATGATTTTTTTCTAACAAAAAGGTAAAAAAAAGCCTTAAGAGCCTACTTACAGGAGACAGATTTTCTTTTTGCAGGCTGCTGTCTGAAAACAACTCTCGAAGAACAAAAGGCAAAATAAAAAAAAACGAAACACAAACAAAAACACTGTGTTCACATGTTGCAAAGCTACGTTTCCTACCCTGTGTCTTTTCACAGCGCCCGTCGGGGGACTCCCTGCCCTCATCTCCACTTACAGAGCTGGAGCCCATGCCCTTTCTCAGACTCATCCCTTCACCTGGACGTGCTGATGCGGGTGTCACCCCCTGCCCCCATCAGGCCAAGGCGTTCGAACCCTCCCCCCACCTCTCTGCCCGTACAGCGAGCTCTCGGCACCGCATCACCCATCTCGACTGGATCTCTCCGCCCCTGCTCAAGCGGGACAAGCAGGACGGGCCCCCCCTGACCGCCCCGGGTCTCGACACTGCCGCCGAGCAGCTGTCCCGGACCCCCTGCTCGCTCCCGACAAGCGGGGAATTCACACCTGGCCTGGCGTCGGAAACGTGCTGTTCCAGCGTGTCGAACGCCCTCAACACGCCAACCCCAACTCGAGACAGGGGGCCCACGTCACTGAAGGACAAGCAGCCATCACCACCCAGCCCTACCGCAGAACAGGAAAAACACCCCACAGAACTGGGGAAAATGAAAACAACAACAAAGAACGGAAGGGGAAAAGAAACTAAGAGCAACAGCTCACAGAACGCAAAACCCACAGCGGAAGGGCAGAACACACTGCACAGGGCGGTGGGTGGAAACGCGCAGGGGGGGCGGCTCTCCAGGGGCAGAAACGGGAACTTCAGCCTCATCACACCTGCTCTACCAGTGCCACTGCCGACCACGTGCGCCGGCGTCAACTTGACGTTTCAGTGCCCTTTCCATTTTCCCCATCAGCCTAGTATTTTCTGGCACCAACTCCATGTGTCTCATTAAAGAAGTACAAAAAACAAACAGAGGTCCAGTTAGTCCCTGTACTGGCGATGTAAACGAAGGGCACTGGAAGCTGGCGGGTGTCCTGGACGGAGCTCCGCCCAAGACACTCCAAACCAGCTCCGTCCTGCAGGACCACAGACAAGACCCCCACACAAGCCCATCCCCTGCCTCCTTAAACTGGACCTCACCTGCCTGCTCCTCCCTCGCCCCAGAAAAGGGAAAGGTTCCCCCCAAAAAGTGCCTTAGCTCTGCACCTCCCCCTGCCTCAGAGGGGGGGCATGCCCACACTCATGCCCACTCCCGAGAGGAGAGGTCACGTCAACCCCACAGCAGGGCAGGAAAGAAAGAGAGGAGGCAAACTCCATGGTGCGTTTTTTCATGTAGATATCGGAAACATGAAGGCTAAACCACAACTTAAAACAGAAAAAAAATGAAAGCCTGAGATCTTTCTTTTCCTTAAGAATTCATAGATAACCAAAGAGTTGCCATGTTTTCTCGGTATTTAAAAGTATGGTCATCTTTCCTTTTTTTCTATCCCCACAACTATATCATTAAGGTTTTTTTTATCGTAAAGAACTCTGTAGTATCTAAAAAACTGTACATAGCGAAAAAAACAGATCAGAGTACATTCAATATATCTGTTGCTGAGGTACTAAGAAGGGAGCTCCCTTGTCACAGAGCAGTGTTCACAGTAAAGAGTCAGTCACAGACACTGCCCCCCTCTGGGATGGCAGTGACACTGCGCTTAGGATCTGCTGGTCAGTACAAACACATGGCTCTGCTGGTCCTGTGCAGTGGGACCGAGGCCGACATGAGCTCCCCGTGCTCCGACTTGTGGATGAGCTAGGTCTGCACAGCTGGAGGGCTCTCCCCGTCCACCCGCCTCCTGCTGTGCAGCTGCGCAGGTCAGGGTGCCCACGTCAGCCCGCCCGCAGCCACCTCCCCTCTGTGCAGCAATGCCCCAGGCTGCAAGCAGCCGACTGCGCAGCTCAGAGGCTGGCCTGCGCAGCAGACTCACCTGAGCGGGAGTGCTCACACCCTGGGTGTGTGTGCACATACATACTCGGTGACAAACGCTCACCTGTGCGCCTATTAAGCCTCCAGAATCGCGCCCAGGTCTTTGGAAAGAAGCAGCTTGCACACAGATAAGAGCACAGCAAATGCCTCCTCCGCCACTGGCCATGTTCACTTATGGCTTCTTTTGGGTTTAAAAGCACTACAAGGGCGTAAAAGGGAGCAGCCGCAGCATTGCCACACAGAGGTGCACAATCCTGTTTCACAGTAGCAACGATCTCAAAACAACAAAAACAGCTTTTCTAAGTTCTCTGAAATGCGTAATGCAGCGATGGAAAAAGGGAGCATGTGGTGCCCACTTCTGGCCGGACGGAGCATCACATCTTAGTGCTGCCATCCCGCTGTGGGCACAAACCTGCAACACCATGTCACCAAAGAGAACGCCCGGTGTGGTATTTCACCATTCCAACACTTGAAACAAAAGCGTGTTGGATTCTGGACAGCCAGCTCCTGCATGTCCAGCATTAACAACCCTTGTCCTGTGAAGAACCGACTGCACTCGCACCCCAGTGAGCTGCGCTGCCAGTATCTCCATGAATCATGAAGGTACTATCACACCCGTCTCACTGTGGGTGCGTCCATAGCCCCAGCCAGCACCAGTGCAGGATGCTTGGGTCCGAGGAACGGGCCTGGGCCGGGCTGAAGGGGTCATCCGATTGGGGGGCCTGTTTGACAAAGAAGCAGACCGCTGGGCCACTCGCACGCACAGCTCCGCAAGTACAGATGCCTTTTTCTCTCTGCCAACCAAAGTGGGGACCCCTGCCGGTCATCCTCACTGCACCTCGGAGTGCATTTCGAAAGAGGCAGGGACTGACACAGTGAGGGCAGAGAGGGCCCAGCCCCTGCCTTGCTCACTACTGCTCCGGAGCACGAGCGATCGAGCGATCAAGACACGACGTGACAACTCAATTCTGACTCCGTGGGGAAACCAACTCTCCGAGCCTCAACCTTGAGGGAGCCCAACAGGCAACACCCTGCCGTGAGCTCGGGCACAGCTCTCCAGCTACCAGCGGAAACACTGCACCAGCAGAGCCACCGCAGTGCGCTCAGCTAATCCCGAGAGCGGGGGGGCGGGTTTGGCACCCCTGGTCCACACCAAGGCAGCGCCCTTCCCCAGCCAGCCCTTTAAATGCTCAATGGGCCCTCAATCACATCACGGTCTCAAATGCTTAACTGCCCCCCCCCAGTGCTGAAGACCTCAGGCCTGCAGAAAAAGGGGCAGGGACCCAGACAGGGGCAGCCCCCGGTTGCAGGGAGCGAAGTGGGGTTACCCCTCGCCCTTCAGGAGATCACTAACTACAGGGAGGTGCCAATGATGGCGCAGCGATCCGCGCAGAGCCCACGATGGGCGATGTCTGCCGACCACAAGGCTCCATGGAAAGAGCCTGGTCTAAAGGCATCTCTGCGGAGCGGCCACGTCGAGGCTTGGTCAAAAGCACACCCTGCCACCCTGCATCACTCCCCTCTAGAAGGGCCACTGCCACTCCGTCTCGCCCCACACCGAAGAGTCTGTGACAGGGTTTTAAGTCCACCAGCACAGGAACAGGAGGCCTCTCGCAAACGCCAGTTTTTTTTTTTTTTTTAAAAGTGCAGTAGGATTGCTGTCACACCTGACCAGCCTTCCCTCTCCCTCTCTGTACACAAATCAGTGATGTGCTCTGCCAGTATTTCCACACGCTGGATCTCAGGCGCAATCATCCCGGTCCCATTGTCCGTGGGCAGCTGCTGAGCTCCGGCCAGCCAGCACCGGACTGAACGCTGCGACTCCCAACAGGGTCGAAACTACGCCGGCGCTCAGCTCTCCTGCTCAACACCCTGGAGCGAGGAGCAGCGCGCGGCAGAGAGGGAGCAAGACCGGCCAGTCAGGTGCCTAAAGACCACAAGGCCGCATTCCCCTTTCCCCGAACCCCCCAGCTGTACAGAAGAGTTCAAGGGCGATGGGACGAATGACTCAAATCTTCAGAGAGAGACACACACAGGGGAGGGAATTATTAAAAACAGATTTAAACATCTATAACCTCCCCTTCCTCCCCCAAAGCACAGTGCATCTGGCTTCAGTGAAAACACACACTCGATTAAATATCACCACTTACAAAGGTAAAAATTACTTTATCGTATAAAAATCTGTTTTATTCCTCGGGGAACTGCCGATAGCCTGATGTGCCAGAAACAGCAACGACCAAACTCTCAAGGGAGAAAAGAAAATAAAACAAGCCTGTTCTGAGCTGAGTGGCTCTTGCCCATCGGTTAGGTTCTGGACTTTCATTTAAAACATCGCGATTCCTGGCTCGGAGGAAGCTCTGTCTACAAAGCCTCTCAGCACTTAATACTGCACTGTTAAAAAAAAAAAATTAAGTCACAATTAAGTTGAGGAGGTCGGCTCCAGAACGTGGAAAAAGAAAAAAGCAAAATAGATCTATATATATTTATAATCCTTTTCAGATTCAAAACAGATTTAAAAAAATGAGGAAAATAGAAATAGAAAAAAGTCTTTGAGGAGTCAATTATTGCTTACCGACGGGGAAGGGGGGACAGAGAGGAGACAGAGGAGAAGGAGAGACAGAGAAATCAGGGGAGCGACACAGGCAGGTCACTCCAGGCTGTTCCGAGGGGTCATGTACTGTCCTGTAGGCCTGGGCCTGGCCGGGCCGGACCGGACCGGACAGGGTGGCCAGCAACTGCCTGTGGGAGGTGAAGTCCGAGCAGGAATGTGTGGATCTGGTGCTATTGGTCAGCGGGGACCTCTCTGTCCGGCTCGGGCTTGGCTGGCTGGCCGGGCGAGGGGGCGTGTGGCGGGTGGGACACCGGCGCGATGCCGTGAGCGATGGGCAGGGAGCCCGGCACCAGCCCCTCCACGGCCGCCGTGCCCGGCAGGCCGCCCGCCGTCACGCTCACCATACTTGCCGGGAACCTGCGCACAGAGGGGCATACGAGTACGGTAAGACCAGACGTCCCAGAAGGCGGCTGGGCGGCGGCGGCGGCGCGGGTCTCCTGTGGAGCTCCTGCCCCTCACCTGTAGGCCGCAGCTCCATTGAGCTCAGGGTGCACGGCGGCTGGGTCGATGCTGGGCCACTGGGCGGCGGCCATCAGGTACTCCTTGTTGACGCAGTTCTTCAGGTTCTCTGGGATACGTCCTGGAGAGACAGAACAGGGACAGCAGAGTAATAGGAGAGAGCAACACCCTTCTTATCCTCCTCCCTGGCCCAGCTGACCAACAGGCCTCTACTCTGGACTCTTCCCTCTCCTGCTCCTCCTCTCTCGTGCCCCCCCCCTCTCCTGCTCCTCCTCTCTCGTGCCCCCCCCCCTCTCCTGCTCCTCCTCTCTCGTGCCCCCCCCCCTCTCCTGCTCCTCCTCTCTCCCATCTCTCTCCACTCCTCCTCCACCGTCCCCCCCCCTCTCTCTGTACCTGTGATGGCTCTCCTGACCTCCCTGGCTGCCTCTTCTCTGGCCTCAATGGAAGCCTGCTCACTGTACCAGGCAGTGTGTGGGGTGCAGATCAGATTTGGGGCGTCCTTCAGAGGTCCCTGAGAGAAACTGGAGAGAGAGTGAGTGTGAAGGAGGGTTGCAGTGAGAAATGGGGTAGGAAACAAGCTGTGGTTCCCAACTACAGATTCCCTGTATGATGATGTCACAAGAGCGGATCGGGCCGTGGGGTGCAGCAGTCGGACCGGGGGCACTGCCCAGCACAGGGTGCAGGTCGGGCCTCGGCAGCCGCGTCTTTACTGACCTGAAGGGTTCAGTCTCGTGGACATCCAGCGCAGCCCCCCGTATCCTGCCCTCCTTCAGCGCCTGCGCCAGCGCCTTCTCGTCCACCAGCCCCCCCCGCGCAGTGTTCACCAGGAACGCCCCCTGGCGCATCTGCGGCAACACAACAACACAACGTGACGCGTGCCGACAAAGCGACCGCTCACCGCTGTCCCGCGCCCCCACCCCCTCCCCGAAGTAGGGCCACCGGCGCGATCGTCTTTCACTCCCCCCCTGCCCGCCTCGGTGCGGACGGTGCCCGTACCTGTTTGATGGTGAAGTCGTTGATGAGGTGGTGGTTGTGCTCGTTCAGGCTGCAGTGCAGCGAGACGCAGTCGCTGTGCACCAGCAGGTCCTGCAGGGTGGCCATGCGCTGCAGGCCCAGGGAGCGCTCCACGCCGTCCGGCAGGTAGGGGTCGTAGAAGATCACGCTGAACCCGAAGGCCTTCGCCCGCAGGGCCACGGCCTGCCCGACGCGCCCTGCAACGCCAGAACCGCCTTCAGCGGGCGCGGCACGGAGACCTGCCTCTCCCTCGGCCCGGCTTCCGAGGCCGCACTCCTCAACCCCCCCGCCCGCCCGCCCCTCCACACCCTCGCCCTCACCCAGCCCGATGATGCCCAGCGTCTCTCCGCGGATCCTGGCGGCGCCCCCGGCCACCTCGCGGATCTGCTCCACGCTGGCGGCGCGCGTGCCCTCCCGCAGCGCCTGGTGCAGCCAGCTGACGCGCCGGTACAGGTTGAGGATGTGGCAGAGCGTGGAGTCGGCCGTCTCCTCCACCGAGGACGAGGGCACGTTGCACACCGCGATCCCTGCGGGGGGAGGGGGGTCACGTCAGCGCCGCGGCACAGGGCAGCGCCTGCCCGTGAGGCGGCGGGGGGGGGGGTAGGGAGTACCTAGCTCGGCGGCGGCCTTGATGTCGATGTTGTCGAACCCGCTGCCGATCCGCACGATGACCCGCAGGCCCTTGAATTTGTCCAGATCGTCCCGGGACAGCGTGATGGTGTGGTACATCAGCGCACCCACTGCTTCGTTCAACACCTGAGAGAGAGGGGCGGAGTCAGAGAGCGGGCAGAGAAGAGACACGGGAGACAGCGGAGGAGGAGGAGGAGGGCTGGGCACCGCCTCTGGAAAACCACAGCACACCACAAACTATTTTGCATGTTTATATATGGAGACCCTCTCTCAGTCTGATCTCATGATTAGTAAAGCATACTGAGCTGTACACAAAATAGAGCAATGAAAATGGTTGTTTTGTTGTTTTACTGGAACCAAAGAACTAGAAGTAACCGAACAGGGTAGAAATTCAACAACTTTTTCACAAGCTACTGGAGGTTAATTTTGCTTAGCAAGATAATGTCAAATTCAAAATATGACAGGTGCTTGGAAGTTGTAACATTTTTTCTTTATAGTGAGTAAAGTTGACATTCACAACCTTATGAAACATGTTTAGCATGTTTATTCCATCTAAAACGTCACAAAATCCTCAATACTTGTTTAAAACATTGCTGAGGCAAGAAATTCTAAATTGACTTAAACAGCGTAAGACAATCTTACATGCAAAAAAGAAATCAAGGCATGTCTAATCGTAGTAATGGAATTAAAAAACATGATCAAGACTAGACTGCCCGACTAGAGATCCAGTAGAATCAGAAAAACAGCACGTGTGCAATGGGTTACTGGGAATGCCCGTATCGAAAGTTAAGTCGTTTTGAACCAATCAGCCAAGATTATTTCCGCGTGACTTCCGAAATCACGTCATATTTCTGAACTTACGAGCCAATGATATGCGGGACATACCTTTAGCATGACTTTCTTTCAAGTTGAAAACTTGACCCTTTTTATGGCAGTCGTTTTGGTTTTGAATCAAATTTGATTTCACGAATGTAAACAGCAGAAGCTCTTTTGTAAGAAAAAAAAATCGAAAACAAAACCGCTGTGGGAATTCACTGGAAATCACCGAGCGTCCCGGTCCCGTCTAAAACGTACCACGGTACGTACCGTGTGACTAAACAACCGGGGTTTACCGGTATACCCGTTTTATACCGTGTACCCTTACTGGAGAGGGTCAGCAACATTAGGAAGAAAAGTTCTCAATTCTATGGAAGTAGGAGGGAAGACACAGGAGAAAGAGAGAAGAGATTCGAGGGGGTGAAAGGTACGGGCCGGGAGGGCACCTTCTCGTGGATCTCGTGTGTGGACTGGGCATCACAGAAGGCCACGGTGGCCACGTCCTTCAAGATGGGCATCTCCACGGTGCAGTCGCGCCCATCCAGCAGGGCCACCAGGGGGCGCGGGTGCATCGGCCCATTCAGGATGGGGGGGCGGATGCCTAAGGAACAGAGGAGAGCAAACAAGTAACGTTACTAACCTCCCATCTGGAACAGAGACACCCCCCGGATGAGCAGCACCTCCGCACCTTGTCACTAACTTCACCCACTACTGTAGATAAGGGGGGGAAGACCTTAAAATAACGGTCACGGCCACAAGAACCAGAAGACTCTCCTGCTTAAGCCTTCCAAGCAAGTCCAGGGCTCAGTTATAGGACAAACGTGGTGAAACAATTAATTCCAAAGGCAAGCAGGCGATTCCTGCCGCAAGTGATGCTGGTAGACCAATAGGAGCACAGCTTCAAATCCAAAATCCCCATAGCATGACTGAGGACACTGAGCTGTAGGAGGTGCTGTCCTTCACAAGAGACATTAAACCGAGGTCCTGACTGCTCGGTCAGTACAGATCCCAGGGCTGCTGGTAAGAGTGGGGCTGTCACCCCAGTGTCCTGGCTGAACTCCACTCTGGTCTTGTCCAGTTTCTCTCTCCTCCCCTGATCTGTGTGTCGTGGGGCTGCAGGAGGACTGAACCCCACTCTGGTCTTGTCCAGTTTCTCTCTCCTCCCCTGATCTGTGTGTCGTGGGGCTGCAGGTGCAGAAAGATGTTGTGCAGGTGGGGCACAGATCCTCACCCAACCACTTGCCCCGAGTCCTCCTACATGCCTCCTGAATACCCCCGGGCGCTAGACACAGTCACCGCAGAAAAATGTGACGGAGCAGGTGCGTGTCCAGCCCAGCCTAACCCCGCAGGAGAGCCACAGTGACCTCTCTTCCTAGGGCCCTCACCCACAACGAGTGCATGTTTTTCCCTGGCTGGAAGTGTGGAAGAAGGCACCCCTCCCCCTCTCCTCTGACAGCCGCCATGTGCTCCCTGAGCTGGGATTAGCGCATGCCAGCGGGCACAAGGCAACACAGGCCGCACAGAGCCGGGGTCTCAGGAGCGCAGCTCTCCAACAAGGAGGTCCTTACCCTCTTGACAGAGGGATTATTTGGTGGAGGGGAAAAAAAAACTACAGGAAAATTCTTAATTGCACCCTTCCTACCTCCCAGTGCAATGCAATGGCAGGACCGGGTCACTCGGACAACCTCGTGGCGGCACAGATTTGAACAACTGAGCCCGATTACGGGGCGCGCGGCGCAATTCTCCGTGAGGACATGAGACAGCAAGCTTGCAACAGAAGACAGAGGATAAGAATTGGCACTGATGTGTGCCAGCCTCACATCAGTAACCCAACACCCTGGAGGACTCCGAACAGAACGGTACCAGCCCCCACCCCCCTCCAGCAGGCTGACCCTGATGCTCCAGCATCTCCGTAAGGCCCTGCGCGATCCGCCTCCCCCAGATACCGCCCTGTTGACCCCGCCTCCCAAGGCCAAGTGCTCATCTTACTGCAGCAGGGCAGGGCCGAGCGGTGCCCCCCCCACCTCGAGTCACGACCGGCCAGAGGGCAGAGGTGGTGGCTGTGTGGGGATGGCATGTGTGAGCCCAGACGGGGCTCTCCAGTCAAGGCAGTGGGGGGGGGGGGGGGGAGGGTCAAAGCAACACGCACAGGCACGGCACGGACACACAAAGCCATTCATTCAGATCCAACCCCCCTCCTCGCAGAGCACGTGCTTGATCTTGGTGCAGTGTCCCACCCTACACCCACTCCTCACACAATCACACAGATCAGGTCAGAACCCCCATCTCCCCCCCCTGCCTTAAACCACGCTCCCTCCCCCCCCCCAGAAAGCCGAGCCAACCTTGCATGCTGCAATCCGCTGCCGTGCTCCCCTCTTTCTCTGCTCTCCTGGACGGTGTCACACTGCTTCCACCCACACCGGCACTGTGCTGACAGCGCCCTCCCCCTCCCCCGGTGCTGCTCCAATCACACGCGAGGACCCCTCAGCACCAGCCAACCGGCACAGACGTGCGCCGTCACCAAGGGGCGGAGCTCCCTCAGGCCTGCTGTTGGCTTATAAAGGGACAGCTGGGCCACTTCCCAAGCTCCCTGTAGACCAATCCCATCTCCCTCCACACGGGAAGGGATTTTTTTTCCCTTGAAGACCTTTGATTTTGTACATTCAAGAGCCAACAAAGCATTACAAAAAATCTTAACACACTGAATAAAGATTTATCGACACGTATGACTTCTATGCCAATAAGCCGTATGTTTTTATGCGACCCATACGGCAAGAGTTGTATGTTTTTATGTAAAATCAGGTTACCTGCTCTTTACAACCACACACTGCTCACTGTGTTGCGATTCTCCCCAGGCTTAATCTTTTTCAATAGAAAAATTTAAACACAAAAACTCAAAAGTAGCTCAAACTCAAAAAAACTCAAAAGCACCTGAAGAAGGCTTCACAGCCGAAATGTTGTGTTCTCTTTCTTCTTTTTTATAGCATGGAATAAACCTATTACTTGTTCCTTTGCAGCCTACGCATGCTGACGCAGCTGCCCACCTGAACTACTACCGCTCAAGTAGGTAGCTGCACCAGCATGCGTAGGCTGCAAAAGTTTATTCCGTGCTGAAGAGAAGAAACAATGTTTCAGCTGTGGAGCCTTCTTCGGGTGACCAAAGAAGTCAGACTGAAAGCCTGGAGCGGATCAGACTGCTGTGCACTGGGAGTGTGACTGACAGCACTGTAAAGCCTGGGGTGGATCAGACTGCTGTGCACTGGGAGTCAGACTGACAGCACTGTAAAGCCTGGAGTGGATCAGACTGCTGTCACTGGGAGTGTGACTGACAGCACTGTAAAGCCTGGAGTGGATCAGACTGCTGTGCACTGGGAGCGTGACTGACAGCACTGTAAAGCCTGGAGTGGATCAGACTGCTGTGCACTGGGAGCGTGACTGACAGCACTGTAAAGCCTGGAGTGGATCAGACTGCTGTGCACTGGGAGTGTGACTGACAGCACTGTAAAGCCTGGAGTGGATCAGACTGCTGTGCACTGGGAGCGTGACTGACAGCACTGTAAAGCCTGGAGTGGATCAGACTGCTATCCACAAGTGGCATGAAGGAAAAATAAAGCCCATACAGCCCCTTCATCTGTGCTGCTGACATCCTGCAGACTGAAAAGACAAAGGGGCCCCATCTAATTAGGGCAGCAGACAGTCGGTGTCATGCAGACAGCCTCCTCGGCCACGACACACTCACGCACACACCCCAACAACAACAGAGCCGCACTCCCATACCCCCCCCCCCTCTGTGACACACTTTCACCGCCCGGCCCAGGCAGGCCCCCTGCGACACGCCGCGCAGGAAGGAAGTGAGACGTCGGCTGCCCGCCCGCAGGCGAGCGAGCGAGGGGGGAGGGGCGGCTGGGCATCAGCTCCTCGACCTCAGAGAGGGGCACAGGCCGTGCGCAGCGAGGCGGCCGGAGAAAACTCACGATGGCGATTCGAATCGGCCGGGGGGGACAGGAGCCCCTCTCTCAGCACAGCCATCTGAACTGCTAGTTCAGAGGGTAGAGAGTTAGGAGCGATCTGCTGCCCCCGCGCGGCTCGTCAGCAGAGCACAGACACCTGTCCCGTTTGAAACTACCTGCCGCCCCTTCCTGGCTCGTCAGCAGAGCACAGACACCTCACCACTTTAAACAGGTCATAGCAGGAGTCGCTATAGCAATCGATATAAAAAAAACAGACTAATTCAACTTAAATGTGTAATTAAAGTAATTATATTGCACCCAAAGATTAAATACAAAAGTACAAAACCCAGCATACATTTTGGTGGGATTCAACGCTCGTTTTTGGCAACCAATCATCTCTCTTAACCAGCAGACGTACAACATTAAAATATTAAACAGCAGACACAGAATACACAATGCAATGCATATTGAACAGAAGAGAAGATACGACAGCCACTGCACACCATACACCAGTCAGGGCTGCTCTCGTCTGTACTGATCCCCCACTGTGCTTCACTGCGGACGTCATGCACAGACTGCTAGTGCTCTCCGGGCAACCTCTGAACACACTGCTCCTCACTGCTCCCAAACCCAGCGGACAGTAGGGGTGGGGAAAAAAAAGGCGACTCTTAGATGCATCATGATCCTCTCCTGTATGATTCCGCATCGATGCACAAAACTCCGTAATCGATCTTTTAATTTTTTTAAAAAAATACGCACAGTACTAAACATTTCAGACAAAAATGTTACAAAGTAAAAGACAAAGAGAACAAATAATAATGGTTTCGTTCTTTGGGTTTAAGAGTAAATTAATTGCGTGGTGATATGTACAAGTGCGCCATGCTTACACCTGAACTAAGCTAAACTACCCGGTTTGTGAAGACGGACACACTCCGGCCTGCACCCTCCTCTTGGAGAGACACCCTTAGGGCACATTTCGGATTTTCTGAAGTGAAAGGTGAAAATGAACTGGATAAGAGCTGAGCAGCGTGCCAGCTGTGTTTTACCCAGAGAGAATGTTCCAGGAACACAACGATCATGCGCAATCACATTTCACGTTCCCACCCGGAGCTGGAGGGAAAGCGGCCCGTTCTTGCTGCTGCCGAGCAGAGACCCCCCTCGAGCCCGCGTCAAAGCTCCCACATGGTTCAGACCGGGCCAGGAGAATCACCGGGTCTATAACGAGACTTGCGCCCCCACGCCGCTGTTGAAAACCCGGGCTTCCGCTAGATGTCAGAAACACCGGAGCCGGGGTACGACAGGCCGCCTCGGCCTCGCATCTGTGAAACAGCAATACCAGCGCTCTACAACGACACCAAAACCCAAGTTCTGGAACCCCTGGAGAAAGCCAATAGGGTGGCAATAACCTGCGACGCGCGGACGTCCACTGCAGCAGAACCCTACATCACCATTACCGCTCACTGCGTCACCGATGGCTGGCAGCTCGGGTCTCGGGTGATCCAGTCACGCAGTGAGAAAAAAAATCATCATGTAGAGGAAAAAAAAAGATCGAGATGCATGGAGAATCGATTTATAAGCGCATGGTGGCACCCCGAATCGAAATCGAATCGTGGGGTGCCTAGAGATTCCCACCCCTAGCGGACACTTTTACTTTGCATGAAACTTCGCAACAAATCTTGAGGGCGCGTGCGTTTGGATCGGAAGTTTGAAACGCACATACAGGACGGTTTATCGTGGCGAACTTGAGCCCCCCCGTACTGCACAGCCCAGGTCTGCGCTATCTGGGCCGATCTTAAGCCCCCCAGTATTTTAGAGAAAAATATTAACCTGGAGGCCAAACCCCGAGACAGAACGACCAAAGTCATTGTGACCACAAGCAACCAGGTTCACAATCCACACAGCCTCCTTTCTGGGTCACAAGTGAAACAACAGAAGTACAGCCCATGAAGAACAACAGTATTGGCAACAGGGCTACTGACTGGTGCAGTCATGTCTGTGTGTGTGCTGCTAGCTGTGCTCAGTGGCCTTTAGTGATCAGCTGGTGGAGTAATGTGCAGTAATGTCTGCATGTGTGTGTGATGCTAGCTGTGCTCAGCACCTCTCTCAGTCCAGTCCGGATGCCCTTCAGTGATCACCCTGGCAGTTAGGGTCAGCGGTCAGCGGTCAGCGGTCAGCCCAAGCACAGAAAACTTCACTTAACCAAGACAACCTTGTCTGATCCCATATAGCCCCACACATATATGCAGGGCGGGAAAATGTCATTCAGGGGGGTGCTACTGTCACAGGTGAGGACAATGAGTGGGACCCCCAGTAGGACAAGAGGGGTTCCCTATATTTCACAGGTACCTTCTTCGGGAACAAGTCACCTCTCATCACCCCCAGAGCATCATGGGAGGCCAGGCTATGGGAGAGCGATTTCCCACTAAGGAAAAGCGAAACCCCCAACTGCTGGAGGGGTGTGCCAGTCAACACAAAACTGGACAGCAGAATCCAAACATGACACAGGAGTCCTGGACTTCAGAGAGCTGAGAACAGTCTCAGGTTTAAAGGCACGGGCCCAGGCACACCAGAGGAACCGAGTCTCTTCGGTTCCGACTCCACCAGACTGCAGGTGGGGAGGGGGCCCTGCTTCAAGGATTCAACAACGGACACCATCCTGCGGGACCTCTTGGAGTGCCCCCTACTGGTCCACCTACACCACACGCAGCAGGAGCCTGGGTATCCCAAGAGCTCTCCCTCCCCGATACTGACCCTTGCTTTACACTGAACAGAGTACCTTACTCTGGGCCCAGGAGCTGGAAAACTGAACCAGCTGCTCTTCTGCACCGCCTGTCTCTACATCAGTATCTGGCAAGACCCGGACTGGCCCAGACCGCCGCACAAGGGGAGTCTCGGACCGGTACCCCACGGGGGCCTGCGCGGGCGGCTCACCTTCACAGATGCGGTCCAGTCTCTGCCGCTTGACCTTGTGCTTGTCCATCAGAGCCATGGTCTCGGAGTCCCGGCGCCGGCCAGCGCCACTCGCACACGGGCGCAACCGCACAACCCTCGCCGCTGCCTCGCTCCGGCACAGGACGGGGCGCTCTCGCTCGCCGCAGGGTCTGAGGGGGGGGGGGGGGGGGGGGAGACGGAGCAGGTCACGCCTGGGCCGCAGGCCACCACGAGCCCCACACACTGGGCACGGGTCCCACACTGTCGCAGCGGAAGGGTCCAGGTCTCGGGTGGAAGGGTGGAGAGAGGCAGAGGAGAGACGAAGAGGGAGAGCAGAGGCAGAATAGAGAGTGGAGAGTAAGAACAGAGGCAGAGAGAGAGTGGAGAGTAAGAGCAGAGACACTCGAGAGCAGAGGGATGAGGCAGAGAGCAGAGAGAGACACTCAAGAGCAGAAAGATGAGGCAGAGAGCAGAGAGAGGAGGCAGAGAGCAGAGAGAGACACTCGAGAGCAGAGGGATGAGGCAGAGAGCAGAGAGAGACACTCGAGAGCAGAGGGATGAGGCAGAGAGCAGAGAGAGACACTCGAGAGCAGAGGGATGAGGCAGAGAGCAGAGAGAGACACTCGAGAGCAGAGGGATGAGGCAGAGAGCAGAGGGAAGAGGCAGAATAGAGTGGAGAGGGAGAGCAGAGGCAGAATAGAGAGTGGAGAGAGGCGGAGTAAAGAGACAAAGAGGGAGAGCAGAGGCAGAGACACTCGAGAGCAGAGGGAAGAGGCAGAGAGTAGAGACACTCGAGAGCAGAAGCAGAGAGAGTGGAGGGAGACACTCGAGAGCAGAGGGAAGAGGCAGAGAGCAGAGACACTCGTCTGCACTTGTCTGGAGGAGGTCCTGGATCGCTGGTGCCACCACTGGGATCTCAGATAACTGCAGACATGACCCGCTGCTGGACGCCGGCACACCCGCGCAGAGCTGGGTCGCTGTGCGGGAGCCCCGGGGCCCAGGCAGAGCAAGAAACAGGCCAGGGGGATCTCCAGGCTGCTCCAGTGGAACAACCGCGCTCGTCCGGATCGACCGGGGCACCTCGTTACTCCAGCCAGAGCTCATCAGGATAACTAGGTCCTTAAAAACATCATTTTTAAAGGTGCCTCTTGCTGCGACCCCTCCCTCTCAAACCCCCGAGTCTGTGTTTTGGAGAACACTGTTTGACGTGAAGCTGTCGTGCCTCTTCCCTGCAGTTATCGAGCGGGGTTAGGAGAGAGCAGTCCCACAGGCCCCTGCTCTGCCTCCGTCGGGAGGCGAGAGAGGTGGATACCAGGGAGAGGGAGTGGATTAAGGGGAGTCCCAAGACAGCATCGCGCAAGACTGCTCGGGGAGCCAGGTCCGAATCGCCGAGCGCGACACCACCGCAGTACCCCCGAGAGAGAGAGGCGCTACGTCCCCTACAGCCAGACTGCTCCAGTAGGACACCTGGCTGTGAAAATGGCTGCAGAACCGTTCCCCTGCACAAAGCATCTCAGCCAAATGAACAAAAGAGGCCCTGAGATGCACCAATGTTGTGCTTTCTGCCCCTTGCACATAGGCGCCCTCCCCGGCGGGCACGCGATCAGGGGGCTTGCAGGAAGCGATCGCGAGCTCACGTGCAGCGGCGGGCAGGCCCAGAGCTTCCGGGGCGCGAGGGGGGCGCCTGGCCGCGGCCCGACGCCGTGGCGGGGGCAGGAGGCCGCGCGCTCCGACACTCACCGCTCGGGGGAATTCGCTCTCTGTCTCTCTCTCTCTCTCGCTGTGGGGCGTCCGCGGTTAGTCCATCCCGCCGCCGATGGTCGAGGTACCTGCTGGAGAAGCAGAGAGAGAGGGAGAGAGGCGGGCCGTCAGGGGAGCACCGCGGAAGAGAGCTGTGCTGGGGCACGCCTGGCGTCGGGGGCTGCTCGCCCGCTGGTCACCAACGGGCTCTCCCGCTGTGCCGCGAAGGAGGCGGGGAACACTGCGATCCGAGACGCCGTCTCGGCTCGGAAGCGCGGGCGCAGGGCAGCCTGCACAGCTCCGGCGCAGACGGCTTATCATGGGAAACCATCTGAAGGAAACACCTGCAGAGATCTTGCCCAAAACACGCTGGCAGGCGCGCGCACACACACACACATCCACACAGAAACTGTGATCTCCTGGGGGGCGGGGCGGGGGGTTTCGAGCTGACACACTGTCTGACGCACAGCATGGACAAGCTGGGGAAGGTCAAAAACTTCACTGCCATCCGAACTGAGCGGGGCTCGCTCGGGTCAATTAAGCAATTAACCCTCAACGCTGCGCTGAGGCTGTCCGCTGGGAGAGAGATCGCCACCCCCCCCCGCAGTGAAAGCCTTCCAGATGAGGGCCACTCCATTCAGCCCAGTGTCTTGCTTCGGGGTGCCCAGTCCCTTCTGCTCCTAGAACACCCTGTTCCCCTAAAACAAGCTCTGCCTGCGCCCCGATAGTCCCACTCCCCCCCAGAAAAATAAATCACCCTCATTTCCCAGTCCCACACAGGTTGGGATTTTCCTTCAGGAAGATAAGCGCCGCTGTGCACTTCGCGGTTTGAACCAACAGACACGTTACACTCAAGACCGAGACCCCAGAAGTGTTCACGCCAGCCGGCGCTCTGAACCACCACACAAGCCTCTCGGCTCACCAAGAAGGAGCGCCTGATCGGCAGGGACTCCCACTCGGCCGAGCGCAAACCGCTTCGTGCGTGGAGTGGGAGATCAAGCACCACGCCGTCCGGGGACCCGCGTCGCGAACTTGAACCCCCGTGAGGAAACTCTCGCCGTGTCGTGCCCGCACTCCCACGCCGTCCACGACCTGCCGTCACGTGGCCGCCATTCCTGCCGAGGGCGAGAGGCGCGCAGCCCGGAGCCCCGGCCGGACACCGGGAGGGCTCACTGCGCCGGGGGGGGGGGGGCGGGTGTCGCCGGGATGTCGGCTGCTCCGATTACACTGGGCTGGAAACAAGCTAGCGCCTGCAAACCCCGTTTCCGCGCCCCGCAGGGCGAGAAGTGACAGTTGCCGCCGACCCCCGCACGTCACCGCCGCCACGGGGGGAGAAGACGGACCCGACTGCGCCTCAGCCTGGGCAGCCGACCCGAGCCCGCCCGTCCGTCATCCCGCCCGCCTCCCGCGCTTCGGAAACCGGCCCGGAACTTTCCAGCCGCCCCGCTCCGCCCCGCTCCGCTCCACCCCCCGCGGTGTCCCAAAACATTTCCTTCTTTTTTTTAAACAAGAAAAAAAAAAAGTGACCCGCCGCCTCGGCCGCCACCGCCGTCACCAACCCCTCGCCCCCCCCCCCCCCGTCCTTCTGCCCCCCCAAATGTTCCCGAATATTCACCGCAGGGCACGAGCTGCGGGAACGAGCCTCCCCAGAAAAGTCCCGAACTCCGCGGGCCAGGAAAGTAGCGACACATCCACGCGTGTGTGCGAGACTGGGGAAGGCGGCCCGTTTCGCTTTCGTAGTGGCGCACACAAAGTCTCTCTCCCTCCCCTCCTCTCTTTTCCTAAAATTTACAGCCCGAATGGCGGAGCTCTGGAGTCCCGGTGCGCCCTCTCCAGCAGCCCTGCTCCCGGCCCGGGCGCCCCGTGCCCCCGCGGGCGGATCCCGGCGAGCTCGGCGCCGCGCTTACCCGCTGAAGGCCGCCGTGGGCTGGGATGGTGTCTCAGGGAGTCGGTGCGGACGGGACAGTGTGAATGCAATCGCCAGTCCTCTTCTCCCCGGACCGCCATGAAGAAATAAAAAAGAAGAGGAAACCGCCGGTTCACGGAGGTCAGGCCGCTGCAGACGAGCGAACTTCTGGGAAAGAGAGGAGCCCAGCGGGTCACGACGGGCCGCGCTGCAGCTGCAGAGGCGCCTACAGGCCGCTGAGCGGTACTACACCCCGGGTGACAGGAGCGATTGGCGGCCGTCTCCCCGAAACCAGACTGAGTCAAGAGCGGTACGTGTGCGTGTGGGGCTCTCCTCTGTGGCTCTCTGTGCTCCTGTCCTGCCCTTGCTTTCATCCCAAAGAGCTTCACACACAGAAGGGGACCCACTTCATCCCCACTGAAGTGCAGAACCACCTGGGTGACACTGTTCTGCACCTGCAGCCCCACGACACACAGGTCAGGGGAGGACAGAGAAACTGTACAAGACCAGAGTGGGGTTCAGTCCTCCTACAGCTCCACGACACACAGATCAGGGGAGGAGAGAGAAACTGTACAAGACCAGAGTGGGGTTCAGTCCTCCTGCAGCCCCATGACACACAGATCAGGGGAGGAGAGAGAAACTGTACAAGACCAGAGTGGGGTTCAGTCCTCCTGCAGCCCCACGACACACAGATCAGGGGAGGAGAGAGGAACTGCTTCAGAAGCCGAATTAAGGGAGACTTTAGGAAGGTGGGATTGTACAAACTGTTAGTGGCGTTTAGCCAGATCTTTGAAGACTGAGGACTTCAGTTTAACATCTCATCTGAATTACATCTCCCCCTACAGATCAGTGTCCCAGGTCAACATACAGAGCCAATGGACTGGAAAGTGTGCTCCAGAGGAAAGTGCGCCACTTACTGGTCCACCAGCACCACTTCCAATGATCACCTGCTGTCTCTTGCAGGTCTCCCTACCTTGCCAGTACTGACCAGGCTCAGTCCAGCCTCGTGTCCAAGATCTGACAGGGTGGAACTGTCAAATATTACCAGAACTACTGCTGTCAATAGTATCCCTCAACTACAGTACAGTAGTCGTATTGCCCTCCTATCGCAATATTAGATCACAACTCCTAGTGCTGCCATTTGGCCAGTACATCTGCATCACTAAATCACTGGCTCTGCTGAACCTATAGTCCAGTCTAGGGCTGTCGGTCTGTTACAGAGGACTACCAGCACTAAGAATATTAAAATAAATAATATTTACTGTTATCTTTATGAAATTCTGTAGAAGGAAATGGTGCTATGAGTAGCTTCAGAGCTGTAATTTGCAATAATCTGTAGACCTGTCCACCATGCTGTGGGTGTAGGTGTTGTTTGCATGTATAAAACGGCTTTCTGTTAAGTGTGTCCGTCTGTTTGATAGCTGGTGCTAAACGGTTCTATAAGTTTTCATTTCCAACCACATGGAGCTTCTGAAAAGGCTTTGGTTCTTAACTGTGGACTGAGACACACCTGGCTGAGCAAACAAATAAGAGTCCTGCCTCTCACACTAGATCCACAGAGACAGGCGATAGGGGAGAGAGGGGAGAGTGTAGAGGCAGAGAGAGGGGGTTAGAGGCAGAGGGAGAGGTTAGGGACGAAAAGACTTGCAAGTAGTGAAATGTCCACTGGGGGGCGCTGCACTCTTGTTCAGTCACAAACACTCTGAGATTTAAGTATCGGATACTGGTGATCGCTGTCTGACTGCAAGGGACCGCAGAGCTCTACAGCACTGTCTCTGTGAACTGCACTGCACAGAACCCATCTTCTTCTGGAGCTGCTAGCACTGTACCACTGGACTGCTCAGAGCTGGTCTACCACCTTTATACTAGAGAATAGTGCCGTATCACTGTACCACTGGACTGCTCAGAGCTGGTCTACCACCTTTATACTAGAGAATAGTGCCGTATCACTGTACCACTGGACTGCTCAGAGCTGGTCTACCACCTTTATACTAGAGAATAATACTGTACCACTGGACTGCTCAGAGTTAGTCTACCACCTTTATACTAGAGAATAATACTGTACCACTGGACTGCTCAGAGTTAGTCTACCACCTTTATACTAGAGAATAATACTGTACCACTTGACTGCTCAGAGTTAGTCTACCACCTTTATACTAGAGAATAATACTGTACCACTGGACTGCTCAGAGCTGGTCTACCACCTTTATACTAGAGAATAGTGCCGTATCACTGTACCACTGGACTGCTCAGAGCTGGTCTACCACCTTTATACTAGAGAATAGTGCCGTATCACTGTACCACTGGACTGCTCAGAGCTGGTCTACCACCTTTATACTAGAGAATAATACTGTACCACTGGACTGCTCAGAGTTAGTCTACCACCTTTATACTAGAGAATAATACTGTACCACTGGACTGCTCAGAGTTAGTCTACCACCTTTATACTAGAGAATAATACTGTACCACTTGACTGCTCAGAGCTAGTCTACCACCTTTATACTACAGAATAGTGCCGTATCACTGTACCACTGGACTGCTCAGAGCTAGTCTACCACCTTTATACTAGAGAATAGTGCCGTATCACTGTACCACTGGACTGCTCAGAGCTGGTCTACCACCTTTATACTAGAGAATAGTGCCGTATCACTGTACCACTGGACTGCTCAGAGCTGGTCTACCACCTTTATACTAGAGAATAATACTGTACCACTTGACTGCTCAGAGTTAGTCTACCACCTTTATACTAGAGAATAGTGCCGTATCACTGTACCACTGGACTGCTCAGAGTTAGTCTACCACCTTTATACTAGAGAATAATACTGTACCACTGGACTGCTCAGAGCTGGTCTACCACCTTTATACTAGAGAATAATACTGTACCACTGGACTGCTCAGAGCTGGTCTACCACCTTTATACTAGAGAATAATACTGTACCACTGGACTGCTCAGAGCTGGTCTACCACCTTTATACTAGAGAATAATACTGTACCACTGGACTGCTCAGAGCTGGTCTACCACCTTTATACTAGAGAATAATACTGTACCACTGGACTGCTCAGAGCTGGTCTACCACCTTTATACTAGAGAATAATACTGTACCACTGGACTGCTCAGAGCTGGTCTACCACCTTTATACTAGAGAATAGTACTGTACCACTGGACTGCTCAGAGCTGGTCTACCACCTTTATACTAGAGAATAATACTGTACCACTGGACTGCTCAGAGCTGGTCTACCACCTTTATAAGAGAGAATAGTGCTGTACCACTGTACCACTGGACTGATCAGTGGTGGTTACCACCTTTATACCGGGCGCACTGAGGTGAAATGACCCGTTTCGGGCGGGATGACGACGCCATGACCGCGCCAGGCCGCCAGCACACCCGCCTCTCAGAACCCCACTCCGTCCCCCAACCCTCTCAGTCTCCTGCAAAGAGCCAGACCAGTGTCCAGTGTTGGCAAACACGTATGTCACGCCAAGCTGTCTCGTGGGTGGGAATTGCAATGGTGGAAAATGGAAAACGAGCGGGGATTTTCTTCTCGGGATAGCGACTGGCTAAGAAATAATTCCTATTTTAAGAGCACGGACAGTGCCGGATCTCTCCCCAGATCCCCCGCGTTTTCCCTGTCCCCAAAAAAGCCATTCACCACGGACTGCCTTTTTTTTTTCTTGGAAAAGTAATCTCTAATAAACTTTTATTTGTACACAAACTGTGTTAAAGAGCAGAAATTTGCCATCTTGGTAACGTACAATTAAAAAACAACAATAACATTTTCCAAAAGACAGACCGACGTTCCCTCTCAGAAGAGTCCCAACCGGATTCTCGCAAAGAAAAGAAAAAACTTTTGTCTCTTTAACAAACGGTCACTGTACAGAACAATACAGGCTGCGCCCATCGGACCCACTGCGACGTCTTCGCAATGTCGTTCGGAATTCAAAACAGTGCATAAATCATTCCTTTAGTTCCTTCTTTCACTGAAGCGAAGTTAAAAAGAATCCTAATGTACACATTAGAAAGTTGTGTTTTTAAAAAGCTTAAAACGAAATGAAATTGAACTGAAGAAGAAGAAGAAAGCAGCTAGACACGCATCTGGTTGTGTTTAGAAAGAGGAGGGAGGCTGTTTTGTTAAGGCTGGAGCCGATCCAGGCGAGTCTCGCCGGAGAGCAGAAACGGTTCGCTGTTTGGCAGACAGGGGGCGATGGTGAGCTTCCCAATTATTCCTGCGTGTTACAAGAACTGAGAAAAACAACCACCATCTCAGATCACTGCTCTCAAAACAAGGACGCGGAGAGAAAAGGAGGCGGACAGAGAGGCAGAGAGCGGAGCAGAGACACAGCACAGAGACAAGAGCAAGGTCCTGGAATGTATTCAGCCAGAAGGACAGTGTCCAAGGCTACCTGCATCATAATTATTTTATTATTGTTAACGTTAAGAGTAGTATTCTGGTTGTTATAGAAACCCCTGGTCCGCGGGGAGGGTGGCTGTGTTCCTGAGAGCTCTCCCGGGGGTGAGGGGTCAGGGGTCAGGGGTCGCGGAGGCCATGGCGGGTTGATTTCCACTAGTTCTCCTCGATGAGCGTCAAGTCCAGCTCTGTGCAGTCTCTCTCAAACACCCCCTGCTGTTCCTCGCTGTCACTCTTCGAGTCGTCGTCATCCTCCTCCTCCTCCTCCTCGCTCTCACTCAGGGGCCCGATGCTGACTCCAAGCCCCTCAGGAGGGCTGTGTGACCCCAGGAGACACCCCAGACCAGGCTCCTGGCCCAAACACATACCCCCTCCTCTGCAGGCTCCTGAGCCCCAGTCACCACAGCATAGAGGGTCACTGCTGCGCGTCTGAGGAGAGAGGAAGGGCAGGGTCAGTTCACACACGCTGACTTACTGACCGCCTGTACACTCACACCGCACCGAGACACCGATCCTGACCGCCTGTACCCTCACACTGCACTGAGACACCGATCCTGACCGCCTGTACACTCACACTGCACTGAGACACTGATCCTGACCGCCTGTACACTCACACCGCACTGAGACACCGATCCTGACCGCCTGTACCCTCACACTGCACTGAGACACCGATCCTGACCGCCTGTACACTCACACCGCACTGAGACACCGATCCTGACCGCCTGTACCCTCACACTGCACTGAGACACCGATCCTGACCGCCTGTACACTCACACTGCACCGAGACACCGATCCTGACCGCCTGTACACTCACACCGGACCGAGACACTGATCCTGACCGCCTGTACACTCACACCGGACCGAGACACCGATCCTGACCGCCTGTACACTCACATAGTTGCTAATCCTCATTTTCCTAAATCACTTTTCTTTCAAATAAACAAAACAAAATGGGAAAACCTGGACTGGAACTGGCACTGGGAGTGTGACTGACAGCACTGTAAAGCCTGGAGTGGATCAGACTGCTGTGCACTGGGAGTGTGACTGACAGCACTGTAAAGCCTGGAGTGGATCAGGCTGCTGTGCACTGGGAGTGTGACTGACAGCACTGTAAAGCCTGGAGTGGATCAGACTGCTGTGCACTGGGAGTGTGACTGACAGCACTGTAAAGCCTGGAGTGGATCAGGCTGCTGTGCACTGGGAGTGTGACTGACAGCACTGTAAAGCCTGGAGTGGATCAGACTGCTGTGCGCTGGGAGTGTGACTGACAGCACTGTAAAGCCTGGAGTGGATCAGACTGCTGTGCACTGGGCCCGATTGGCTGAATCAGTACTGTTTCATGGGATCTGCGTGAAGGACTATGGGGGTTGGCTTGTCTTACTCAGCTGCTAGCTCCGAACAGTCCCCATGTGCGTGAAGACATCAATGCGAGCAACGGACCACAGGAAGAAGATCCTTCCCTCTTCTCCGTCCCCAAAAAACCGGCCCCTCCCCGCAGCCGGTGACTAAGGCCACCGTCGATCTCGCTGCCGGGCCGAACAAAAGCAGCTTTCAGCACGAGGTTCCAGAGCAGAAACCCCACACGCCGGCAGGCAGGAAGACGGCCTGGGGCCGGGAGTCTGGCAGAGGGGGCTCTGGGCAGGCAGCTGTATGCAAAGCGTATGCAAATAGGCACCGTGCCTTCTCCCGGAGCCGGGTCTGCAGCCAGGACTCCGAGGGGGTGGAGGAGTGTGTGGGGGCCTTCCCCTCTCCGGGCAGCCCCCTGCCAGAACGCTCTGGAGCCTCCTCAAAGGCAGATCGCTGCGGCGGCTGTTGGGTTTCGTTTGATTTTTAAGAATAAGAAGCCGATACAAATATTTACCCTCTATGAGCAAACTGCATCAACTCTTCTGCCAAGGCCCCGCTTATCCCAAGAGCACGCACGCACGCACGCGCACGCACACACACACACACACCCACCCCCGCACACGCGCGCCCACGTGCGTCAGTGCAGAAAGGATGGCGCGCCTTGGCCACTAACAGAGTTACTGCAGGGCACCCAGCACTTGCCCAGACTTCCCTGCAAGAGGAATGTCAGTCCTCCCTGGGACCATCTGCGTCAGGCCCTGCCCCCGTCGGCGCTGGGCTCCTGGCAGGGCGGTGCGCCGTGGGCGAACGCCAAACAGCGATTTACACTTCAATCCGGCAGGCTGGCTGCCTCTGCGCTGTGAAAGGCCGCCTGACGTGACAGCACGGCGGGAGGTGGGGAGGGTTGTGTCAGTCATTTTCCACAGGGCTGGGAAGGCCAAGACCTTTACACAGCGTGAACCCACCCCCCCAAACCCAGCCTCGGGGTCTCAGAGCCGAGGCGTGTCCCCCGTGTGTGGACGATAACACTAGTGTCCGCTGAAGCAACTGGCCATACAGCAGAGAAACCTGAGCCAGAGGACACCACTGGGAGTGAGACTGACAGCACTGTAAAGCCTGGAGTGGATCAGGCTGCTGTGCACTGGGAGTCACACTGACAGCACTGTAAAGCCTGGAGTGGATCAGACTGCTGTACACTGGGAGTGTGACTGACAGCACTGTAAAGCCTGGAGTGGAGCAGGCCGCTGTGCACTGGGAGTGTGACTGACAGCACTGTAAAGCCTGGAGTGGATCAGACTGCTGTGCACTGGGAGTCAGACTGACAGCACTGTAAAGCCTGGAGTGGATCAGACTGCTGTGCACTGGGAGTCAGAGTGACAGCACTGTAAAGTCCGGAGTCCAGGGTAGTGCTGGTCTGTACTGTAGATACTGTCCAGGGCTCAGAGGCCTTGGTCAATTGGAAAATGGAGAATAGAGCTACTGTTAGCAACACAGACAACTGATTTTCTGTTTACCAGATTTCTGTGAGCGAGATGCTTCAATCCAGCTAAATGCAGCGCAATGTACTGTCGCCCCCAACACCACTAAAGCGCCGAGCGGCTGGGTGTGCAAACACTGCGCAACAGGAAAACATCCACTGCAGCCGAAGAGGCAGCCGAGAGGGAGGGCGGAGAAGGGTTAAGGAAACGAGAGCCAGGCTCAGTCTGGAAAGGGAAAGCGCGTTAGTCCTCGTTCGTAGACCAGGCTCATCCGTCCCCAGAGCCGACAAGACGGAGGAGGACAGCGCAGGGGTCTTGGCGGGGGGGGGTCACACAACAGAAAGAGGCCAGCAGCCGGGTACAGGATCCAGCAGGAGCTGCCGAAGGACGATCACGCAGCGGGGGAGCTGCCCGGCGGGAGGAGGAGGAGGAGGAGGAGGGAGCTACTAGCTGTGTACCACAGGGAGGACCAGGAGGGCGGACTTCACAACGCAGGGAGCAACACGAGGACTGACAAGCCGCAGCCTTTCTCAAACTTCAACAACACTAATGCACTGAGCTAATAAGGGGTCAAGGGTGTTGGCTTGCAACGCGTGTCAGGAGCAAGTCACACCCAGCGGACTGTAGACCCAGCTGCGATCAGAAGACCCGATTTGCCCCTCGAGACGGCCGCAGGGGATGTTTTGCGGGGAAGGGAGGGGGGGCCCCCCAGGGCCTGCCATGACGGAGAGAGATGAGCTTTAACCCGAGGTGCCGCCTCATCACCCGTCAATGCGTCATCTGCCAGAACGATCCCCTTTCCCCCTCTGCGGGACGCACACCGGGAGGGGCACCGCGCCGACAGGACGCAGGAGTCCGGATCGCTCGCGCTCTGTGGATCTCCGGGATCCCGAGAGGTGAGCCCTTCTTCCCACAATCCCAGCACAATGGCTCGTGCTCTTTTCCCTGCGACAGCAAGGACACGTTCGTCCTTCGCCCGGCTCGGCCCGGCTCGGTTCAGCCCAGCTCGCTCTCTGGGCCGCGGACAATGCCAGGCAGCCTGCTTGTTAACAGTTTCTCTTTCGGCAACAACGGGCCCAGTGTTGACATCACAGCATCCCCTGCGGGCAGACAGGGGTGCGAACACAAACACGGAAACTGGGTGCCCCCCCCAGAGGAAACGGGGGGGGGGTAAAGGACTTCCAGAGGAGCCCGTGTCACTTCCTGCAAGGCCAGGGGTCCTTCCCCAGACAGTGAAGGAAGTGACACGGGCGGCACCTGCAGAGCAGCAGTGTCTGCAGGCCGACAGTGAAACGGTTAACGCTGTACTGTTGCCGAAGTACAAAGAGCACAGAACGCCTTTCCCACATAAATCTATTCCGCTCCCCTACGCCTCCAACAGAGGAGAGTATATTTAGACAGTAATAACAGGAAACACAGCCTGGCAGATCGCAAAGCTCACTTCCCCCCTCTCTCTGTCTGCCTTAAAAAGAGCTGAGGATAATACCCCATTTCAGACACGCACACCGTCACACTCCCGATCCCCACACACACACGCACCGTCACACTCCCGATCCCCACACACACACGCACCGTCACACTCCCGATCCCCACACACACACGCACCGTCACACCGTCACACTCGCGATCCCCACACACACGCACCGTCACACCGTCACACTCGCGATCCCCACACACACACGCACCGTCACACTCGCGATCCCCACACACACACGCACCGTCACACCCGCGATCCCCACACACACACGCACCGTCACACCGTCACACTCGCGATCCCCACACACACGCACCGTCACACCGTCACACTCGCGATCCCCACACACACACGCACCGTCACACCGTCACACTCGCGATCCCCACACACACACGCACCGTCACACCGTCACACCCGCGATCCCCACACACACGCACCGTCACACCGTCACACTCGCGATCCCCACACACACACGCACCGTCACACCCGCGATCCCCACACACACGCACCGTCACACCGTCACACTCGCGATCCCCACACACACACGCACCGTCACACCCGCGATCCCCACACACACGCACCGTCACACCGTCACACTCGCGATCCCCACACACACGCACCGTCACACCGTCACACTCGCGATCCCCACACACACACGCACCGTCACACCGTCACACTCGCGATCCCCACACACACGCACCGTCACACCGTCACACTCGCGATCCCCACACACACACGCACCGTCACACCGTCACACTCGCGATCCCCACACACACGCACCGTCACACCGTCACACTCGCGATCCCCACACACACGCACCGTCACACTCGCGATCCCCACACACACGCACCGTCACACCGTCACACTCGCGATCCCCACACACACACGCACCGTCACACCGTCACACTCGCTATCCCCACACACACGCACCGTCACACCGTCACACTCGCGATCCCCACACACACACGCACCGTCACACCGTCACACTCGCGATGCCCACACACACGCACCGTCACACCGTCACACTCGCGATCCCCACACACACACACACCGTCACACCGTCACACTCGCGATCCCCACACACACGCACCGTCACACCGTCACACTCGCGATCCCCACACACACACGCACCGTCACACCATCACACTCGCGATCCCCACGCACACACGCACCGTCACACTCGCGATCCCCACACACACACACCGTCACACCCGCGATCCCCACACACACACACTGCCTAATTTAATAATACTGCACACAGAGAGATCTCACAGCATGACCTGTGAAAAACAAGGACACTCTTCAGTGCATTAGTAAACAATTTTAAAACATACTTATGTGTAAGTGGAGTGTGTTATGTAAGAATTTTTCATCTACTTTTAATTTGTCAAAAAATCTCTGATCTGCTTCTTAACACCTGTGAGATTTAAAAAAAAGATGTAAAAAGTCCCTACGATTTCAGATAAGCATTTCATCAGCAGCCACAAAGAACAACTGGCTTCCTCTCCCCTGTAGACACATGCCCTCCTGTTGTCCCCTGGAGGGACCCAAAAAGACACAAGGAGAGACACTAACCACACAAACAACACTATGCCTCCACTGTACCACCCAGACTCCACTGTACCACTCCGACACCTCATACTGACACTGTACCACCCTAACACCACTGTACTCACACTGTACCACCCCAACACCTCATACTGACACTGTACCACCACAACACCACTGTACTCACACTGTACCACCCAGACTCCACTGTACCACTCCGACACCTCATACTGACACTGTACCACCACAACACCACTGTACTCACACTGTACCACCCAGACTCCACTGTACCACTCCGACACCTCATACTGACACTATCACCCCAACACCACTGTACTCACACTGTACCGCCCCAACACCTCATACTGACACTGTACCACCCCAACACCACTGTACTCACACTGTACCACCCCAAAACCTCATACTCACACTGTACCACCCCAGCACCACTGTACTCCCACTGTACCACCCCAATACCTCATACTCACACTGTACCACCCCAACCCCACTGTACTCACCCCAACACATCATATTAACACTGTACCCCAACACCACTGTACTCACACTGTACCACCAACATTCATGACAAACAGGAGAAAGGCTTTCAAAATGCTATGTCAACATCGTCACACCACAGGAATCGTGAAATATGCTTTACAATATTTACAATATTTACAATATTCACACATCAGCACCAGACTTATGCACGAGCATCTGCACCAGGCTTCCGAGGCCGACAAGGCCCAGACCACAGTGCCTTGTTGTGGTGTGCTCCCTTTTGTGGTTAGTGTTGTGTCCTCTGTTCTCTCTCCAGGTTTTCAGCGGAAATGTGGATGGCGCTCTGGACGGGGTGACCAGAGCAGCTGGAAAGGCTCCCAAAGCCAGTACCGCTCACTACAACACACGCGCACGCACGCACGCACGCACCACAAACCGAACCCATGAGCCTCCCCGCCACGCGCTCTCGCCCACCCCTCACCTGCGCCATCTTGCCGAAGTCCAGCCCCGGGCGCGCGCAGTGCGGCCCCTCGGGGTCGTGGCGCCGCTTGATGCCCGGCTTGCGCAGGTGGAGGTCGCAGGGCTGCGACTGGCTGCGGGGCAGCGCGCCGGCCGGGGGCGGGGCGCGCCGCGAGCAGGAGGGGGTGCTGCAGGCCGAGGAGGGCGAGGGGGGCCCGGGGGGCGGCGGCAGGAAGCGGGCGGCGGCCTCCTGGATGTGCACGGGCGAGAGGGAGAAGCGGCGCTGGGAGAGGGGCGGCGGGGGGGCGCAGAAGAGGGGCGAGGAGGAGGAGGACGGCGGGGAGGGGAAGAAGCAGCCCCCCCCGCCTGCCTCTGCCCCCGCCTCCCAGGGGAAGCTCCAGTGCAGGGGGGAGTCCGGGGACAGGGCCAGGCTGAAGAAGGTGGGGCTGCTGGGGGAGGGCAGGGAGGAGCTGGGGGCTCTCTGGGGCCTCTGCGGCCCCTGCAGCGGGCAGGACCCTCCGGCCCCCCCGCCGCTGTGGCACCGCCGCTTGACGGGGGTCCAGATCTTGGAGCCGCTGGGGCGCCAGGGGGCGCGGCAGCGGGACAGGTCCTCAGGCACGGACAGCGAGCGACAGTGGCGCTTGGGGGGCGGCGGGGGGGCAGGGGGCGCGCCGGGACAGGACAGGTCCGTCACCGAGGTGCTGGGGACCAGGAGCTGCTGCGTCGCCTCGCCCCCGCCTACGGGAGGCGCACCGTGGGCCGCGCCAGCCAGGGCCGAGCTGTCCTGCAGACCGGGCCCGGGGGAGCACAGCCTCCAGCAGCTGGTCTCTGCAGAGAGAGAGAGAGACAACGTTGGAACGGGGCAAGAGGAAGAAAAAGGAAGTTGAAGTGATGATTACTGCACTCTAGAGCCCAGCTGCTGTTGTGTAGGAAAAGCAGAGACAGAGCAGACGTGTGGAGAGAAGTGATACAGAAAGGAAAAGAAACCTCAAAATATCCTCCCAGTGTCCCCCAGTCCTCATTCCTCTGCACAGACAGCCAGATCATCAGTGTCCCCCAGTCCTCTCTCCTCTGCACAGACAGCCAGATCACCAGTGTTCCCCAGTCCTCACTCCTCTGCACAGACAGCCAGATCACCAGTGTCCCCCAGTCCTCACTCCTCTGCACACAGCCAGATCACCAGTGTCCCCCAGTCCTCTCTCCTCTGCACAGACAGCCAGATCACCAGTGTTCCCCAGTCCTCACTCCTCTGCACAGACAGCCAGATCACCAGTGTCCCCCAGTCCTCACTCCTCTGCACACAGCCAGATCACCAGTGTCCCCCAGTCCTCTCTCCTCTGCACAGACAGCCAGATAACCAGTGTCCACCCAGTCCTCACTCCTCTGCACAGACTGATCACCAGTATCCCCCCAGTCCTCACTCCTCTGCACAGACTGATCACCAGTGTTCCCCAGTCCTCACTCCTCTGCACAGACAGCCAGATCACCAGTGTCTCCCCAGTCCTCACTCCTCTGCACAGACAGCCAGATCACCAGTGTCCCCCCAGACCCCACTCCTCTGCACAGACTGATCGCCAGTGTCCCCCAGTCCTCAGAGATGCTGTCCTCCTGTTCTCAGTGTTAAACGCTCTTCCCTGTAGTTCCCACTGGAATCCTCCTAGATTATGTTTAGCTGTTCGTTCTGAACAAGTCCTCCAGGTACGAGCGTGTCGGTGTCTTAGGAGAATGTGAGCTCTTGTATCAGGGTCCCCTCAGTCATCTCTCTTCAAGACCAAAGAGATTCACTTCCTTCTGCCTGTCAATGTGGCACACTCCCGTATTCCCCAGAATAGATCTGGTCACTCTGCTCTGGCCTGATTCCAACCCAACACTAACTTTCTTGTATTGTGGTGTTTGAAACGGAGCATAATTTTCTAGATGAGCGCATTGAAAAAAACAACAACATCCCTGGCTTTGAATCCTACATGTTTAAGTATATACCCTAACATTCTGTGTTTTGTTGCTTCCTCGGTGTCCATGAAAAGGATTTGTCAGTTCAGACATGCATGAACACGTGTGGCATTTTCCATCTTGTCCTGGCCCAGGCAGAGGGCAACAAAGGGTTAAGTCCTTCGCTCTAGAAATGCAGGAGTTCCTTATGCACATGCCTTTCTGGCCAGACAGACGTTACCAACTAAAAAGAATATAAAAGTGGTCTTCCAGGACTCCCTGATGAGCCTGTTTTACCCATACTGTAGAAGGACGAGTAGCTTACATCCCAAATACGAGCTGGGCCACACCCCAGAGCAAGAGGAGGACAGAGCTGTCTGAATGGAGCACCAGAAAGCAAGAGCGCCACTGATCACCGATAGTCCCCCAGGACACAGCTGGCCAGCCATCACTAGCCACAGGAGAGAGCCTGACAGTCACACAGCAGGAGCCCAGGGCCTGGTGCAGGAGAGAGTCTCACAGTCACACAGCAGGAGCCCAGGGCCTGGTGCAGGAGAGAGTCTCACAGTCACACAGCAGGAGCCCAGGGCCTGGTACAGGAGAGAGTCTCACAGTCACACAGCAGGAGCCCAGGGCCTGGTGCAGGAGAGAGTCTCACAGTCACACAGCGGGAGCCCAGGGCCTGGTGCAGGAGAGAGTCTCACAGTCACACAGCGGGAGCCCAGGGCCTGGTGCAGGAGAGAGTCTCACAGTCACACAGCAGGAGCCCAGGGCCTGGTGCAGGAGAGAGTCTCACAGTCACACAGCAGGAGCCCAGGGCCTGGTGCAGGAGAGAGTCTCACAGTCACACAGCAGGAGCCCAGGGCCTGGTGCAGGAGAGAGTCTCACAGTCACACAGCGGGAGCCCAGGGCCTGGTGCAGGAGAGAGTCTCACAGTCACACAGCAGGAGCCCAGGGCCTGGTGCAGGAGAGAGTCACAGTCACACAGCAGGAGCCCAGGGCCTGGTGCAGGAGAGAGTCACAGTCACACAGCAGGAGCCCAGGGCCTGGTGCAGGAGAGAGTCACAGTCACACAGCAGGAGCCCAGGGCCTGGTGCAGGAGAGAGTCTCACAGTCACACAGCAGGAGCCCAGGGCCTGGTGCAGGAGAGAGTCTCACAGTCACACAGCAGGAGCCCAGGGCCTGGTGCAGGAGAGAGTCACAGTCACACAGCAGGAGCCCAGGGCCTGGTGAAGGAGAGAGTCTCACAGTCACACAGCAGGAGCCCAGGGCCTGGTGCAGGAGAGAGTCTCACAGTCACACAGCAGGAGCCCAGGGCCTGGTGCAGGAGAGAGTCTCACAGTCACACAGCAGGAGCCCAGGGCCTGGTGCAGGAGAGAGTCTCACAGTCACACAGCAGGAGCCCAGGGCCTGGTGCAGGAGAGAGTCTCACAGTCACACAGCAGGAGCCCAGGGCCTGGTGCAGGAGAGAGTCTCACAGTCACACAGCGGGAGCCCAGGGCCTGGTGCAGGAGAGAGTCTCACAGTCACACAGCGGGAGCCCAGGGCCTGGTGCAGGAGAGAGTCTCACAGTCACACAGCAGGAGCCCAGGGCCTGGTGCAGGAGAGAGTCAAAGTCACACAGCAGGAGCCCAGGGCCTGGTGCAGGAGAGAGTCACAGTCACACAGCAGGAGCCCAGGGCCTGGTGCAGGAGAGAGTCACAGTCACACAGCAGGAGCCCAGGGCCTGGTGCAGGAGAGAGTCTCACAGTCACACAGCAGGAGCCCAGGGCCTGGTGCAGGAGAGAGTCTCACAGTCACACAGCAGGAGCCCAGGGCCTGGTGCAGGAGAGAGTCACAGTCACACAGCAGGAGCCCAGGGCCTGGTGAAGGAGAGAGTCACAGTCACACAGCAGGAGCCCAGGGCCTGGTGCAGGAGAGAGTCTCACAGTCACACAGCAGGAGCCCAGGGCCTGGTGCAGGAGAGAGTCTCACAGTCACACAGCAGGAGCCCAGGGCCTGGTGCAGGAGAGTCCCACAGTCACACAGGTGTTTGAGTAAACTAATTTTTTCCCAAAGTATGCCAGTAGCTACATTAGTAATTAACTTTTTAAGCTCCCCCCCCCCCCCCAAGTTCTTGTCAGTTTTCAAAAATAACCACTTTCGCTGTTGGGGTATGGGACTTGGCTTGGGAGAAGTGACTTTCCCCATCACTGCAGGAGCGCCAGGGCACAGACACTCATGGCGTCTTTATTTAACTGGAGCACCTTGGCTCTCGCAGAGTTTGCACTTCTTACGGTAAAGACACAAAACAAAAACACGCCGGCAGCGTCACCCCGCCGCGAGACCGCGGCGTGGGCGTCCCGTCTCGGCCCCGCGCGGGGCTCTGCTCTTTCGGTTTCGCTCACCGCGGCCTCGGCTCCCTGCACCCCAGGCCTCGCTGAGCTCGGCGCCCGGGAGGCAGCCCAGAGGTGACATTTACACCTCTGAAAGGTGATCGGCAGCGCGGGCCGGGGCGCAGACACTGCTGACGTCCTCTCGCCATCTGGCAAGCTCGCCTGCCCACAGCTCCCGCGGTGCAAGAAGAAAACGGGTCAGATATAAACCCCAGAGGGCTGGCGGCGAACACGAGCGCTATCCTTCTCACCACCCGAAACACAAGAACTGCTGACTCCGAGACTCGGGTATCGCGCCATCACGCTCTTCCTTCCCAGGGCCGCAAGATAAAAAAAAACGACTTCAGAAACGACTACGGCAAAACGGCGCTGTCAGCAAGCACGCTCCTGTGCAACGCCACGCTCACGCCCGCCGAGAGCACCGAGCTGGGTCGCACGTCTGCCCAGGGCAGAGACACGCAAAAGTTCAATGTAAAGGTCACGGATGAGTACAGGAGGCTGTTTGGTAGCTAATTGATCG
The DNA here is from genome assembly GCF_059453375.1 of Lepisosteus platostomus. NCBI lineage: Eukaryota > Metazoa > Chordata > Actinopteri > Semionotiformes > Lepisosteidae > Lepisosteus > Lepisosteus platostomus. The sequence continues at coordinate 32,301,268 of NC_142623.1, forward strand.
CAGGATGTCGGCCAGCTGTTTCTTGAAAAGAAGCCGGAGTACCGGTTTCAACAACAATAGCTGGGCAGCTTGCTCCACACTCCCACCACCCTTTGTGTGGAGAGAGCCTCTTGTCCCGACAGTAGGAACTCTGCCAGCTGTTTCTTGAACAGAAGCCAGGGTATGGGTTCCAACAACAATCTTCCTCTGGCTCCCAAGTCCGAGCTCTTCATTCTGAAGAAGAGGCTGCTGTGCAGTTCAGCACGCTGCAGGACCAGGACTCCCCACCTGAGGTGAAGAGGAGGAGCTCTTTCCAAGCTGCCTGCTGCCATACAGCACTGCCTGTCGCTTCCCAGCACAGTGTGGCCGGTGTTGTTCAGATACTTCAGCTCTCTCTGGCTCACAATGCTGAGGAGGGAGGTACCGCTGCAGCAGAGCCAGGGTGTCTCCAGCAGGGGTCCCCAGTCCTGGAGGGTCGGGGTGTCTGCAGCAGGGGTCCCCAGTCCTGGAGGGTCGGGGTGTCTGCAGCAGGGGTCCCCAGTCCTGGAGGGTCAGTGTGTCTGCAGGAGGGGGTCCCCAGTCCTGGAGGGTCGGGGTGTCTGCAGGAGGGGGTCCCCAGTCCTGGAGGGTCGGGGTGTCTGCAGGAGGGGGTCCCCAGTCCTGGTCCAGGAGCATCAGTGTGTCTGCAGGAGGGGTCCCCCAGTCCTGGTCCTGGAGCATCAGTGTGTCTGCAGCAGGGGTCCCCAGTCCTGGAGGGTCAGGGTGTGCAGCAGGGGTCCCCAGTCCTGGTCCTGTAGGGTCAGGGTGTCTGCAGGAGGGGTCCCCCAGTCCTGGTCCTGGAGGATCAGTGTGTCTACAGCAGGGGTCCCCAGTCCTAGAGGGTCAGGGTGTGCAGCAGGGGTTCCCAGTCCTGGTCCTGTAGGGTCAGGGTGTCTGCAGGAGGGGTCCCCCAGTCCTGGTCCTGGAGCGTCAGTGTGCCTGCAGGAGGGGTCCCCCAGTCCTGGTGGGTCAGGGTGTCTGCAGCAGGGGTCCCCAGTCCTGGAGGGTCAGTGTGTTTGCAGCAGGGGTCCCCAGTCCTGGTCCCAGTCCCCACCCTGGCTGCCTCTGAGGACACCAGATACCAAGGACACAATTACGATGTCTGGACCCTGCACCCTGAAAGCCCTAGGGATCCTTCAAAAGCCCACATCCTTCAAAAGCTAACGGCGAAAATAAGGAGCTCCCCCAATATCAGCTGGAAATCCAGAAACGTCGGAATGGATTTTTTCAAAGGGGGAGGAGAAAAAAGGAGCTGAGTGTCGTCCTGTCTAACCGTCAGCACCCAGAGTCGAACCCGAATGTGTGGTAGGGGGCTATTACACTGTCAAACCCAGGACAAAGAGGGATGCGGTTACCAAGGTGACCCCTACCTGGCGTCAATCCATAGGTGGTCCAGCAGCCTGCGTGGCCAGGGGGCTCAGGCACTGACTGAAACACACAGACACAGGCAGTCAGCCCACAGATCACAGCTCAGGACCCGAGTGCTCCCCAGCACGGCCGTACAGCTGAAACAGAGATACAGGTCTCCGCGGGATCAGACCACACATATCTGAGCGACATCAGGGCCATCGGGCTGCACTTTCACACAGGGGGACAGCGGAACAGAAGAGGTCCGGAGACCCGGACCCACACATGACGGAACGGACACAGACGGGACAGCAGTGGGCTCCCTCACCAGGTTGAGGGTGAAGGCTCTGTGGTAGGTGTGGTCGTCCAGACTCTGTTTCTGCAGCTGTTTGGTGATGAGGGTCACCATGGCGACGGGCGGCGGGGTGGGGGGGAGGCGGGGGAAGCGTTGGTCGGTCCGTGCGTGCGTGCGTTGGCGAGCGTGGCGCTGGCTCCGCCCCTCTGGGCCGGGCTGCCCAGCCCGCGACTCACTGAGACTCCATGATTGACACCAGGAGCGCCATCTCTACAGCCTGAGAGAGACAGAGAGACAGGGTCAGGGGTCACCCCCATCACTGACACCGAGAGCACCGTCAGGCGCTGGGCTTTCTCCTTCAGATTAGAATGAGGCTCTCTGATATCAATGCTGCCACAAACATCTGGCTGAGGACATATGAAAGTTTAATACAACCTATATAGCAGCTACATCTACTCAAGGGTCCACTCACAGGCCAGGATTACACTAAATGGGACAAAGACCCCCCCTAAAAGATCCCATGGAAGACCTGCACACAGAGTTCTGTAAAAACATTCTCCATGTACAGAGAAAAACACCTAACTATGTGTGCACGGCTTTATTAGGCCAATATCCATTACTAATCAGCATACAGAATAGAGCTATAAAATAAAATACTTATTACACTTGAAACACACTGACCAGAGCTCCTACCACCACAGGGTCCTGCTGAGCCAAGAGCTGAGCCCAGAGAAGAGCCCCCTCAGGCAGCTGGTCCTGAAGCTCACTGACACCAACCAACCTCAGGACAGCACAGCTAGAACATCATGGATCAAAATAAACCAAACAACACTACCTCATCCACTGGGACACACACACAAACACAACATAAACTGGACCCTAAGAAGACAATACACTCTAGCTGAGTATCTGACCAGGATAAGAAACAGGAAAGAGATACAGACCCTGTGAAGTACAGGCTCAGTGACCATAGCCTGGACATAGAAACCGGACACAGACAGACCTGACTATCCAGAGAGGACAGGCTCAGTGACCACAGCCTGGACATAAAAACTGGACACAGACAGACCTGAGTGTCCAAAGAGGACAGGCTCAGTGACCATAGCCTGGGCATAGAAACTGTGTGACACAGACAGACCTGACTGTCCAGAGAGGACAGGCTGTGTTCTCACTGCCAGCAGGGAGCAGCAGGGACAGAGATACACTTTCTGCTGCACTGTGAGAAATACTCTGGGATTAGACAAGCATTCTCCCTTAAAATAACAATTCTAATACCACAATTCCCACACCTGTTAGAATCAGCTTCCGATCCCACTGGGAGAGGAAACTCAATAGAGATCCAACCCAGTGTGTGTGATCTCCTGTCACAGCCTGAGGACAGACAGTGAGCCCGTCTCTCAATAACGTTGTATGTGATGTCTGAAAACGTCGTATAATATGTTTGCACTATAAATATTGTCTTATTTGTATCATCTTCGACAATTAATCAGTCCTGGCAATAAAGCTCTTTGAATTTGAATCTGAGAGGGTCAGGGCAAAGCACCTGACAAAGCGCTGAGGGGACAGCGAGTCTGTGGCACGTGCACATGTCTGCCCTCCATAGCACAGACCTTAAATTCAAGGTGGTTTGATCACCTTAATAGCTCTTGCGAAATGTACACACTTGTATAATCCAGAAAAATGCATATGGACTTCGAGTGAAATTAAAGATACAAAAATGTTATCTTACAGTAAAGTAAGAGGTTTAAAGACCCATCCTTGCAGCAGGTAAAACTTGTAAAACTTGTAGTGAATCCGACTGCTAAGACACAGGGAACCAGAAGGACTGCCCAGGAGCCTGGTTCAAGCATGAGGCTGATGATTATCTATAGCAACACCGGGCTCAGCTTCCTTCTCTCTTGAAAACAGGTTCATGATTGACAGCTGGATCCCCAAGGAAGACAAGCACAGCAGCTCTCGTTATCTGGGCACCTCCAGCTCCATGGGAGCACAGACACGAGCACGGAGACCGACTCCCGAGCCCGTACCGACAGTCTGCTCGCCAGGCTGCGTGCACACGTTTACGCAAAACACACACCCAGCAAGACAGCCAGCTGCCTGGAGATAAGGCAACTGCCACCACTTCCACCCTCAGGGGTAAGGAAGGTGAAAGGCAGAGGTCAGAGGGCGATGAGGGCTAGGAGGGGCTGGGGTTCTGGAGATCTCCGTTTAGCAGCAAGATGGAAGGAGGAAGAATTCCACTCATCGACATGTAATTAAACTGCAGCTCCACTCACGCCCCCATACTCTAGCCCTGAGCTAGATTTTTGTGGGTGTATTTACTTCATAGAAACCACAGAATCTCAGTGCACAGCCGTTTGATCCACTACAGTGTGACTCCCAGTGCACAGCAGTCTGATCCACTCCAGGCTTTACAGTGCTGTCAGTCACACTCCCAGTGCACAGCAGTCTGATCCACTCCAGGCTTTACAGTGCTGTCAGTCACACTCCCAGTGCACAGCAGTCTGGTCCCCTCCTGGCTTTACAGTGCTGTCAGTCACACTCCCAGTGCACAGCAGTCTGATCAACTCCAGGCTTTACGGTGCTGTCAGTCACACTCCCAGTGCACAGCAGTCTGATCCACTCCTGGCTTTACAGTGCTGTCAGTCACACTCCCAGTGCACAGCAGTCTGATCCACTCCAGGCTTTACAGTGCTGTCAGTCACACTCCCAGTGCACAGCAGTCTGATCCACTCCTGGCTTTACAGTGCTGTCAGTCACACTCCCAGTGCACAGCAGCCTGATCCACTCCAGGCTTTACAGTGCTGTCAGTCACACTCCCAGTGCACAGCAATCTGATCCACTCCAGGCTTTACAGTGCTGTCAGTCTGACTCCCAGTGCACAGCAGTCTGATCCACTCCAGGCTTTACAGTGCTGTCAGTCACACTCCCAGTGCACAGCAGTCTGATCCACTCCAGGCTTTACAGTGCTGTCAGTCACACTCCCAGTGCACAGCAGCCTGATCCACTCCAGGCTTTACAGTGCTGTCAGTCACACTCCCAGTGCACAGCAATCTGATCCACTCCAGGCTTTATCAGCTACACAGTTCTGGTACAGAAGCAACACCAGCTGCTGGAGATATCAAGCTCTGAAACTTCTGTAACTCCATCATTGATATTCACAGAAGTCCTGCAGCTGCTGAAACTGGAGTGGATCAGGCTGCTGTACACCGGGGGCCAAATCACTTTCTTCATAACTAAAAACAAGCCCCAGCAGCCTCCTCCGACCTCTCTCATTGCCCCTCCCTTCCTGCTTCTAAGATATTTCAGGTTATTTCCCCGCGATTAAAATAGAACACAGAATAAGTCTTATTTCTCAATTCAACCACCACATTACGCCTCTTATCCAACCACACATAATTCAGAAAATGACTTCACGGGCCTGCGCCGCACGTTCCTTCAGAAACACTGGTCCTCTGCTTTCACCCCTCCCCCCCTCCTCTCTTCTCGTCCTCCTCTCTTCTCCTCCGTTTCCTCTCACCCCTCTCTCCTCCTTGAGCCCAGGAGTGGAAGTGTGCCGATTATTCACTTCCCTCCCCCTTCCTTCTCCACACTCCCTCCCTCCCTCCCTCTCCCTCGATCCCAGATCCCCGCTCCCAGCCCGCGGTCCGTGTTGAAGAGAGAGCCGTGTGAAACCCCCCCGGCCGCGAGACACCGCGGGAACCAAACGCAGCTCCGCTGGGGACTTCAGCGCGGGGAAACGCAGACGGAAAACCTAGGCGATCCCTAGGAATCGGCCATCCCTGGACAAGCCCAGACATCCTGGCAGCTGACTTCACCACATCCCAGAGGGAGAGAGAGAGTAGCTTCCTGCCCTGTCTAGTCAACCCACTGATCGGAATCTTAACGAGTTCGCGGGGGGCAGGGAAATCGCCAGCCTCGCGCACGAACTCAGGAGCATCTGCCCTCTGCCATCAACTCACCCTGCCCCGGAAGCAGAAGGCCAAATTAAATCAGCCGAACCACACTTGGCGTCTCTGTCCATCTCCCGCGTCCACAGAGGGGGACGGCGGCCCCTGCCCAGGCTCCCTAGCCAGGCTGACGGATGAGAGAGGGACTGGACTCGGACCCCCCCGGCGTGAACAGGGTATCGGCCTGCGGCCATGCCAGCGGATACTCTGGCAACAGCAGCCAAAACAGGGCAAGAGAGATGACAGAGGGAGGCCTGGTGCTCCAGCAGCACCAGTGTGGTCCTGTAGAGAGGCTCCACAGAGGCAGGTCTGGGGGTCCGCAGCCACCCCTTCTCACACACCCGCGCAGCTCCAGAACCCCAGACCCCCCTCGTCAGGCACCAGCACAGCCATGGAGGACGACCCTCCTACAATAGAGCTAGCCCCTTCCTCTGTCCCAGTGCGGGTTCGCTGCAGGCACAGCAGAACAAAGCACGAACTTTGCAATGAGCGCCTATAAACCTGCTCACCGACAGCATATCACCTGCATCTGACCGTTCAAAACCAGACCATATTCAAAAAATAAAAAAAATCAAAACTTTTGTGGTCACATGAAATGTTCATCAGTCTCATTCCCAGTGCACAGCAGTCTGATCCACTCCAGGCTTTACAGTGCTGTCAGTCACACTCCCAGTGCACAGCAGTCTGATCCACTCCAGGCTTTACAGTGCTGTCAGTCACACTCCCAGTGCACAGCAGTCTGATCCACTCCAGGCTTTACAGTGCTGTCAGTCACACTCCCAGTGCACAGCAGTCTGATTCACTCCAGGCTTTACAGTGCTGTCAGTCACACTCCCAGTGCACAGCAGTCTGATTCACTCCAGGCTTTACAGTGCTGTCAGTCACGCTCCCAGTGCACAGCAGTCCGATCCGCTCCAGGCTTTAGCAGTTGTATATACTTTGTTGCAGTTTAATTTCGGATCAGAATTTTCTGATCTAATCAGCTAAAAACCAGCTTGGTTCTTCCAAGTCAATGGTGACATATGCTTCTGCACACATGGAATCACAATGTAATACAGGACCCTTGGATAAAGCCCACGTTCGGCGCTGGACAAGATAAAAAGAAGTGAACACAGAGCTGTCCCGGAAGAGCCCGAGTTTCCAGAGGACTTGATTTATGACACTTATGTAAATCTTCACATGGCCGGTTTGGCATCTTGGGGGATTAAAAGAAAAGCAGCAGCAGGGACAGAAATCCAACTTTCTGGCAACTTTGGCGGCTCGCTATTATTTTTCGGCTCGGTTTCACAGAGTCCACAGATGAGATCGGGGGGGGAACCACGCGTGTCAAGAGCTGACCACTCGGGCTCTGGAAAAGGCCGGCGGTTCTCGGGTTTTTTTTTTTTTGGGGGGGGGGGGGTCATTTTAACTCAGGAGAAGAGTGGAGCCGCCACGCCAGGCACACAGACACGCACCCGAGTGCGGACCGCCCGGCAGAAACGGCTCCGGCCCGTTGCCTTAGTAACGAGCCAGGGAGCGGAGGACCGGGGTGAGCGAGCCCGCCCGCACACAGAGCTGGCGACGAGTCCGTTTGTGCCTTAATGTCATTAAACGTCATGACCCATCCGCTCGACCAGCCCCACGCGAATAAACACGCGACAGACACGCACGGTAAAACCTCCCCGGCAGCCACCACAACAAGAGACAAATCGCTACAGCGGCTGATCAATAACTTACTATTTATAGGCGAGCGCCGTCTCCTGCTTGTTTTCCATTTTTACTCCTACGGTGTTAGAAACCAGTGATGTGGCTGGCGAACACACAGAGGAGGGAAAGAGCCTTCGCTCGCTATAGGTGGGTCAATTTAAATACAACATTTAAAAAAAACAAACTGCGATAACGTGCCTGACTCGTACAGAAACGGCCATCATCACGCCTCCATACTGCGCGATAAAACGAGAAGTAACGTGAAACGCCTATCCCCTTTTTTTTTTTAGAAAAAACACCCCTGGAATGAAAAACAGGATTTATGATGCATCTGTAATTGATCTCCAGCAACTCTACCAGGTACGCGTGCCGAAGGGAAACACACACATCGGGAATTGAGAAACGAGCAATATTATTTAGCGTTTTCAGGAACGGGTTTTCGTCACGACCCGTGGTATCTATCAAAGAGAAACCCCCTCAGCCTGTGGCAGCCCATCGCGACTGAGCGCTCGCCGGAGATAATGTCCGCATTACCTGCCCGAAGGATCTCCTTAGCAACCGAGAGCAGCACGGAGCAACCAGAGGCCTCGCGCTGGGAATAAATACCGCGGGAGGTACCACCGTGGAGAACGAGGGGGGGGAGGCGGTTCTTTCTCAACGTGCCGAGAAACGAAATCGGGGCTCCACACGGACAACCGAATCCGTACATGGGCCTCCACGTCAACAGGATGGCGTTACCATTTTCGTATTGAGTATTTTTATACCCGCTTTTGCCCAGAATTGTAGTATACTGTTCCCCTTGAACTAAAAATTGCTTTCGCCCAGGAGCAACGAAAGGAAAGAAGAGGGGAGTGCAAATGAACAACACGAGTAGAATAAAAAAAAACCTTAACATCTGTCTCTCACATGGGTTTAAAATTTATTTAATTCTGGAGCCAAAACAATTTATTAAATACAGGACAGTTGAGGGGGAAAGGTTGTGTTAAGAGCGCATTACTTCTCAGGAAAACACCCCCTTGCGCTTGGGATTTCGGGGGGGGGGGGGGGGGTACGAACGCGAGAACGCTGGAACTGTGGGTAATGTAGTTCTGCCGAAGGTGCTGCCCGAATGCCCATCACCTGTGTCGGCGACTTCGGGTGCTTGCAGAAAACCTTTCTTTTACCATGCGACAACACCGTGCACAAAACTGTTAGAGAGGGGTTAAAGACTTGGAAACAAGACGGGTTCGAGCCCGGTGGGAGAAAATTATTTAACACTATAAAAACCATAAGTAAATATAGGACGGGAGACAAACGGCAGAAAACCAGTCCCATAGCCTGTTTTGGCTTCAGGGGGCGGGGGAAGCCACCAGAGAGCGGGCCTCTAATTACAGAGGAGCCCTCCCGCCGGGGAATGAGAAAATGAGCTGTTGATAAACCCAGCTCTGCGTGGGGCACAGACACGGGGCAGGCAGGCCGCTCGCTGGCATTGGCGAATAAGCGTTTCGGAGCCCTTCCGTGGGTATGGGTCATGAGCGTTTTCTCACTCACTCTAGTTTGGCCCACAGCTCCGAGGGAGCTTCAGAAAAGTCTTCACCCAGACGACAGCCCTCTAAACTAACATTCTAGAGTCCTACTAAAAACCCGGGAAAGCTCATTTTTGGTGACGCGCAGCCCGGTTCCCACGGGTCGCGCCTCAGCTCCGGGCGCCCCCTGGTGGAAGCGAGCGGTACTGCAGCCGCCCGAGAGCTCGGCGCCGCGAGGCTCTGGGATCGGGAGGCTCTCGCCACGAGGCGCGAAACGCGAGACTGGGGGGGGCTCCGCGGGCAGCCCTGGCCCAGACCGAGCTCGTGCCCAGAGCCCTGCTGCACGTGTCCTCCAAACCACCCCGCTTCCCCCCCCCCCGACCACGCGCTCGCCCCCGGGATTCCCCGCCGAGACCCGGAGAGGCTTCTCAGCGCTCTCGTGACTTTTAAAAGCAAAGTGGGCCGGACCCCCTCCGCGCCCCCCCCCCCGCTCCGGAGGGATTAGCAGGGAGGGGGCCGGGGGTCGTGCTGACCCACGCAGGAGCGGCTGTGGGGTTGAACTCGTGTTAGGAAGGGGTCGGCGAGGGAGAAGGGTGGGAACAGGGAGGAAGGACCTTCAGACGCACACTGGCGGCTCCCCAGCGCCTCTCACTGGGCGACGGCTCAGACGAACACGCGCCGTGGACAGTGGACAGTGGACAGTGGACAGTGGACAGTGGACAGTGGACAGTGGACAGTGGACAGTGGACAGTGGACAGTGGACGTCAACCCCCAAGCCGGAGGGGGTGGGGGTGGGGGTCTGTGCGCGTGTGCAGGTGCTCTGTGTGTGTGTGTGTGTGTGTTGCAAAACAAACGGTGTTCTATGGGGGGGCTCGAGGACAGTGGACAGTGGCTCAGTGCGCGCGCGGTGAGAGGGTGACGACAGCAGCGGGGTGCGCGAGGACGGTGCTCTCGGGGGAAGCTCGAGACTCCTGGGACTGGGGGGGGGTCCGTGGGGCGAGGTCAGCGGTCAGCGGTCAGCGGGTCAGTGCGGCGGCGGCTGGCAGCGCTCCGTCTCCATGAGCCAGTGCAGCCAGTCCAGCAGCTCGTGGTCAGCGGACAGCGGGGCGCAGGGGGGGCCGCCCGGGCCGGGCTCCAGGACCTGGGGACAGGGGCACACCTCAGGAGGGGGCCGCGGGCAGGAGGGGGGCGACCGGGGGCGGGGGGCGGGCGTACCTGAGGAGACCAGCTGTGGCAAGCGGGCAGGGGGGGCGGCGGCGGCCCCCCGGAGTCTCCCCTGGGCGGCGGCCCCGGCCATCCCGGTCTGGAACGCAGAGCCCAGTCAGCACAGCCAGCCCGGACTCGAACCTGCAGGACGGTTCTGCAGGACACAGGCCCCTCCCAGGGATCTCGGGGTGCGCTGCGTACCCCACGCACTCCCAGGGACAGGTGGACAGCAGTGATTCCTGTGTGTGAACAGCCTGCGATCTCTCACCCCTTCCCCTCCCTCAGGGCGTCCCCCCCCCCATCTCTCTCTGTCCCTCCAGTGCTCACTGCAGATCCTCGGGGTCCCCCTCCCTGTCCCTCACTCCTCACTGCTGATCCTGGGGTCCCCCTCCCTGTCCCCCAGTGCTCACGGCTCATCCTTGGGGTCCCCCCTCCCTGTCCCCCCAGTGCTCACGGCTCATCCTCGGGGTCCCCCTCCCTGTCCCCCCAGTGCTCACTGCTCATCCTCGGGGTCCCCCTCCCTGTCCCCAGTGCTCACTGCTGATCCTTGGGGTCCCCCTCCCTGTCCCCCAGTGCTCACGGCTCATCCTTGGGGTCCCCCCTCCCTGTCCCCCCAGTGCTCACGGCTCATCCTCGGGGTCCCCCTCCCTGTCCCCCAGTGCTCATGGCTCATCCTCGGGGTCCCCCTCCCTGTCCCCCAGTGCTCACTGCAGATCCTCGGGGTCCCCCTCCCTGTCCCTCAGTCCTCACTGCAGATCCGCGGGGTCCCCCTCCCTGTCCCTCAGTCTTCACTGCAGATCCTTGGGGTCCCCCTCCCTGTCCCCAAGTGCTCACGGCTCATCCTTGGGGTCCCCCCTCCCTGTCCCCCCAGTACTCACGGCTCATCCTCGGGGTCCCCCTCCCTGTCCCCCAGTGCTCACGGCTCATCCTCGGGGTCCCCCTCCCTGTCCCTCAGTCCTCACTGCAGATCCTCGGGGTCCCCCTCCCTGTCCCTCATTCCTCACTGCAGATCCTCAGGGTCCCCCTCCCTGTCCCTCAGTCCTCACTGCAGATCCTCGGGGTCCCCCTCCCTGCCCCCCAGTACTCACGGCTCATCCTCGGGGTCCCCCTCTCGCTCCTGGGGCTCCGAGGTGTCTGCAGGGGGGTCCCAGGCGTGCAGCGCTCGCCTCCACAGCCGCACCTGCATGTCCCAGGAGCGCCGGCTGTACTTCCTGAACTTGTTGGGGGTACGGGGGTGCAGCCCTGGGATCCGCTGCCTCCTGGGAGAGTACAGGGAGGCTCGCTGCTGTCGGGGTACTGAGGTGTGGGGGTGGCAGGAGGAATGGTGCAGAGGGGGTTTCGGGGCGCTCTTACTTGGGCACCTCGGGCAGGTAGTTCTGGGTGTGGGGGTGTCAGGGTGTGGGGGTGCTCTTACTTGGACACCTCGGGCAGGTAGTTCTGGGTGTGGGGGTGCTCTTACTTGGAGCAGGTAGTTCTGGGTGTGGGGGTGTCAGGGTGTGGGGGTGCTCTTACTTGGAGCAGGTAGTTCTGGGTGTGGGGGTGTCAGGGTGTGGGGGTGCGCTTACTTGGAGCAGGTAGTTCTGGGTGTGGGGGTGTCAGGGTGTGGGGGTGCTCTTACTTGGAGCAGGTAGTTCTGGGTGTGGGGGTGTCAGGGTGTGGGGGTGCTCTTACTTGGAGCAGGTAGTCCTGGGTGTGGGGGTGTCAGGGTGTGGGGGTGCTCTTACTTGGAGCAGGTAGTCCTGGGTGTGGGGGTGTCAGGGTGTGGGGGTGCTCTTACTTGGAGCAGGTAGTCCTGGGTGTGGGGGTGTCAGGGTGTGGGGGTGCTCTTACTTGGAGCAGGTAGTCCTGGGTGTGGGGGTGTCAGGGTGTGGGGGTGCTCTTACTTGGAGCAGGTTGTTCAGGGTGGGGGGGTGTCAGGGTGTGGGGGTGCTCTTACTTGGAGCAGGTAGTTCTGGGTGTGGGGGTGCTCTTACTTGGAGCAGGTAGTTCTGGGTGTGGGGGTGTCAGGATGTGGGGGTGCTCTTACTTGGGGACCTCCCGCAGGTAGTTCTGGTAGCCGCTGGTGTTCTTGCCGTACTGGATCTGCTTCTGCCGGCGCTTCAGAACCGCCTCGTTGGTCTCACAGCGGGACGGGTCCAGGGCCCGGGAGCAGGGGGCGCCGTCGGGCTGGGGGCTGCGGAGAGGACGGGGAGGCCGAGGGGGGGGGCCCCCGCACGGTGTCAGGGCAGACGAGAGGGGAGCAGGAGAGCCAGCTGGACGTGCAGAGCGGACCCCTCCTCCTCCTCCTCACCTCCCAGCCCGGTCCAGGTCCTCAGTCCCCACGGCGACGCTGGCAGTGGACAGCCTCAGGATACAGCGCTCCAGAATGGACGCTCTGCGGGGACGGAGACAGCAGGTTGTGACCCGGGCGGGACATCCCGCTGGGGGGCTCTGCTCAGCTCCTGGCCTCACACACACACACACACACACACACACACACACACACACACACACACACACACACACACACACACACACACACACACCAGGGCACCCCAACAGCTGCGCTGCTCTCAGACTGAGAAGACCCCACTGCTCAGGTGCTAACAGGTCACTTCCACTCCAGGGACTCCAGGGGGCGCTGTGTTCAGCTGGGAGCGCCCCCTCTCTGCAGCGCGCCTCGTTTCCCCCGCCTCGCGCCCCGCACGAACCTACACATCCTCCGCCCCGATCGCACCCCCGACTGCCAACGCCACGCCTCAGGACAGGGGTAGCCCCAAGTCCAGGCCGGCACGGGCGCCCCCTGCTGGCGAGACGGCATACCTGTGAGGTTTGTGGGGGACGCCCCCCTGGTCAGACTCTCCGGTCATCCTGCACTGGGGCTGCGCCGCCTCCGAGGAGCTGCTACAGGGAGCAACAGAGAATGAGGGACCTCAGTAGTGCCCCACGCCCCCCCTTTTCTCACACAGCAGGCAGAGGGCTAGGCAGAGCCACACAGACACCCGAGGACACCCCAAGCGCCTGTCCGCAGCTGCCTCGGAGAAAAACACTCCGAGCTGGGAGAGGCTGCTTGTGAGACCGGGAGAGATGTGGGGTTGACACATCGTGGTCACTGGGGTCATCTGCCGGACACTGAGGAAGCGAGGAAACAGGCCAGCAGAGAGAGGACGCAGGGTCAACAGCGCAGGATCGAAACCAAGTCGAACCCTGTCGAAACTGCGTCACACTCCAGCAAGACCTCACTGAGAGCTGAGGATGGTTCTGGTCACCAGGTTATTTCAGCGCCACACTCTCGAAGACAAGATGCTCCGGAGACGAGTAACGACTTCCTTTCACAGGCTCAGAGGCCTGTCCTGCAGCGACTGGGTCCAGCGACAGATTCCATAGTCTTAAACAGAAGACCGCAGACCTGAATCAAGCACCCCCAAATCCTGAAAGACTCTGACAGTCAACCAGGGGGACTTCAGAACCAGAGAAGCAAACCAGAGAACACCAGTGGAAGCTACAGGGAAGAGCATGGAGCACTGAGAAGTGGAGGCACTTTACACAGAGGGTGGTGGGAGTGTGGAACAAGCTGATACCCTGGATTCTTACAAGCTTATTTAGCCTTTGGCCTCTAATAAGCAGTTGGAGTTAGATCTTCCTCTTGAGCCCGAGTCTGTGCAGAGAAGTGCCCAGGAGTGGGTCAGCGCCCCTCACCTCACCAGCCTGTTGTACACGGAGCTGCAGCCCGGGAGCAGCCAGGGCTCTGGCATGCAGGTCTGGGGCAGCGGGTCCCAACAGGCCAGGTCCAGGTCTAGGGCACCGGGCCAGGCCGGTACCGGCCACAGCCTGCAGGAGGAAGCGCAGGGGAGACAGTTAGACGGCAGTGCCTTGCCGGTACAGGGACCGGCGGAACGGGCGGAGACAACGCCACCTCTCCCCCGGGCACTTCCGGGGGGCTCGCGGGCCGTGACGCAGACGGAGCGGGCGCGCGCTGTCCCGAGAACACGCCCCGGGACAGACCGCAGCTCGTCCGCGCGCCGGCCCGCCCGCGCCTCCAGAAACCGGATCGGGAATCAACTCGTCACTCGGCGCAAGAAACGCGTGCACACGCAAGCGCTCCAGACCTGTGGTCCGGCGGGCTTGGCGAAGCGGGGTGAAAGCTGCTGGTCATGCTGTTCGGGGCTATAGTAACAGCCAAACTGATCTGCCGCCGCCTGGGGGCTTAAATACCCGCCAGGTGACCGGGGGCGGGGCTCCGCGCGGGTGGACACAGGAAGCAGGGCTGGACTTCCGCTTTGGCGACGCTCAGTCCAACCAATAAAAACTGAGAGTCTGAGCTCGAATTTGTGCGGGATGTTTTATTAACAAGAGCCGCTAGGAAAATGAAGAGTTTCTTTAATGGTGTTTTATAATTAGCATATTTATACGAAGCAAGGGGAGATATGTCACTGAACTGTATCAGAAATTAAATAAGATGTAAGGAATGTTTCATTTAGCTGGGTGAGTTTAGTAAACGTGTTGACAAAGTCCGGTTTTTGGCTTTCACGGAAGCACGGTTGGTTTATATCGGGGTTTGTAAGTATATCATATCTTCTATTAGTTAACCTTCTCCGGGGCAGTTTAAATCAAATTTAATCTGGCTTTGTGGTTAAGAGCTCGGCTCATAGAGCACTCACGCAAAAAAAAATGCCGTCACTTTTCATCAGGCTCCAACTGACGTTAGAGTTTTCGGAGAGAATTAAAGTTTTGAGATCGCCATTTACAGATTGCTGATCATTTTTATTTGAAAGATGTCTTATCTGCAGACAGAGTATACTCTACACTGACTACCTTAAGCCCATGCACTGTTTGTACTGCTCGTACATATAGCATGTCAATATTGAGCACTGGCCATGTAGCTTCTGTTCCCTGTAGCTATGTAGTCTGATCAAAGCTTTTTTTCCAGTGGGATTTCCTGATGTAGTAGGTGCTCTGGACTATCTTCATTACACCCCCTCCACAGGGCCAAACAAGGCTGCTTTTATTAGAAGAAAAACAAGTCACAGTGTTGATGTACAAGTAAAAAAAATAAAATTTCAGACTCAGAAATATAAATATATTGATCACAAAAAGACAATCCTGTCAGTCAGTTCCATTGAAAGACATCTATAAACGTGTGACTGCAGTGGGTGTTAGCTAGTCTTAGGAGCTCATCATGCAGTTTCCTGAGTATCAGGTGATCTGTGATGCATGATGTACATGACTCTCACATTTTCAGACGGTCCACACTGTAGCTATAAATCTGAGCAAAGGTATTGAACACACACAACCATTGATCTTAAGTACAGTTTGTTGTGAAGCAATTTGTTTCATTAATCTACATTTCAGCACCACCTTTTTACTGACCCAAATCGACCCTGATCCGGGTCCCAGAGACCAGGCCCACTTCAATGAGGCTGTTGCAAGGCCAGTAGCCCACGCTGAGGTGCCCCTGGAGCTCTTGCAGTCAGAGCTCATGGTGTTGCTGGGGCGGGGGATCCCCAGACGGGGCGTGTGACATCACTGCTGCAGGTGCTGTGCTGCTCAACACTGCCCCCCAGGGGAGGGAGACAGTCCCTCCCCTACCCCCCCGTACCCCGATGGTCAACAGGGCGGCAGAGCTGGGAGACACATCACAGCTCAACAACATTCTAGTGAAAACAAAGGTTTTTAAGATATATTTTTTTCTCATTCCATTTAGGTTGGTTTCCCCCCCCACAATTCTAATTGGGTGGCATTTTTATCTTAAGACTTTCTGCAACTTGGGGGGGAAACAGACTCAACTGTAAGCCCCCCCAGAAGATGTTGGAAAAGACAGTGTCGCAGAAAAGGAATCCATTCTTTGTTGTGCTGATGACGGTTCCTCCTCGTCCAGTCCTACTCTGCACACACCTCCTCTCTTGGCTAAAATCACGCAACAGGTTCACTGCAGTTCACGCTGCAGTTATCAGGACCGCTGTGGGTGATACCCTTGCATTTTGTCCTGACCTGCTGTTAACAGTATGAACCCACTTATCGAGTTAATTCAAGAAAAATCACCCTTTGGTTGGAAACCACCCGTGGATCTGTCTCCGATTCATTGTTATTCCTACAGATAACGGGACACGCGTGGGAGTCTGCAAAACACGAATTACATTTAGGCAGCATTTTTCTTGAAGGAGCTCTCTTTAAACTGACTCTTTGTGTCGTTAAACGTACAGATATTCAGCGTGTTTTAACTACATAACATAAAAACCACGAACAAACATCACGGGCCGTATGATACTTCTCCAGCGTGGTTGAGCTTTCCGGCCAATAGCCTTCAGCGCCGTATCTCTCCAGCCCCTCCTTCCTCGGGGCACGCTTTGATGGACAGCAGAATGGACCAATAGACATGCAGCGTCCGGAAACGCTGTCGTGAGCGTGCTTTGACTCACGTTTCGCGGACGTCGTGCTGCGGTGCGTGATCCGTGATTGGCGGATCGCAGCGCGTGAAATTTAAAATCCTGTGTTGGGGAGTTTGGGGGAATGCGATGGAGGGTTTTACAGGAAAGGAGGGATTGTTACGGAATCGCAAGTTTAAGATTAGTAGATAAGAAAATATAAATTTTCCATCAAGTATTAAGATGCATTTAAACATAATTTCGTTCATTTGTTAGCACGATGTCTGAAATGCACCGGGTTTTTTTTTTGCTATCAAGAGGAAAGGGGCAGCACTGAAGACCTATGTGTTGTAATTACAGCACCACTTTCTGCTCTGTATTAGCGTTCGCCTGGAGTTTTATTCCAACCGAGAGACGCAATCCGAGCGCAGGGCGCCGTGTGTCCTTATTCTTTCGCAGTCGGCGTGTTGGGGTGAGAGGGAGCGGGCGAGGGTCGCAGGCAGGCGCGAGACGCCCGGGTCCGGCTGCCGACGGTTCGAGAATCGCCTGCGCCGCGAGCAACGCAGCAGGAAAGCGGTCTCGGGGAAACACGCGCAGGAGAGGGACCCGAGCCCCGGCCGCAGCGCAGGGCGCCGCAGAGTCAGGATGAGCGAGGGCCTGTCCTTCCGCGCCGGCTGCCGGATGCTGCTCAGCCTGGCGAGAGAGGGGGAGGCCGGCTCCCCGGAGCGCCTGCTGTCCCCGGTATCCGAGCTCACTCACAGCCTCGGCAGCCTGAACGCCTTCCAGAGCGGGTGAGTGCAGGTCCGGCCTCCCCCGTCCCCCGTGCCCCGCGCCCCGGGCAATAACCTCCTCGCCCGTGTCTTTCAGAGACACCCCCCGGCGGTGTCTGGACCTGTCGGGCCTCAGCGACGGCGACGCCCCGATCCCGGCGCACAGCGGTCAGTCCGTCCTGTCCACCCGAGCCGAGCCGGCTGTCTGCCCGGCGCCTCCTGTCTCCGTCCTCATGTCTGTCTGTGTTTGTGTCTCCCCAGACCAGCTGCTTTCCCCCCGCGGTCCCCCAGACTCTCCGGCCCCGAGGTAACTCCTTCCAGTGTCTGCTGACCGCCGCGGAGTCTCTCTCTGGCCCCGCTGTCCACATCTGGGTCTCTCTCTCTCTGGCCACGCTGTCCACATCTGGGTCTCTCTCTCTCTGGCCACGCTGTCCACATCTGGGTCTCTCTCTCTCTCTGGCCACGCTGTCCACATCTGGGTCTCTCTCTCTCTCCCCCCACGCTGTCCACATCTGGGTCTCTCTCTCTCTCTCCCCCCACAATGTCCACAGCCGGGTCTATCTGTACGTGATTGTAACTTTTTAATCCAGTTTTGCTTTCTTCTGTCTTCCCAGTTTCCCCCAGAAAGTGACCCCAGACTCGGAGAAAAACAAGTGAGTGTGTGGGGGCGGCAGTGGGGAGGAGGGGGTGAGATGGGATGGGCGGACATTACAGATCAAGTAAAAGCTGAAATGACAGGTTCGACAGAGAGAGCACTGATGGTCAGTAACATGCCGCATGGCCCACACTGGGCCCTAGACAGTATGGCTGATGTCCTTCTCCTGTTCCTTAAGTAGTGTCCATGACTGTAGTAAACTGTGAAGCCGGGAGTGGATCTGGAGTCTCACTGACAGCCCTGCTGAGGCTCTGGAAGGCAGCGCCCGAGTCTCGCTCCGTCACGAGTATCCTTCTCAGCCCGGCCTCTGGGAGTCCTGCTGGCGACTCTTCGCTCCGAACGGAGTCGTTAACGAGGCGTTCGGTTCCCTGCCGGGCCGTCGCTGTGGTTGCCCGGCTGGCCGCGTGCTTGGCCAGATGGGTCGGGTGGCCAGCGGGTCTGTGGATGACCGGTTGTCTGCTCGGCCTCATGCCTGCTGTTCTCTCTCTCTTCCAGGAAGGGCCATATGAAGAGGTTGAAGTCCATGCTGGTAAGAGATCAGCCCCCTCTCTAGGCCAGGGGTTCGGGTTCCTGCAGTCGGCTCCCTGAGTCACCTTGTCCCCGAGATCTGGGTCCTGGGCTGTGCTATTTCACTAAGAATTATAATGCTTAATAATTCCATACACTTATATAGCGCTTTCCTGGATGCTGCACTCAGAGTGCTCTACAGGTAAGGGGGATCCCCTCCACCACCAGTGTGCAGCCCCACCTCAATGATGCTCCAGTACGCTCCCCCCACACCAGCTCTCAGTGGGGAGGAGAGCAGAGTGATGAAGCCAGCTCAGAGATGGGGATTATCAGGAGGCCATCATGGGTAAAGGCCAGGGGGAAATTTGGCCAGGATGCCGGGGTAACACCCCTACTCTTTTTCAGAAACGACTTGGGGTTTTTAATGACCACAGAGAGTCAAGACCTTGGTTTTACCTCTCGTCTGAAGACAGTGCATTTTTTGCAGTATGTCCCTGTCACTATACTGGGGTGTTAGGACCCACATAGTCCAGTGGGTGAGCGCCCCCTGCTGGCCCCTCTAACACCTTTCCAGCAGCAACCTTAGCTTTCCCAGGAGGTCTCCCCTCCTCACCTGCTGGGCTTCAGCGGGCTGCTAGTGTGAGCTGCGGGGTGATAAGTCTGCTGGCTATCTAACTGTCATCTGCTAATCGTGCTACCTGGATGAACGTGTGTCACTCCTGTTCACTGCTCTCTGTGTTTCTGTTTCTCAGCCCAGGTTGCTGTGCAGCAGCCCTAAGGTCGGCTCAGGCGGTCTCAGCCCCGGCGCGCGGGGCCCCAGCAGTCCCTGTTTCAACAACAAGGAGAATGTGAGTGCGGCCTTGTGTTTCTCTGGTTGTCCATGAGAGTGTTCTGAGGTTCTCAATCTCGGGGAAAATGCAAATTGAAGCGCAGACTACACAGCACAACTGCTTTGTTTCATCAGACCTAGGTAACTTAAGGCGAACGTAAACACAAAAGTGTAATTTTCTCATTATAATTATAGAATTCTAATGTTAGGTGTAAAGAACTGGTCTTCTTCAGCGATTCTGAGCAGGGTTGCGAGACCAGATTTTGAGAACCAAAGGGTGCAGCTGCAGTACTGGTTAGGACCCAGTGTCTCTGGGAGAAGCCTGTGCCTTGCTGTAGTTCTCCATGTGGGCACCAGAGGGTAGTGTTGGCTGTGCTATAGGCCACAGTCTCATCCAGAGCCACAGGCCTCCCTGAGATGAGGTTTTGTGCAGGTTCTATCCCGAACACTGCAGGGCACACTGGTAAAGGGCATTGTTGACCCATAGCAGTGTTTTCTGATGGAGCTCCTGACCCGTGGTTCTGACCCGTGGTTCTGACCCGTGGTTGCGTGTACTCCAGGTCCTGGAGACCAGGCCGGACTGCGAGGTGGCCGGGCTGGGCAGTCCCATCTCCTGCGGTCCCCCTTCCTCCCCAGTCCTGATGCAGTCTGACGAGCAGGATGGGTTTACAATGGTCTTGGATGAGGTAACACACTGGAGTGCAGGCTGGGGGCAGACCCTTGGCACCTGTGAAGGGGGGGGGGGGTCTGTGTATGGCTGTGGAGGGCGGGGCTCTGTATGGCAGTGGAGGGCGGGGCTCTGTATGGCAGTGGAGGGCGGGGCTCTGTATGGCAGTGGAGGGCGGGGCTCTGTATGGCAGTGGAGGGCGGGGCTCTGGAGGGCGGGGCTGCCAGCAGAGGCGGGGCTCTGTAGGGCAGTGGAGGGCGGGGCTCTGTAGGGCAGTGGAGGGCGGGGCTCTGTAGGGCAGTGGAGGGCGGGGCTGTGTCAGCAGAGGCGGGGCTCTGGATGGCTGTGGAGGGCGGGGCTGCCAGCAGAGGCGGGGCTCTGTATGGCAGTGGAGGGCGGGGCTGTGCCAGCAGAGGCGGGGTTTTCAACAACGAGCGTCGTGGCTCTTCTTTACTTATTTAGGTTGTGTAGAAGACAACAAAGGCTCTTTCTGCAGTAAAGTCCTGCATTCTTCATGAAAATAGAGCATTTCTTGCTCTTGTTTCTACTATGTCCTCTTCACTGTGTTGATGTCTTATCTGCTGCCTACACTGCTCAGCGAAGTGTTTTGACCTCTCCCCCTCTCAGAGCTGTGGCAACCCCCACATGACCTCCAGCATGGCCCGGCTGCTCTCTGACCCCCTGATGAGCCAGGAAGTGGAGGCGTCCTGGGTAAGCGCCACTGCAGCGGGAGTGTACCTCTCAGAAAGAGCCACAGCCCCCCGCTAATCTCCCTCCTGCCCCCCCCCCCAGCTCCAGCCCCAGCCCCCCCGCGGAGGCAGTCGCAGGCTGGTCCGGTCGCCCTCCATGCCGGAGCGTTTGGACCGGCCCGTCCTGAAGAGAGCGCCGGCCCCCCCCGACCCCGGGCCCGACCCCTGTCCCCTGGCCAAGCGCTGGCGCAGCACGGCCCCCATCCACGAGGAAGAGGAGGAGGAGGGAGACGGCAGGAAGAGAGGGGTACGAGGAGGGGCGGGGGGCAGGGAAGGGGGGGGGGGCGCGGGTGTCATGGCGGACAGGTGGGAGGGAGGGGAAGGGGAGGCTGGTGAGGGTGTAAATGGAGGATGGGTGGGGGGGGGCGGGGATAGAGGAGGAGGGACAGAAGCAGAGGCGTGGGAGTCAGAGTGGTCTTCCTCTCCACAGCGGCTCCTGAAGAAGACCCTGTCTCTGTCCGACGTGGAGACGAGAGGGGAGCCCGGAGACTTGGGGCTCATTGGGGACTTCAGCAAGGTCAGACAGTCCCGCTGTTCTCCCGACTCTCAGCCTGCCACACTCGGGGTGTGTGCGCGCGCATCTTCCTGCGCGTGTGTGTGTGTGAGCGCGTTTTCCTGTGGATACGTGTGTGTGGCACCTACAAGCGCACATCTCGGCAGCAGTGTGCAGCAGGGCTCAGGGTTCACGTCTCTGGGAGGCTGAGGGTTCGAACCCCAGGTGAGACCCTGCTGCTATGCCCTCCAGTGAGGCAACTGGTCCAACTAAACACCCGGCTGTGTCGGTGCTTCTGTATAAAGATGCCGGTCCAAGAAATGAGTCCTGTTAGTCGTGCTCGCAGCTCCTGAGAGCTGGCAGGAGTTTGTGTCCGGCTGGCCCCCTCACAGCTGTAGAGGGTGGTGCTCTGGGACCTGGGAGCGAATTCGCGGTCTGTCATTCCTGACCGAACCAGCCCGGAGCCACTCGGCGACGGTGCTGTCATCTGTGTGAGCGCTGAGCCGCTGACCAGCCCTCTGCGTGGGATGGAGAAGGAAAAGGGCAAATGAAATGCCTGGATAGGTGCTGAGAGGTGGGGCACTGATTTGGTGTCAGAATTGTATAAGGCGCTAGTAAGACCACATTTAGAATAACTTCTTTCATAAAGAAATTTAAGAGATTACTTCACTAAGAGAAACAACCAGATACATTCTAGGACTTGTTCAGAATCTTACAGTGGAGGCGCTATTGGAAACTACAGGGAGCAGCATTTACAACTGAGAACTAGAGGCACCCCTTTACACAAAGGGTGGTGGGAGTGTGCTACAAGCTGACCAACTGTGTTGAAACGGGTACCCTGCTAAAAAGCTGGATGAGATGCTGTGATGGATCATTGGCATTCGAATAAGATGAATGGGCTCCTCTGTTCTGTGACCTTGCTGTGGTTATTAATCCGTTTGCACACCCCTCTCAGCGCAGCCATGGTCTTAAAAGCAGCACTTCCTTTTCTGACCACTAGAGGTCGCCGTTGCTCTAAAGACCTTCAACTTGAAAAAAAATCCTTGTAATCTTTGTAACGAGGATGTGAGAGGCCATGAATCGCAGTCTCTTGTCTTTACCCTCTAATACCAGCTAGATGCTGTTCGTAGAAGGTCAAGACGGGGGAACCGAAATAGTGATCCTACGAACTCGTCATGCAATGCGCTACATTTTGCTTGAGACCCAAAATTAACTTTTGCTTTGCAGGGATAAGCTTTAGTTTACTGCATGTATGCCAAAAGCCATTCCTCATCAATATCACTAGTGACAGAGCTGAGATTTTGTTTTTAAGATTATAATTTAACTTGGGTTCCCCTGATCTGCGTGTTGTGGGGCTGCAGGAGGACTGAACCTCACTCTGGTCTTACACAGATCAGGGGAGGAGAGAGACACTGTACAAGACCAGAGTGGGGTTCAGTCCTCCTGCAGCCCCACGGCACACAGATCAGGGGAGGAGAGAGAAACTGTACAAGACCAGAGTGGGGTTCAGTCCTCCTGCAGCCCCACGACACACAGATCAGGGGAGGAGAGAGAAACTGTACAAGACCAGAGTGGGGTTCAGTCCTCCTGCAGCCCCACGACACACAGATCAGGGGAGGAGAGAGAAACTGGACAAGACCAGAGTGGAGTTCAGTCCTCCTGCAGCCCCACGACACACAGATCAGGGGAGGAGAGAGAAACTGTACAAGACCAGAGTGGGGTTCAGTCCTCCTGCAGCCCCACGACGTACAGTTTCTCTCTCCTCCCCTGGGGGGTCCGGGGGATCAGGGCAGAATGACGCCTCCCGTGCCTGTTTTTGGCAGCCTGTGAGCCCGGTGGGCCAGTCGGTGCCGGTCGGGCTGGGTTCGGCAGCCCCGGGCTCGGGCGCGTGTTGACCAGGTGGTTTGTGTGCCGCAGGTGTACGCCCTGCCCACGGTGACCGGGAGACACCAGGACCTGAAGTACATCACGCCGGAGACGGTGAGCGGGGAGCCAGGGCGACAGCGGGGTGCAGCTCGCCCTCCTCCTCGACCCCGGGGCTCACGGCCGCCCTCTCTCTCTCTCTCTCTCTCCCCCCCAGATGGGCGCTCTGCTGCGGGGCGAGTTCAGCAGCCTGGTGGAGAGGTGCCTGGTGGTGGACTGCCGCTACCCCTACGAGTTCCAGGGTGGACACATCAGGGTGAGGGGGAGCTCCTGGCGGCGCGCCATCGCCGCTCGGCCGGGTTACTGGAACAGTCTCCACGGGGGGCTCCCTTCCCGCCCCCTAAAGATACTTCACACGCTCCAGATCTCAGCTGCCTGCCTGTCTGTCTCTCTCCACTAGGGGGCGCTGAACCTCCACGACCCGGACGCAGCAGTGCAGCGCCTCCTACGGCAGCCCGTCGCGGTGCGCAGTCCGGACCGCAGGGTGATCGTCGTCCTGCACTGCGAGTTCTCCTCCGAGAGGGCGCCCAGGATGTAAGCTCCGCTCCGAGCTGCGGCCGGCGCAACCCAGAACCCTCCACGTAGCCCCCTCGTTCGGGCCGAACCCCTCGCTTCGTTAAGACTTACTGACGGAGTCCCAGCAGGAACGCCCCCTGTGGGGGAATGGTCCGGTCCATTTTCCTGTGGTGTGCAGAGCAGGACTCCTCCACTTTCAGCCCCCCCGGGGGGGGGGGGTAGATCGGCACTGGCCATTAAGAGCGCGAGTCTTCAAACGCATTGCTCCGTCCGCCGCTGAACACAGCCTAGCTCCTGCTGCGTTTTGCTGCGGTTTAGGGGCTTTGTACTTCCACTAATTGCACAGGCAGCCGGTCCAGGTCTGCATGTGCAGTAAATCAGTAAATTAGCACTCCTCCGCCACGTCTGTTACAAAGAGCTGGAAAGAAGAAAGCAGCAGCCCTTGTCAGAGTGGGATCGTTATAAATTCTAGCTGAACGAGCTGGGGAGCAGAACGATGATGAGAATTGGGGGATGGGGGGGGGGAGGAAAAGCCTTTGAAAACAGTTTTGTAATGAGATCTTCCCTCTCCCCTTGTCCTGTGGCTCTTCTCCTTTTTACTTTCTCTCTTCCCCCTGTCCACTCCATTCAATTCCACAAGCCTTATTGGCATGACTGATCTGTCTCTGTATCTGTCTCTGCTTTGCCCTCCTGGGAGTACAGCCTGTCCTCTCTGGACAGTCAGGTCTGTCTGTGTCCAGTTTCTATGGCCAGGCTGTGGTCACTGAGCCTGTCCTCTCTGGACAGTCAGGTCTGTCTGTGTCCAGTTTCTATGGCCAGGCTGTGGTCACTGAGCCTGTCCTCTCCGGACAGTCAGGTCTGCCTGTGTCCAGTTTCTATGGCCAGGCTGTGGTCACTGAGCCTGTCCTCTCTGGACAGTCAGGTCTGTCTGTGTCCAGTTTCTATGGCCAGGCTGTGGTCACTGAGCCTGTCCTCTCCGGACAGTCAGGTCTGCCTGTGTCCAGTTTCTATGGCCAGGCTGTGGTCACTGAGCCTGTCCTCTCTGGACAGTCAGGTCTGTCTGTGTCCAGTTTCTATGGCCAGGCTGTGGTCACTGAGCCTGTGCTTCATCAGGGTCTGTGTCTCTTCGCTTTTTCTTACCCTGTTGAGGTATTCAGCCAGTGTGTAGTGTCTGTTGAGGGTCCAGTAGAGGGAGTTTGATCTGTGGTGTGATGTGGTTGAAGGTGTGTGCGGTCCGCTCTGTCTCCCCCAGGTGCAGGTTACTGCGCAGAGAGGACCGCAGTGTAAACGATTACCCCGTCCTGCACTACCCCGAGCTCTACATCCTCAAGGGGGGGTACCGGGACTTCTTCCCGCTGAACAAGGTGAGCGGCCATTGACTTTTAACCCCCGTCCACCCCCCCCACCCCCACCTCATACTCTGTGTCTCCAGTCGTGGACCCCGAGGTAGCTACAGGCAGGGCCAGTCCCTGTCCGTCCTGCCTCGGAGGTTCACCTGGAGAGACGGGAAGGGCAGGAGACTTCAGGAGCCGTGATGCCGGTGATCCCTGAGCCCCTGTACGGAGCAGGGCTCTGGTGCTGTGTCCGGCCTGTTGTGGCAGGTTGCTATGTATTCAGCTGTCTCCTTGTGTTCCTCTAACACTATTTTTAACTTGGCCTCTGCTGAACTGTGGAAACTCTGTTCTCCAGGAGCTGTGCATATCTCACTTGGGCTCTTTGTCTCTTCCCAGCTGTTGTAATTTACAATCGCGGACTGTCTGTCTTGATACTTCCACAGCTCTGAGCTATGGCGGTACATCTGTCTGTATTCTCGTTACACCCGGAGCTGTGCGGTATGGCGGTACACCTCTCTCTATCACTCTCTCTCGTTACACCCAGAGCTGTGCGGTATGGCGGTACATCTCTCTATCACTCTCTCTCGTTACTCCCGGAGCTGTGCGGTATGGCGGTACATCTCTCTATCACTCTCTCTCGTTACACCCGGAGCTGTGCGGTATGGCGGTACATCTCTCTATCACTCTCTCTCGTTACACCCGGAGCTGTGCGGTATGGCGGTACATCTCTCTATCACTCTCTCTCGTTACTCCCGGAGCTGTGCGGTATGGCGGTACACCTCTCTCTATCACTCTCTCTCGTTACACCCGGAGCTGTGCGGTATGGCGGTACACCTCTCTCTATCACTCTCTCTCGTTACACCCGGAGCTGTGCGGTATGGCGGTACATCTCTCTATCACTCTCTCTCGTTACTCCCGGAGCTGTGCGGTATGGCGGTACACCTCTCTATCACTCTCTCTCGTTACTCCCGGAGCTGTGCGGTATGGCGGTACATCTCTCTATCACTCTCTCTCGTTACTCCTGGAGCTGTGCGGTATGGCGGTACATCTCTCTCTATCACTCTCTCTCGTTACTCCCGGAGCTGTGCGGTATGGCGGTACACCTCTCTCTATCTCTCTCTCTCGTTACTCCCGGAGCTGTGCGGTATGGCGGTACATCTCTCTCTATCACTCTCTCTCGTTACTCCCGGAGCTGTGCGGTATGGCGGTACACCTCTCTCTATCACTCTCTCTCGTTACACCCGGAGCTGTGCGGTATGGCGGTACATCTCTCTCTATCACTCTCTCTCGTTACTCCCGGAGCTGTGCGGTATGGCGGTACACCTCTCTCTATCACTCTCTCTCGTTACTCCTGGAGCTGTGCGGTATGGCGGTACACCTCTCTCTATCACTCTCTCTCGTTACTCCCGGAGCTGTGCGGTATGGCGGTACACCTCTCTCTATCTCTCTCTCTCGTTACTCCCGGAGCTGTGCGGTATGGCGGTACATCTCTCTCTATCACTCTCTCTCGTTACTCCCGGAGCTGTGCGGTATGGCGGTACATCTTTCTATCACTCTCTCTCGTTACTCCCGGAGCTGTGCGGTATGGCGGTACATCTCTCTATCACTCTCTCTCGTTACTCCCGGAGCTGTGCGGTATGGCGGTACATCTCTCTATCACTCTCTCTCGTTACTCCCGGAGCTGTGCGGTATGGCGGTACATCTTTCTATCACTCTCTCTCGTTACTCCCGGAGCTGTGCGGTATGGCGGTACACCTCTCTCTCTCGTTGCCCCAGGAGCTGTGCGAGCCTCAGGCGTACTGTCCCATGAACAGTGAGGATCACCGCGAGGAGCTGCTCCGCTTCCGCACACACTCTCGCTCCTGGGCCGGGGAGAGGCGGCGCCGGGAGCAGATCTCGCGCCTCATGAAGATTTGAGCTGCGCCGTCCTGCAACCTCGGTCTCCTCCACCTCTGAGCCGATCACAGCCTCCCACAGTAACCCTCAATCATGTACGATTTCTGCACCGGGAGAGACGCGGGTCCGATATGATGAGGACATTCATGCTGATGTTCTGCGCCGGAAACCAGACGATTCTGTAACGCTTAAAATGTCTGAGCACATCTCCGGTGCCGACGCCCATCTTCTGACATCATGGAAGGAGGATGATGTCGTTGTCTGACAGAGCATCTGGCATCACAATTGTTGAGGACATCGCCTGCCATTTACCCACCTGCTCCTGCTGTCTCGTCTTCAGCGGCCCTCCTTCAAGACCTGACTGGATGGCGGGCAGTGTCCATTGTCTAGTGACCCCGGCCTCTGGGAGGGCCACCGCCCAGCTTCCCCGGTGACATCATCAAGAAGGAGGCTCTGAGGGGTGTGGCCTCGGCTCTGTTGCTGTGCTGGTTGGCTGAGGAGAAGGGGAGGGGCCGGGAGAAGCTTCAGCCGTCAGTGTCCTTGGAAGCTGCATCAGTAACTTTACACTCCAATGAAGGAACAATCCTTCTATCACTGCCCGTCTTTGTTTGAGGTCCGGTTGTTCTTTGTTATGTGAGGATGTCTTAAAGGTGGAAAAGCAGGAGCTGTTGTTGTGAGCAGTGGCCCAGCCCCAGGAATGAACGATGCATGTTGTTGTGGAGCAGAGGGGTCTGTCAGTGAGAATCCAGAGGGAGCTGGGGTTGAGGTGTTCTCTGCACTCGAGCATGCCCCCTAGTGGATGGAAGGGCAGATAGCTCCTGTCTGGATTGTTTTTAATGATGGGGGGGGAGATAAAGTAATTTACTCCAGGGGGGTTATGTGTCCATGTATCCAGGAAGTGTGTGATGCTCTTCCTGTTTTAATAAAAGCTCTCCTCCATGCTGGTGTGGTGCTTGCCAGGGCTGGGCGGGGCTGTGGTATGATGGTTTTGCTGTGTGTTAATCGCTGCGGCGGATCAGGGCAAGACCGGAGACCAGAGCAGGGAGGGAGAGAGGCGTGATGCTTGATCATGAGCTTTATTACTGCAATTACACACATTGTCTTCATTAGTCCAGATTAGCTTGACCTCTGCCCTCTGTCTGAAGCGACCTGTCAGCCCCAGCAGGATGTCTGGGGGGTTTCCATGGCAACAGCTCCACCCTGAGACCTCCGCACCCGACACCTGCGAGGGGTGGCTGGGTTCACCTGCCGCAGGCTCGAGCGCGGTAAGGGCTCGCGGCCGCTGCAGAGCACAGGGGCAGGGGGACTCGTACCCGGGCTGGCGGGAGGGTGGAGAGCAGTGAGGGGGTCAGGCTTTCAGCCCCTGATGCACACAGCTGGCTTGAGAATCTCTCCCTCTCTCTATCTCTCTCCCTGCTCCCTGTCTGTCTCCCTCTCCCTGACTCTCTCCCTGTCTGTCTCCCTCTCCCTGACTCTCTCCCTGTCTGTCTCCCTCTCCCTGACTCTCTCCCTGTCTGTCTCCCTCTCCCTGACTCTCTCCCTGACTCTCTCCCTGTCTGTCTCCCTCTCTCTGACTCTCTCCCTGTCTGTCTCCCTCTCCCTGACTCTCTCCCTGTCTCCCCTCTCCCAGGGTTTTGCCTAGTTTCTGCCTCCCACCTTCTCCCTCTTATGAAATCTGGATTCCGGTGGGAATTTCCTCTTCTCCCTCCAGGGAGAACACGGAACACATCTCTGCCTTTTGAAATCCAGAATCCTTAGGGACTTTCCTCATTACTCCCCAGCGAGAGCCTGGACACAGCTGAGCCTCTGAATACCAAAAACGCTGACTTGGCTTTTCCACTATTTCAAGGATTTGTTTTTGGAGTCTTAATGAAAATATTTACATTTCGTTCTTTACTCCAATTGACTGTTAATTTTAATTTACAGTTCCATGCAAAAGTTTTGGTTACCCCTGGTCAAATTACATGTTCACACGTTAAATGGGGGGGAAAAAGTTAATTTCTGCAATGTACAAATTTAAACATGACATTTTAATGCACAATTACTATTTATTTGCCAAATTTAACAGATTGAAAAAAAATTCAAAGTGAATGTGTCATGTGCAAATGTTTGGGCTGTGATACTTAGTAACACCACCTTTGGCCAAAATCACAGCTACCAAATGTTTCTTGTAGTCAGCTAAGAGTCTTTCTATTCTTGTTTCAGGAATTGTTTCCCACTCTCCCTTGCTGAACTCTTGTAGCTCAGAAATATTCTTAGGTCGTCTTCCAAGCACTGCGTGTTTGAGATCTACCCGCAGACTGTCAAAAATATTCAAGTCTGGGGACTGTGAGGGCCGTTCCAAAACCATCTTTCATTCATGCAAGTGTTTCATGTTTGATTTTGAGGTAGGTTTTGGATCGTTGTCTTGCTGAAATATCCAACCTCTTTGCAGAGACTAGAAGAGTCTTGAGCCCTGTGACTGGGCCGTGTCAGTGTACTGGACTCCACAGGGACTGGAAGAGTCCAGAGCCTGTGACTGGGCTGTGTCAGTGTGCTGGACTCCACAGGGACTAGAAGAGTCTAGAGCCCTGTAACTGGGCTGTGTCAGTGTACTGGACTCCACAGGGACAAGAAGAATTAGATAAATTAAGGTGTTAAAGTTCTATGTTGCTGCATGAAAAACTTTGTGTAATGCAGAACAGACAAAGTTGGTTTATTGAGTGTCCAAAAGGAACAAGCCAAACAGTTATCACAAAATTAAAAATGCAAAAAATAGAATTAATTGGCCTAGACAATACCCTTAAAGTGGGCTATTATGTGTGTGCTGACAGAGTGGGACATTACCGTCTGTCATCACAGGCCAGAGTAGCTACAGGTGCCAACAGCCCCCCAGGGAAAACAGGGAGGGGGATGTGAATGGAGGAGAGGGGGACTGGAACGTCACTGGCTATGCATCTGACCAAGAAACAGTAACTAATTAAATCCAGGCTCAGAGTTCACAGCCTGGCCATAGAAACTGGACACAGACAGACCTGACTGTCCAGAGAGGACAGGCTCAGTGACCACAGCCTGGCCATAGAAACTGGACACAGACAGACCTGACTGTCCAGAGAGGACAGGCTCAGTGACCACAGCCTGGTTATAGAAACTGGACACAGACAGACCTGACTGTCCAGAGAGGACAGGCTCAGTGACCACAGCCTGGCCATATACAAATGTATATGTGTATATGTAATTCAATGTTTATTGTTCTCCCTGTAGCTCCTGTAGCCTCACCTGACGAGAGAGAGAGAGAGAGAGAGAGCTGTGAACTGTTGGGTAAACCACATCAGCCAGTAGCTGTGCTGTTTTGGCAGGAGCAGATGCACATCGGTCACTTTAAACACACACTGAGTACACACGCTCTCCGGGCTGTGTGCCCGCGTTGGCTCTGCCGCGCCAGCCGTGCCGCACCCAGGGGCTCTGCACAGCTGCGCGCCCGCACCCCCTCGCCCCCGGCCCGGGCAGAGCGTCGCCCCGGTGCGACCACAGGCCCCAGGCGGCCACAGTGCACAGCAGCAATCTGTTCGCTGTCAGAGCCCATCTCTTCACACACACCATGTGGGCTCTTTCATCTCTTCTGAAAACTTTCAGCTGCATCCGCTTTAATTTGGCCTTCTTCTGTCCCATCCTCATCCTCATCTTCATCGGGAGCTTCATCCTCATCTTCACCAGCAGCTGCAGCCTCATCATGATCATCATCTTCATCGCCGTGTTCTTCATCAAGCGCTTCATCATTGTCACCTTCATCAGTGGCTTCATTCTCATCATTCTCAGCAGCTTTCTCATCATCATCATCATCATCATCTCCATCACGTTGGCGTTCTGCATCTCCATCATTGTCATCACCTCCATCACTGTTGCTGGTCAGGCGCATGCTCTCCCTGACCCTGAAATACAACCAATGAGCTTGTCCCAATAAGTCTTGGAATTGATTGACCACCAGCAAGTAAGCAGAGTCTGACCCTGAGAAGGTACAAAGGCTTGGGAGTATTCTGCCCGCTGCTGTTCCTCAGTGCAGTGATCTCTGTGCTGGTGCTGATGGTGCACACTGTCTGGCTCCTCCCCTTCACTGCCCTGTGGGCGGTACTGGAGATCACATGACCCCTCTCTGGCCCCACCCCTTGATGGAAGTCACACAGGTGATAAAATGTGCTTTTAGAGCTTTGTCTGGGTGTTATTAGTGTGGCTAATTTGCATAGGGCTGTGTTAATCCAAGCGTGCTGGTAAATATTAGCACTGGTTATCTGTGACAAAGAGGATTTGTTTGCACAGCCTTTCTCAGCACCCCTCCTCCTCCACTTGCACACCCCTGTGTTAGTGCTCTGAATTAACCCCCCTGCCTGGGGTGGGGCAGGTATCAGCACCTTCCAACCTCTAATTACAACACAGTCGCACACACTCACTCACACACCCACACTCCCTGTTTGATACGCACCACATGTACACTCTGTAGGTGACACACACTCATCCACACTCTCTTACACTCACTAATACACACTACCTGACTCACACACACTGACACACACACTCCCTGACTCACACGCACTGACACACACACACTGCCACACACACATCCCCTGACTCACACACTGACACTCACACACTCCTTGACTCACACGCACTGACACACACACATTCCCTAACTCACACACTGACACACACACACACTACCTGGCTCATAGACACTGGCACACACACACACGCACACACTACCTGGCTCATAGACACTGGCACACACACACACACACACACACACACACACACACACACACACACACACACACACACACACACACACACACACACACACTACCTGGCTCATAGACACTGGCACACACACACACACACACACACACACTACCTGGCTCATAGACACTGGCACACACACACACACACACACACACACACACACACACACACTACCTGGCTCATAGACACTGGCACACACACACACACACACACACACACACACACACTACCTGGCTCATAGACACTGGCACACACACACACACACACTACCTGGCTCATAGACACTGGCACACACACACTCCCTGACTCACACGCTCTGACACACACACTCCCTGTGAGATCTGCAAGCTGTTGACAAAGCTCTGCTGTCTCGAACCCTGTGCAGAACTCACTCCCAGTGCCTGTCACGAGGATGAAATCCCAGAATAAAGCAGAAGACATTAAGGCCATCTAATCTAGTTAATTAACCTAGAATAATTAAGAATAATTAATTTAATACGATGCCTTTCATCTGCAAGAACTCCAAAGAGCTTCACACACAGTAGGGGACCCACTTCATCCTCACTGAACTGCAGAACCACCTGGGTGACACTGTTCTGCACCTGCAGCCCCACGACACACAGATCAGGGGAGGAGAGAGAAACTGTACAAGACCAGAGTGGGGTTCAGTCCTCCTGCAGCCCCACGACACACAGATCAGGGGAGGAGAGAGAAACTGTACAAGACCAGAGTGGGGTTCAGTCCTCCTGCAGCCCCACGACACACAGATCAGGGGAGGAGAGAGAAACTGTACAAGACCAGAGTGGGGTTCAGTCCTCCTGCAGCCCCACGACACACAGATCAGGGGAGCAGAGAGAAACTGTACAAGACCAGAGTGGGGTTCAGTCCTCCTGCAGCCCCACGACACACAGATCAGGGAAGGAGAGAGAAACTGTACAAGACCAGAGTGGGGTTCAGACAGGACACTGGGGTGACAACCCCACTCTTACTACCAGCCCTGGGATCTGACCAAGCAGTCAGGACCTCAGTTTAATGTCTCATCTGAAGGACAGCACCTCCTACAGCTCAGTGTCCTCTGTCCCCTTACTGGGGCTTTGGACTGGAAGTTCTGCTCCAAGAAGGAAAAGTGCCACCTACTGGTCCATCAATCTTTCTCTCTAGTCTGTATCTTAATGGATCTACAGTCAGGCGTCTCTAAACTTTCTTAGTGCAATTATTTTAGGAGTTTTGTAGTTGGTTGTTCATTTTTGTGAAAAAATATGTTCTGAAAAATCTGTATTGTAAAACTGAACACTATATATGTTTTTCCACCTGAAAAAATAAGTCACTTTAAAGCCTAAAAACTCCTATCTGTCTGTCTCCACTTAAAGGCAGCAGGTGAATTTGCAGTCATATACCAGCTTCACTTGCATTTCCTGCCTCCTTCTGAAACAAACAAAGTAATTAGAGCAATTAGAGCAATTAACAGCACTGTGCAAAAAGCAGCTCGTTATTCCAGAGCCAGGGCCGTGACACAGCGAGCGCAGAGCTGGAGCACCAGTGTGAAGAGCTGCTGATAGAGAAACACCAGGACAATCTCACTGATTACAGAGAGAGGCGGAGGGGGAGAGAGGGAGGGGGAGGTTGATGGGAGAGGGTTGGGGAGGTGGAGGGGAAGAGAGAAGAAGAGAGAGAACGAGGGAGGGAGCAAGAGGGACAGAAGGAGGGAGTTGGAGAGAGAGAGACACATGAGTGAAGGACACAAAGACTGGTGACTGGACAGTCAGGTCTGTCTGTGTCCAGTTTCTATGGCCAGGCTGTGGGCACTGAACCTGTCCTCTCTGGACAGTCAGGTCTGCCTGTGTCCAGTTTCTATGGCCAGGCTGTGGTCACTGAGCCTGTCCTCTCTGGACAGTCAGGTCTGCCTGTGTCCAGTTTCTATGGTCAGGCTGCGGTCACTGAGCCTGTCCTCTCTGGACAGTCAGGTCTGCCTGTGTCCAGTTTCTATGGCCAGGCTGCGATCACTGAGCCTGTCCTCTCTGGACAGTCAGGTCTGTCTGTGTCCAGTTTCTATGGCCAGGCTGCGATCACTGAGCCTGTCCTCTCTGTATACTCAGGTCTATCTGTGTAGTCTGTGCTTGTTCAGGATCCAGTCTGCTGTGTTGTGTTGTGGTGTGTGTGTCCCAGGAGCCCCTGGTCGACTGGGGGAGTCCTAAAGCTGGCTGGTGCTGGTGTACCTCTCAGTCTCCTCATCTCTTTCTCCCAACTCTTTCTCTCTGTGTCTCTCTTTCAAAATTCCTCTGTTCCCCAACTCTCTTCCTACCTGGTAGTAATGAAAAAGCCATAGAAACAGTTAGTAATTTATCAGCCTGGTTCTGACAGTAAAACTTTTTAAACAGCCTCATAAAAGCTCAATGTCAAACATCGTTTCCTATTTTAAGAGCATCACAGCCTCTGAGCATCAGCCCCCGCCCAGCCAGAACAGGCCACTTTACAGTCCACTAAAACAAACAACTTCATGGCCTCTCTGTACTGTCAGTGCTGTCAGCAGCAACCGAATTTGTCAGATAGCATCTATCTCTTCCGCCCACTCCACCACGACTACAATTAATACTGCAGCTACTACTTCTGCTGCTGCTGTACCTGGCTCCTTAACGTTACTGCCATTTCTGATAGGATTACTGTGGATGGTGTTACTCCTGATACTGTCTCCTTACTCTTACTACTGCTGTCACTGTTACTCCTGATACTCTCTTTACTCTTACTGCTGCTGTCACTGTTACTCCTGATACTGTCCCCTTACTCTTCCTGCTGCTGTCACTGTTACTTCTGTTACTGTCTCCTTACTCTTACTGCTGTTGTTACTGTTACTCCTGATACTGTCTCCTTACTCGTACTGCTGCTGTCACTGTTACTCCTGATACCGTCTCCTTACTCTTACTGCTGCTGTCACTGTTACTCCTGATACTGTCCCCTTACTCTTACTGCTGCTGTCACTGTTACTCCTGATACTGCCTCCTTACTCTTACTGCTGCTGTCACTGTTACTCCTGATACTGTCCCCTTACTCTTCCTGCTGCTGTCACTGTTACTTCTGTTACTGTCTCCTTACTCTTACTGCTGTTGTTACTGTTACTCCTGTTACTGTCTCCTTACTCGTACTGCTGCTGTCACTGTTACTCCTGTTACTGCCTCCTTACTCTTACTGCTGCTGCTACTCCTGATACTGCCTCCTTACTCTTACTGCTGCTGTCACTGTTACTCCTGTTACTGTCTCCTTACTCGTACTGCTGCTGTCACTGTTACTCCTGTTACTGTCTCCTTACTCGTACTGCTGCTGTCACTGTTACTCCTGTTACTGCCTCCTTACTCTTACTGCTGCTGCTACTCCTGATACTGTCTCCTTACTCTTACTGCTGTCACTGTTACTCCTGTTACTGTCTCCTTACTCGTACTGCTGCTGTCACTGTTACTCCTGTTACTGCCTCCTTACTCTTACTGCTGCTGCTACTCCTGATACTGTCTCCTTACTCTTACTGCTGTCACTGTTACTCCTGTTACTGTCTCCTTACTCTTACTGCTGCTGTTACTGTTACTACTGATACTGCCTCCTTACTCTTATTGCTGCTGTCACTGTTACTCCTGATACTCTCTTTACTCTTACTGCTGCTGTCACTGTTACTCCTGATACTGTCCCCTTACTCTTACTGCTGCTGTCACTGTTACTCCTGATACTGCCTCCTTACTCTTACTGCTGCTGTCACTGTTACTCCTGATACTGTCTCCTTACTCGTACTGCTGCTGTCACTGTTACTCCTGATACTGTCTCCTTACTCTCACTGCTGCTGTCACTGTTACTCCTGATACTGTCTCCTTACTCTTACTGCTGCTGTCACTGTTACTCCTGATACTGTCCCCTTACTCTTACTGCTGCTGTCACTGTTACTCCTGATACTGCCTCCTTACTCTTACTGCTGCTGTCACTGTTACTCCTGATAATGCCTCCTTACTCTCACTGCTGCTGTCACTGTTACTCCTGATACTGTCTCCTTACTCTTATTGCTGCTGTCACTGTTACTCCTGATACTCTCTTTACTCTTACTGCTGCTGTCACTGTTACTCCTGATACTCTCTTTACTCTTACTGCTGCTGTCACTGTTACTCCTGATACTGTCCCCTTACTCTTACTGCTGCTGTCACTGTTACTCCTGTTACTGCCTCCTTACTCTTACTGCTGCTGTCACTGTTACTCCTGATACTGCCTCCTTAGTCTTACTGCTGTCACTGTTACTGTTACTCCTGATACTGCCTCCTTACTCTTACTGCTGCTGTTACTGTTACTCCTGATACTGCCTCCTTACTCTTACTGCTGCTGTTACTGTTACTCCTGATACTGCCTCCTTACTCTTATTGCTGCTGTCACTGTTACTCCTGATACTGTCCCCTTACTCTTACTGCTGCTGTCACTGTTACTCCTGATACTAACCCCTTACTCTTACTGCTGCTGTCACTGTTACTCCTGATACTGTCTCCTTACTCTTACTGCTGCTGTCACTGTTACTCCTGATACTGTCCCCTTACTCTTACTGCTGCTGTCACTGTTACTCCTGATACTAACCCCTTACTCTTACTGCTGCTGTCACTGTTACTCCTGATACTGTCTCCTTACTCTTACTGCTGCTGTCACTGTTACTCCTGATACTAACCCCTTACTCTTACTGCTGCTGTCACTGTTACTCCTGATACTAACCCCTTACTCTTACTGCTGCTGTCACTGTTACTCCTGTTACTGCCTCCTTAGTCTTACTGCTGCTGTCACTGTTACTCCTGATACTGTCTCCTTACTCGTACTGCTGCTGTCACTGTTACTCCTGATACTGCCTCCTTAGTCTTACTGCTGCTGTCACTGTTACTCCTGATACTGTCTCCTTACTCTTACTGCTGCTGTCACTGTTACTCCTGATACTGCCTCCTTACTCTTACTGCTGCTGCTACTCCTGATACTGTCTCCTTACTCTTACTGCTGCTGTTACTGTTACTCCTGATACTGCCTCCTTACTCGTACTGCTGCTGTCACTGTTACTCCTGATACTGCCTCCTTACTCTTACTGCTGCTGTTACTGTTACTCCTCGCCGCTGCGGTGGCGGAAGTGCGCCGTGGTTGGCAGGGGTTTACGGTGCGGGCAGCGCCGCGCTCTGCAGTCCGCAGACACGAGCCGGAGCGAGTGCCCAGGTGAGGGCGCGTCATAATCGATCACGTGTTCAGAAAAGCTTCAGTGCCGAGCCGTCGGGCAAGAGTCTGAACGCGCACACTTGAATCCGAACAGCTCGA
Source organism: Lepisosteus platostomus (assembly GCF_059453375.1). NCBI lineage: Eukaryota > Metazoa > Chordata > Actinopteri > Semionotiformes > Lepisosteidae > Lepisosteus > Lepisosteus platostomus. The sequence continues at coordinate 32,338,041 of NC_142623.1, forward strand.
TGCGTCCTGCGGGGGATCGGGGGAAATTACTTAGTAGTTCATACTGAACCGCACTCTAAAAGCCGCGTGAGGACTGTGGTTCCCTGAGGTTCACTCTGCGAAAAGTACCTTGCAGGTGATCGCGGTAATGAGTCGGGAGCGCCGTGGTGTGGCGAATTTGTTTGAGGTGGAGGGATCCGAGCTCGCTAAGCGGCGCGGTCTCCAGAAGTCTGCCGGCGGGCCCGGGAGATCCTGTTTAACCGTGACGGTGAAATAAGCCCTCCTCGGCGGTTCGGAGAGGCTGCTGTCCCCTCGCAGACCCCAGCCAGGGCGGGCAGCGACCGCGGCGCTCGCTTCCCGCGCCGTTTCGAACAAACCGTGATTAATTACAGTTTAATTACAGAGCGCGGGTTTGATTGTCTGGAGCAATATTCTGCGCCCGCCACCCTCCTCTTCCTCTCTCACCCGTCTGTCGCCTCTCCCCCCGTTTTCTGTAACTTTGAAGATGTCGTGTATTCAGATGAAAAACGGCGCCGCTTTGTGTGCTCTCTCTCCTGCGCCCGGCTGCTCATTCGCTGTTTTCGCGAATTGCCGTTTCGCCGGCGCGGTACATCTGTCACAGCTCAGCCCCCAGAGTGTGCGCGTTATGATAAGACTTCATCCCAGAGACAGACTCGCACACGGCCAAAAATCAAAGGACCTTTCGCGCACGCACACACACCCCAGAGCGACACAGCGAAGGAGGGAGAGATTCTGCACAAAAATGAAGAGGTCAACCCCCCCACTCACAGACACGCAAATAAAATAGTCTGTTCTCGAGGGAGCAGGAAGGAGGGTGACTGTCTCTCCCTTACCCTCAAAACACAACACACACAGAATACAACTCGCTCCTGAGCAGAATAAACTCTTCTCTCGGGTGTCTTGGAGTATCCAGACAGTCGTTCTCCTCTCTCTCTCTCTCTCTCGCTCTCTCTCCGCCGGCCGGGCCAATCACGGCGAGCCACCGCGTGTCAAATGCGCGTGCACGGGCTCCTCGCGCAGCCAGTGCGCTCGGCAAGGCAGTGGCGGCGCGAGGCGCTCGGGCGACTCTGCAGGGCTACCGGGGCGAGATCACGAGCCCGCTGGGCGCGCACGGACTGTCCGCGAGCTGGAGAGCGACTGGGGGACCCGTGCCTTCCGGGACACACACGGTGTTTCCCTCTGTGTGTGTTTGTCAGTGTGTGTGTTGATGAAGAGAGACTCCCGCAGTCTGGCTTTGCCCTGGAAAAGAGAAGTTGGACTTTGAAGTGATGATCCGCGTCTTGTGAGGATTTTCGGGCTTCGCGAGCCGCTCTGGCCGAGTGACCCCAGGAGGCTGCCACCCCGTCCCAGCGGCGCTCCCCGCAGCGCAGGGCTCCCCCCCGGATCTTCCTGACGCCCCCCGGCTGCATGCGCTCGCGGGGGTGGGCGCGCGAGGGGAGCCGGAGAGCGGGTCCGCTCGCGCCGCTGGCCCGGCCCTCGCCCCCCCGGAAGATGCTGCTCCTGGGGGTCCTGGGGGCTCTCGTGAGCGTCTGCGTGCGCGGTAAGTGGCTGGGTGCCCCAGCGTCTCCGCCCGTACCTGCGCGCCGCCGGGGGACTCGTGTCTCCCGCTCGGGTTCAACAGACCCCCGTCCCGCCGCGAGTGGGCTCTCTGAGCCACGGGCACGGGTTCGTTTTCCCGTGTGGATGTCGCGCTTCAGCCCGGGGGGGGAGACGCGTAATTTATCTCAGTCTCGTCCCCTGACCGTGCGGACCGACAGCCTCACACAGCTCGGACCCGGGTCCGAGGGCTCCCCGGGGGAACACAGGGGCTCTGCGGGAGAAGAGGGGCTGGGACGGAGCGGGGTCCTGGGGCTGCGAGTGTCCCCCAAATCGTCTGTTTCTAACAGTTTCTAACAGGGGGGGGCAGGGCATGAGGGCAGGTGGGGAGCAGGGTGGGAGCAGGGCAGGTGGGCTGGAGGGCAGGAAGGCAGGAGGGCAGGGTGTTCTGTCCGTGACCCTGCCCGTCCCATCCGCCGCGCCTGTGCGACAGTAAAGGTTTTATGACACCCCGCGAGCTGAGCTCAGCGCGGGTCAGCAGCTCGAGCCAGCCTGCGACGGTGCGGTCCAAGTCCGCGCGTGACAGCCTGATATACGACCGTGCGCGAGGAGTGAGATGACGATGCCTGTCGATGACATCATCCCCAAGGTCTTCAAAACAATTATCTCCGTCCGCTCGAGAGAAGGGGGGGACGGGGGGACAAAACTTTGGCTCATCGTGGGCTTTGCTCCAGTCACTCGCACGCGCGCCTTTATCCGTTGTTCCCCCTTCCGAGCTGCAACTTCTTCAGGCAGGAAATCGCACACTTCCCGGGAGTCAGTGGGAAAGTTTGGAAAAGAAGAGAAGCGGCTGCCGCCCGCGGGCTGTCACGGGGCCGTTGGGCTCTCGCGGGGCGACGTCTTTCACGCCGGGGGGCGGCTCTGGCGGTGCCGTCATCTAGCGGGCGCGCTGACGGCCGCTGATGTTTGTGTCGTCTTACCTCACCGCGCGGCGTTCCCGGCACCCCTGACGTCATTGTGTTCCGGGCGACCCCCCCCGGTGAGAGGGCTCCGCTCCTCCCTGTTCCCGACACCCACCACTCTTGGCGAACAGGGTTCGGCTCCGGGCCGGCGGCACCTCCGACAGGAACCCGCAATAACCGCCCCCCGCTCTCCCTTGTCTGCGCACAGACAGAGGAAGAGCCGGGATCCCTCGTCTAACTGAAACGGCTTCAGGCGCGCTGAAACATGACGTCAGTCTGGGTCACCGCCTCCTGGAGAAGGTTCTGTTGCTCAGGAACCAGTCCAGGGAAGAGAACCTGATCCGGTGAGAGCAGTAAGGGGTGTCCCACACTGGACCTGTACAGGCTGTCAAACTGCAGGGAACAGGAGACACGTCTTTACACAGAGGGTGGTGGGAGTGTGGAACAAGCTGCCCGGCCCATGTGGTTAAATGCCGATACCCTGTAGTCTTTCCAGAAACAGCTGGCGGAGGCCCTAACAATACGAACGACCAGACCAGCGTTTGACACTGTTCTTGTGCTTTTCTGTCAGCTCTTGAGAGTGTGTGTGAGTGTGCCCTTGTATGATTGTGTGGTGTTGCTTGTGTATGCATGGGTGTGAGTGTATGGTGGTCTCTGTGCATATGTATATGGGTGTGTATAAATGTGTGTGTGCATGTGTGTGTGATTGTGACTCTGAGTGTGGCCCATGTTTGTGGGAGTGTGTGCATGTGTGTGAGTATATGATTGTGTATGACTGTGTGTGTGAATGTATGTGTGTGTGTATGTATGAGTGTTTGTTAGTGTATTACTGAGTTTGTGTGAGTCTATATGCATATGTGGGTGGGTGGGTGTATGTTTTTGACTGTGTGTGTGAGTGTATATGTGTACGTGTGTGTATGACTGTGTGTGTGAGTGTATAATTGTGAGCATGTGTGTGGTGTCCAGCCCTGGTCCTGCAGGTCTGAGGGGTCACCCTTAACTCTGCAGTTTCTGCCCCCTGGAGCACTAATCTCCCTCTGACCCCTGGAGCACAGAGCTCAGAGATCGGCTGACCTGCAGACCCTCCACCACCACAGCTGACCGCTCCGGTTTAATTCAACCAATTAACAGTCGGGTGACATTAAACAGCCAACGAGCAGAGGGTGAAGCAAGCTCGGGGGAGACCAGACCTGCCCCGCGACCCGCCACAGAGAGAGCGCGCTCTCCGGGCTCGGGCGAAGCGTGTCCCGCGAGCCGGCGTTTCCTCGCGCCGCCACGAGGAGGAGCGCTGCCTCGCCGCCGTCAGCGCGCGGCGGGCGCTGTTGCCAGGCCCGCGGATTAGACACCGATCCGGGCTCCTGCTGTGGATTTCCTCTGAAGTCGTGGGCTGCGGCTTTTCTTTTTTTTTTTTGGCCGGGGGAGGTTTAGATGTGTTGAAAATCTTGGATTCGCGTGCTTTGTGTGATTAAACAGCGGGTCGTGTGGAGCGGCGCGAGGGACCACTCCCCCCGTGAGCACACAATGAGGAAAAGCACCCCCCCTCCCGCCGCCTCCGGGTGTCGCCTGGTGTCGCCTTGTGTTTGCAGTTTAATTCGCTCGCCTGGCTGCAGGTGTGCTGGGGGAAAGGCGCTCTGCTCCCTCCCGGAGAACAAAATATTGACATTCACCCCTCCCCCCGCAGCGAGCAGGTGGGCCGGGGCAGGTAAACAACAGAGGCCGCCTGCACGCGAGCTGGCTGCGCTCGCGACAAGTGCTGGCGCTGCTGTTCCTGCGCGAGGCTGGCACGCGCTGGGGTTCCCGTCATGCCCGCGGGAAGACGAGCGGCACCTCGCGCTTGACAGCTCGCGCTGGCCGGCGCTGTGCCCCCGGCTCGCGGTCCCCTTGCCGGGCCCGTGTGCGAGAGACGCGCCTCTTCGATCGAGACGCTTTTTGTTCCTTGCATGTTAAATGTGGGCTTAATTCTGTGGCTTTTACTGAAGCAGCCTCAGCCAAGCTCTTTCTTTCGGGGGTGACACACCAGTGTCTCGCCTGGGATTTGAACCTGCAACTCCCCAAATCCCTCTCCTGATTCCTGCCCGCTGTGCTCCACTGCTGCCTTTCCCAGCGTGCTGTGCTCCAGTCGTCCTGGCCAGACGGCCTGCGAGGCCACTATCTTACACTCGTCCCTGCGGGCGACTGTGTGAGTGTGAACGTGCACTAGTGCTGCAAGGGGGAGCTGCGCACTGGTGCGAGACGCAGGTACTCGAAGGTCACCCCTCCCCCCTTTCCTTTCCTTTGAAGCGCCTGAGCTCTTTGGGAAAACCTTCCCGACACCGGCCCTGGGCCTCGGCCTGCTGTCGCTGAAAGAGGCCCCGCTCCCTGGGATCTGTCGTCGGCTCTGGCGCCCGGCGGGGCCGCCCGGAGCCAGCTGGCCCTGGGAGAGCTGTCCTGCCCCTCCCCCTGCGGCCCCTGCTCCAGCAGCCCCCCTCCTCGCCCGGCTCTGTGACCGGCAAACCACCTTGCACCAAAGGGAGCATGCTCCAACACTCCCGACGCCTGGGAGAGCTCAGGCCTGTGCGCGCCGTGCAGGGCCTGATGCAGAGGCTGGTGATGTTTACGTGGGGGGCTCGGGGGGGGAGTGGAGTCTGGGCAGGTGGGCCAGCTCCGTGCGTCTCGCCGCTGTCACCCGAGTCCAGAGGGCAGCCTTGAGCGATTCGTCGCGGCCTTGACTGCGCGGCTCACGGCCCCCGCGGCTGCCTGGGGCGCCAGCTGGGCTCAACTTTTAACTCACACTCTGGTGTGGGAACTGCTGGGAAAATCCATTAGGAACCTCCAGTCCGAGTGCTACACAATCTTAACATTGAGGCTACAGTCCCAGTGCAGTAGAACAGTCCTGTTACAACAGGAGCTACAGTCCCAGTACAGTAAAACAGTCCTGTTACAACAGGAGCTACAGTCCCAGTACAGCAGAACAGTCCTGTTACAATAGGAGCTACAGTCCCAGTACAGCAGAACAGTCCTGTTACAATAGGGGCTACAGTCCCAGTACAGCAGAACAGTCCTGTTACAATAGGAGCTACAGTCCCAGTACAGTAGAACAGTCCTGTTACAATAGGGGCTACAGTCCCAGTTCAGTAGAACAGTCCTGTTACAATAGGGGCTACAGTCCCAGTGCAGTAGAACAGTCCTGTTACAACAGGAGCTACAGTCCCAGTACAGTAGAACAGTCCTATTACAATAGGAGCTACAGTCCCAGTACAGTAAAACAGTCCTGTTGCAGTAGGAGCTACAGTTCCAGTACAGTAGAACAGTCCTGTTACAATAGGGGCTACAGTCCCAGTTCAGTAGAACAGTCCTGTTACAACAGGAGCTACAGTCCCAGTACAGTAGAACAGTCCTGTTACAATAGGGGCTACAGTCCCAGTTCAGTAGAACAGTCCTGTTACAATAGGGGCTACAGTCCCAGTACAGTAGAACAGTCCTGTTACAACAGGAGCTACAGTCCCAGTACAGTAGAACAGTCCTGTTACAATAGGGGCTACAGTCCCAGTTCAGTAGAACAGTCCTGTTACAATAGGAGCTACAGTCCCAGTACAGTAAAACAGTCCTGTTACAGTAGGAGCTACAGTCCCAGTTCAGTAGAACAGTCCTGTTACAACAGGAGCTACAGTCCCAGTACAGTAGAACAGTCCTGTTACAATAGGGGCTACAGTCCCAGTACAGTAGAACAGTCCTGTTACAACAGGAGCTACAGTCCCAGTGCAGTAGAACAGTCCTGTTACAGTAGGAGCTACAGTCCCAGTGCAGTAAAACAGTCTGATCCAGTGTCTGGCGGGGAGTGTGGAGAGCGCAGTCTTGCTGCTGTGATTAGTCTCTGGGTCTGCGACCTTAACCTCTGCAGGATTTTTAAACCATAAAACCATCAGGTTTGCCTCACGGCTTTCTATAAATCCCAGGCGATTAAGAAATCAATACTACGCATTAAGATTCGCTATTATAGGTATAAATTTCTTCAAAGTCATTTACCCTCTGTCTGTCTGCCTCTCTTCTCAATGTTTCTTTCGTTCACTCCCTCCTTCTCTCATTCCTCTTTACAGAAAATCATGTCCTCTCTGTATTCTGTAGCACTACGACATCAGCTAGCTAAATATTACACTGTATCCATTGCTTTTATTGCATTAGCATAAGTCCCAGTGCACAGCAGTCTGATCCACTCCAGGCTTTACAGTGCTGTCAGTCACACTCCCAGTGCACAGCAGTCTGATCCACTCCAGGCTTTACAGTGCTGTCAGTCACACTCCCAGTGCACAGCAGTCTGATCCACTCCAGGCTTTACAGTGCTGTCAGTCACACTCCCAGTGCACAGCAGTCTGATCCACTCCTGGCTTTACAGTGCTGTCAGTCACACTCCCAGTGCACAGCAGTGTGATCCAGTCCGGGATGTACTAGCTGCTAGGCTCTAGCACAGAAACAATGCCAGGTGCAGGAGATTTCAGTCCTGGCTTATGGCTTTAAGTAACTTGGTCTTGACAGATGTGTGGAATTATCACTGCTCGTTTGTTAGTGCAGAGTGCTCTTTGTTTGCCTTCAGTATTTCATCAGCGCAGCTCTGTAGAAGAGCCACACCTCTGGTGAAGCCCAGATGGCAATGGGGTGGGAACCAGGCATCAGGTCTGCCCGTGGACTGGAATTCAGGACTGGAGTTCAGGAGGACTGGTGCTCCCAGACACCAGCTCTGCCTGTAGACTAGAGTTCAGGAGGACTGGTGCTCCCAGGCAGTAGAGAGACACCAGCTCTGCCTGTAGACTGGAGTTCAGGAGGACTGGGGCTCCCAGGCAGTAGAGAGACACCAGCTCTGCCTGTAGACTGGAGTTCAGGAGGACTGGTGCTCCTCCACAGTAGAGAGACACCAGCTCTGCCTGTAGACTGGAGTTCAGGAGGACTGGTGCTCCTCCACAGTAGAGAGACAGCAGCTCTGCCTGTAGACTGGAGTTCAGGAGGACTGGGGCTCCCAGGCAGTAGAGAGACACCAGCTCTGCCTGTAGACTGGAGTTCAGGAGGACTGGTGCTCCTCCACAGTAGAGAGACACCAGCTCTGCCTGTAGACTGGAGTTCAGGAGGTCTGGTTCTGGTCTGGAGTTCAGGAGGACTGGGGCTCCCGGGCAGTAGAGAGACATCATTCCAGGCGGTGGGGTGTGTGTGGAGGGTGTGTAGAGGGGGGTGTGGAGGTGGTGTGGAGGGTGTGTAGAGGGGGGTGTGGAGGGTGTATAGGGATGTGTGTGTGTTTATAGATTGGTGTGTGCGGAAGGGCAGTATGCCTGTTTTCTTTAAATCATATAAGAAATGATGGTTCAATTTTGTAAAAAAATAATTTAAGGCAAATGCATAATTGATTTTTTTACATAAATCCAAATCAAAGAGGTGTGGAGGAAGGTTAATTTAGCTAAGTGCTGTATAAACATGCAATATATACTTCATATGTTTATTTATTTCTAGAAACATATTTATGAGATCGTTCGCGCTGACATCCTGTTTTTCCTTCTCGGAGTACATAATCAACCTTGTTTACAATAAAACTTGGCTAAAATGGCTCATTAAAAAAATCAAAATTCTTCAAACTCCCCTTCCTGGAGCAGGGTGAGCAGTTGGATCTTGCTTGTCCTTCACATCAGACGGGCACTGTTGGGTCTCCTGCCCTCATAGTCCTAGTGTCCTAGTGTCCTGATGTCCTCTTGTCAGAATGTCTGTGTCCTCGTGCAGGAATGTGTGAATGTCCCAGTGTCCTTGTGTAACAATGTGGGAATGTCCCAATGTCCTTGTGACACAATGTGTGAATGTCCCAGTGTCCTTGTGTCAGAACATGTGAATGTCCCAGTGTCCTTGTGACACAATGTGTGAATGTCCCAGTGTCCTTGTGTCAGAACATGTGAATGTCCCAGTGTCCTTGTGTCACAATGTGTTAATGTCATACTGTCTCTGTGACACAATGTGTGAACGTCCTCATATTTTTACATTGCAATATTCTAGTGTCCTGATGTAGGTTCTTAGACTGTATCCTCTATCCTAGAGGCTTAGCTGGTCAGTGCTGCTATCTTCCAATTCTTGGGTCCTAAATCTTGGGGACCTGTCTGTGTGGAGTTTGCATGTTTCCCCCCTGTTCGTGTAGGGTTTCTCTGTGGCTCTGGTTTCCTCCCGCTTCCCAGAGACGTGCAGCTGGGTGTGACTGTCCACTCTCAACTGACCCTCCCAGAGACGTGCAGCTGGGTGTGACTGTCCACTCTCAACTGACCCTCCCAGAGACGTGCAGCTGGGTGTGACTGTCCACTCTCAACTGACCCTCCCAGAGACGTGCAGCTGGGTGTGACTGTCCACTCTCAACTGACCCTCCCAGAGACCTGCGGCTGGGTGTGACTGTCCACTCTCAACTGACCCTCCCAGAGAGGTGCAGCTGGGTGTGACTGTCCACTCTCAACTGACCCTCCCAGAGACAAGCAGCTGGGTGTGACTGTCCACTCTCAACTGACCCTCCCAGAGACCTGCGGCTGGGTGTGACTGTCCACTCTCAACTGACCCTCCCAGAGACAAGCAGCTGGGTGTGACTGTCCACTCTCAACTGACCCTCCCAGAGACCTGCGGCTGGGTGTGACTGTCCACTCTCAACTGACCCTCCCTGAGACGTGCAGCTGGGTGTGACTGTCCACTCTCAACTGACCCTCCCAGAGACAAGCAGCTGGGTGTGACTGTCCACTCTCAACTGACCCTCCCTGAGACGTGCAGCTGGGTGTGACTGTCCACTCTCAACTGACCCTCCCAGAGACAAGCAGCTGGGTGTGACTGTCCACTCTCAACTGACCCTCCCTGAGACGTGCAGCTGGGTGTGACTGTCCACTCTCAACTGACCCTCCCAGAGACCTGCGGCTGGGTGTGACTGTCCACTCTCAACTGACCCTCCCAGAGACGTGCAGCTGGGTGTGACTGTCCACTCTCAACTGACCCTCCCAGAGACCTGCGGCTGGGTGTGACTGTCCACTCTCAACTGACCCTCCCTGAGACGTGCAGCTGGGTGTGACTGTCCACTCTCAACTGACCCTCCCAGAGACCTGCGGCTGGGTGTGACTGTCCACTCTCAACTGACCCTCCCTGAGACGTGCAGCTGGGTGTGACTGTCCACTCTCAACTGACCCTCCCAGAGACCTGCGGCTGGGTGTGACTGTCCACTCTCAACTGACCCTCCCAGAGACGTGCAGCTGGGTGTGACTGTCCACTCTCAACTGACCCTCCCAGAGACCTGCGGCTGGGTTTGACTGTCCACTCTCAACTGACCCTCCCAGAGACCTGCGGCTGGGTGTGACTGTCCACTCTCAACTGACCCTCCCAGAGACGTGCAGCTGGGTGTGACTGTCCACTCTCAACTGACCCTCCCAGAGACGTGCAGCTGGGTGTGACTGTCCACTCTCAACTGACCCTCCCAGAGACCTGCGGCTGGGTGTGACTGTCCACTCTCAACTGACCCTCCCAGAGACCTGCGGCTGGGTGTGACTGTCCATTCTCAACTGACCCTCCCAGAGACCTGCGGCTGGGTGTGACTGTCCACTCTCAACTGACCCTCCCAGAGACGTGCAGCTGGGTGTGACTGTCCACTCTCAACTGACCCTCCCAGAGACGTGCAGCTGGGTTTGTTTGGCTGCTCCGACCTGTCCCTGGCTCTGTGGCCCTGTGGTGGACAGGCGTTCCTGTCCAGCAGGAAGCGAACAGGTAATGGACATCCCCGGTGTGTCTCCTCGCAGGAAGTGGCGTCCTGGCGACTCAGCTGCTGCCCCCTGCGGACTGCGTGGAGGCGGAGGAGCTGTGCGCCTCGGAGCCCCGGTGCCAGACCAGCTACCACGTGCTGGAGTACTGCGCCTCCGAGGAGGCCGTGGCCCCCCTGGGCCCCGACGCCCGGCGGGAGTGCGTGGCGGCGGAGGCCGCGCTGCTGCACAGCCCCCTGCTGGCCTGCAAGTGTCAGCGCGGCACCCGGAAGGAGGAGCAGTGCCTGCGGGTCTACTGGACAGTCCGCTACTCGCAGGGTGAGAGCCGGCCCCGCCCCCCCGCCCCGCGCCCCTGGCCAATCACCCGCCGGCACGGGGGCGGGGCCAGTGGCGCACGGGTGCCGCTCAGCCGGTCCGTCCCCGCTGGTGTCACTGGTGCGGGAGGCTGGTGCTGGCCCTGCCCTCTTCGGAACCAGACCCCAGGGGTGCGTTAGTCGCAGCTGATCTGCCGCCAGCGGGCGTTTGGACCTCAGTCACCGTTCATTCGTGGGTCAAGTGGGGAGGATGACGTCATTAATGGGCTAATTGGATAATTGGTGAAGGGCGAGAGTCTCAGACTCACGTGGGTTTCAGTATGTAACGGGCTTGGCGCTGATCGTTGGTGCTGAGGGCTGTCAGAGCAGGGCTCCGCCTGTGTGCGGTGCAGAGCCTGGTTTCGCCGTGTCTGTCGGGCTCTGTGCTGGGGCCTCACCGCGTCGCCCTGTCACAGCCCGCCCTGCCGGTCTGAAGAGGAGCGCGCGGCGAGGTCCGCAGCCATCCCAGCTCTCCCAGCTCTCCCAGCTCAGACTGCAACGGCGCTTTACGGCTCGTCCTTAACGAGGGGACGGGGGGCTGTGAGAAAACCGGCGGGGCACTGCATCTTGCCGGCTGACTCCGAAGGTCTGTGTGTGTGTGTGTAGGGCTGCCTGGTGAGCTGGTACCCGGTAATCTCTGGGGTACCTGGGCAGGTGTGTCAGTGAGTGTCCTGACCTCCCGGGCTGGCAGGGCCGAGACCACCGAGGTCTCCGAGACCACCGGGACCTGAAGGAGGAGAGCGTGGCTCTCGGAAATGCGACGCGAGAGCTGGGGGCGTGGCCAGCGCAGTGCTGCACTAACGCGCCTGTCCTGTCTGCCGCCCAGGGTACTACGAGTACGAGGCCTCGCCCTACGAGGAGACAGAGGCGCAGAGCCGCTGGAGCAGTCCTGCTGTCCGCATGGCCCCCATCGTGTCAGGTGAGTCAGGTGAGCTTTCTGTCAGGAGACTCTCCCCTGTCTCACCCCCATCCTCTCCCCCTCCCTGTGTCACTCTCACCCGTCTCACTCCATCCTCTCCCCCTCCCTGTGTCACTCTCCCCTGTCTCACCCCATCCTCTCCCCCTCCCTGTCTCACTCTCCCCTGTCTCACCCCATCCTCTCCCCCTCCCTGTCTCACTCTCCCCTGTCTCACCCCATCCTCTCCCCCTCCCTGTCTCACTCTACCTTGTCTTACCCCATCCTTTCCTCTCTTTCTCTCTTCCTCTTCCTCCATCATCCTCTCCCTCCCTCTTCCTCTCTCCTCTCTCCCTCCCTCCATCTATCTCCCTCCCTCTTCCTCTCTCTCTCCCTACCTCTGTCTTACTGCGTCTTACTGCGTCTTACTGCGTCTTACTGCGTCTCACTGCGTCTCCCTCTGTCTCACTGCGTCTCACTGCGTCTCCCTCTGTCTCACTGCGTCTCCCTCTGTCTCACTGTGTCTCCCTCTGTCTCCCTCTGTCTCACTGCGTCTCACTGCATCTCCCTCTGTCTCACTGTGTCTCCCTCTGTCTCACTGCATCTCCCTCTGTCTCACTGTGTCTCCCTCTGTCTCCCTCTGTCTCACTGCGTCTCCCTCTGTCTCCCTCTGTCTCACTGTGTCTCACTGTGTCTCCCTCTGTCTCTCTGCGTCTCCCTGCGTCTCCCTCTGTCTCACTGCATCTCCCTCTGTCTCACTGTGTCTCCCTCTGTCTCCCTCTGTCTCACTGCGTCTCACTGTGTCTCCCTCTGTCTCACTGTGTCTCACTGTGTCTCCCTCTGTCTCACTGTGTCTCCCTCTGTCTCTCTGCGTCTCCCTGCGTCTCCCTCTGTCTCACTGCATCTCCCTCTGTCTCACTGTGTCTCCCTCTGTCTCCCTCTGTCTCCCTCTGTCTCCCTCTGTCTCACTGCGTCTCACTGTGTCTCCCTCTGTCTCACTGTGTCTCACTGTGTCTCCCTCTGTCTCACTGCGTCTCCCTCTGTCTCACTGTGTCTCACTGTGTCTCCCTCTGTCTCACTGTGTCTCCCCCTGTCTCCCCCTGTCTCCCTCTGTCTCACTGCGTCTCCCTCTGTCTCACTGCGTCTCCCTGTGTCGTCTCTCTGCTCAGGCTCCACCCTGCCCCTGGACAGTCAGAACCAGTGCCTGAAGGCGGCGCAGGACTGCGGGCTGTACGAGAAGTGTGGGGCCCTGCGCTCCGAGTACGTGCTGGCCTGCACCAAGCGCGCGCCCAGCTCCTCGCACTGCAACCGGCAGAAGTGCCACCGCGCGCTGCGCCGCTTCCTGGAGCGCGTGCCCGAGGAGTACGTCCTGGCCGTGCTCTTCTGCCGCTGCTCCACCACGCTGTGCGGAGAGCGCCGCCGCAAGACCATCGTGCCGTCCTGCTCCTACGAGGAGAGGGAGAAACCCAACTGCCTCAGCCTGCAGGGCTACTGCATGAGGGACGACCTCTGTAGGTGAGAGAGTCCAGCACACTGACACAGCCCAGTCACAGGGCTCTGGACTCTTCTAGTCCCTGTGGAGTCCAGGACACTGACACAGCCCAGTCACAGGGCTCTAGACTCTTCTGGTCCCTGTGGATTCCAGCACACTGACACAGCCCAGTCACAGGGCTCTGGACTCTTCCAGTCCCTGTGGAGTCCAGTACACTGACACGGCCCAGTCACAGGCTCTGGACTCTTCTAGTCCCTGTGGAGTCCAGTACACTGACACTGCCCAGTCACAGGGCTCTGGACTCTTCCAGTCCCTGTGGAGTCCAGCACACTGACACAGCCCGGTCACAGGCTCTAGACTCTTCTAGTCCCTGTGGAGTCCAGGACACTGACACAGCCCAGTCACAGGGCTCTAGACTCTTCCAGTCCCTGTGGAGTCCAGTACACTGACACGGCCCAGTCACAGGCTCTAGACTCTTCCAGTCCCTGTGGAGTCCAGTACACTGACACGGCCCAGTCACAGGCTCTAGACTCTTCTAGTCCCTGTGGAGTCCAGCACACTGACACAGCCCAGTCACAGGGCTCTGGACTCTTCTAGTCCCTGTGGAGTCCAGCACACTGACACAGCCCAGTCACAGGCTCTAGACTCATCCAGTCCCTGTGGAGTCCAGTACACTGACACAGCCCAGTCACAGGGCTCTAGACTCTTCTAGTCCCTGTGGGGTCCAGTACACTGACACGGCCCAGTCACAGGGCTCTGGACTCTTCTAGTCCCTGTGGAGTCCAGTACACTGACACGGCCCAGTCACAGGGCTCTGGACTCTTCCAGTCCCTGTGGAGTCCAGTACACTGACACAGCCCAGTCACAGGGCTCTGGACTCTTCTGGTCCCTGTGGATTCCAGCACACTGACACAGCCCAGTCACAGGGCTCTGGACTCTTCCAGTCCCTGTGGAGTCCAGTACACTGACACGGCCCAGTCACAGGCTCTGGACTCTTCTAGTCCCTGTGGAGTCCAGTACACTGACACTGCCCAGTCACAGGGCTCTGGACTCTTCCAGTCCCTGTGGAGTCCAGCACACTGACACAGCCCGGTCACAGGCTCTAGACTCTTCTAGTCCCTGTGGAGTCCAGGACACTGACACAGCCCAGTCACAGGGCTCTAGACTCTTCCAGTCCCTGTGGAGTCCAGTACACTGACACGGCCCAGTCACAGGCTCTAGACTCTTCCAGTCCCTGTGGAGTCCAGTACACTGACACGGCCCAGTCACAGGCTCTAGACTCTTCTAGTCCCTGTGGAGTCCAGCACACTGACACAGCCCAGTCACAGGGCTCTGGACTCTTCTAGTCCCTGTGGAGTCCAGCACACTGACACAGCCCAGTCACAGGCTCTAGACTCATCCAGTCCCTGTGGAGTCCAGTACACTGACACAGCCCAGTCACAGGGCTCTAGACTCTTCTAGTCCCTGTGGGGTCCAGTACACTGACACGGCCCAGTCACAGGGCTCTGGACTCTTCTAGTCCCTGTGGAGTCCAGTACACTGACACGGCCCAGTCACAGGCTCTAGACTCTTCTAGTCCCTGTGGAGTCCAGTACACTGACACAGCCCAGTCACAGGCTCTAGACTCATCCAGTCCCTGTGGAGTCCAGTACACTGACACAGCCCAGTCACAGGGCTCTAGACTCTTCCAGTCCCTGTGGAGTCCAGTACACTGACACTGCCCAGTCACAGGGCTCTAGACTCTTGTAGTCCCTGTGGAGTCCAGGACACTGACACGGCCCAGTCACAGGCTCTAGACTCATCCAGTCCCTGTGGAGTCCAGTACACTGACACAGCCCAGTCACAGGGCTCTAGACTCTTCCAGTCCCTGTGGAGTCCAGTACACTGACACAGCCCAGTCACAGGGCTCTAGACTCTTCTAGTCCCTGTGGGGTCCAGTACACTGACACGGCCCAGTCACAGGGCTCTAGACTCTTCTAGTCCCTGTGGAGTCCAGTACACTGACACGGCCCAGTCACAGGGCTCTGGACTCTTCTAGTCCCTGTGGAGTCCAGTACACTGACACGGCCCAGTCACAGGGCTCTAGACTCTTGTAGTCCCTGTGGAGTCCAGTACACTGACACGGCCCAGTCACAGGGCTCTGGACTCTTCCAGTTCCTGTGGAGTCCAGCACACTGACACAGCCCAGTCACAGGGCTCTAGACTCCTCCAGTCCCTTTGGAGTCCAGGACACTGA